>NC_133619.1:233459964-233771396 GCF_048593235.1 Sminthopsis crassicaudata
AACAGAAAATTTGATCTCCAAATACAAATTAAAAAGAAGCATAAAAAGCTAAAAAAAAAAAAAAAGGAAAAGTGGGTTTTTTTTAATTAAATAATTGAAAACTGTATCTTTATTAGGGGAATACTTAGAGGGTGTATGTATAATTTGATTTTATTTTGATGGCACAAAAATAAAATAGAGATAGAAAGGGGATTATATTAGAAGATGAGGAAAGAACAAGTAAAATAGAATAAATTGCATGTCATGGAGAGGCAAAAAAAGAAATATTACAATTGAGAGAAAGATGGAAGGAGGAATGAGCATTGTGTGAACCTTAATCTTATGAGATTTGTCTCAAAGAGAGAATATTGAACATATTTACTTTGATGGAGAAACATGTCTCATCCGATAGAAGCAGGAGGAGAAAGGAGAAAGAAAAGGGTGAGATTAATAGAAGGAAGAACAGAAATAGGATAAAGGGATAAGAATGGGGGAGGGTCTTTAAAAAGAGAGGGCTGTTTGAGGAATGTGGTGGTCAGAAGGAAAACACTATGGAGAGAAAGGAATAAAGAAAACAGAAAATATATATAATGGGGAAAATAAGATGGCAGGAAATATAGATTTACTAATTTTAATTATCAATGTGAATGGAATTAATTCTCCCATAAAATGGAGACAGGTAGTAAACTGGATTCAAAGACAGAATCCTACAATATGTTATTTACAAGAAGTCCAATAAAAGCACAGTGATATATATTGAGTAAAGGCAAAAGGCTGGAGAAGAATCTATTATGTTTCAATGGGAGATTAAAAAGCTGTTGTAGCAACTTTGATCTCACAACATAGAAAAGCAAAATAGATCTAATTAAAAGAGATTAGGATGAAATGTACATCTAGCAAATGGTACTGAAGATAATGAAGAGAGCTATAAGAAGAAATAGTTAACAAAACTACAACAGTGGGGGATCTCCACTTTACTTTATCAAGACTAGATAAATTGAACTATATAAAAAAAGAAAGAATTTAAGGAGGTAAATAAAATGTTATAAAAGTTAGGTATGATAGACCTTTGGAAAAAATAATGAAGATAGTAAGGAATATACATTTTTCTCAGTGGCACATGGAACCTGAACAAAAATTGACCATGTATTAGGACATAAAAACCTCAAAATCAAATGCAGAAAGGTGGCAATAGCAAATGCTTCTTTTCTAAACCATGAAACAATGAAAATTACACATAATAAGGGGCCAGAGAAAAATAGACCCCAAATTAATTAAAAAAGAAATAATCTAATTTTTAAAAATGAGTAGGTGTTATAACAAATCATAGACACAATCAGAAATTTCATTCAAGAGAATGAAAATAATGAGAAAACATGCCACAATTTATGGAATGCAGCCAAAGTAGTTCCTAGGGAAAGTTTTGTATTTATAGGTCCTTATTTGCATAAAATAGAGAAAGAGAAGATCAATGAACTGGACATACAACTAAAAAGATAGGGAAAAAAAAAACACAAATGAAAAAGTTCCAATTAATTACCAAATTAAAAATTTTGAAGAGTAGATTAATAAAGTAATAGGCAAGAAAACTATTGAACTTATAAACAAAACTAATAGTTGTTTCTATGAAAAAACAACAAAATAGATGATCCTTTTGTTAATTTGATTAGAAAAAAGAAAAAAAATCAAATTAGTAGTATCAAAAAAGGAAAGGGTGAATTTTCTACCAATGATAAGGAAATTAGAGTAATTATTAGAAGTTATTTTGCCCATCTGTATGCCAACAAATTTTATAATATAAGTGAAATGGATGAATACTTACCAAAATATAGATTGCCTAGACTAACAAAAGGAGGAAATAAATTACTTAAATATCCCATTTTAGAAACATAAATTGAACAAGGTATAAATCAACTCCCTAAGAAAAAAATCTCCAGAACCAGATTGATTTACATGTGAATTCTATCAAACATTTAAAGAACAATAAATTTCAATACTATGCATTTTTATATATTATCAACAAAGTCTAACAGCAAAAAATACAGAGAGAAATTTCATTTAAATTAACTGTCGATAATATGAAATACTTGTGAATATATCTACCAAGGCAAAATCAGGAACTATATGAACACAATTACAAAATACTTTACACACAAATAAAATCAGATCTAATCAATTGGAAGAATATTAAGTACTCATAGGTAGGCCAAGTGAATGTAATAAAAATGACAATACTAACTAAATTAATCGGCTTTTTTAGTGCTTTACCAATCAAACTCCCAAGAAATTATTTTGCTGATCTAGGAAAATGAATAGCAAAGTTTATTCTGGAACAATACATGGTTAAAAAATTCAAAGGAATTAATGGAAAAAATGAAAATGAAGATGGTCTAGCTATATCATCCCTAAAATTATATTATAAAGCAGCATTCATCATCAAAACCATTTGATACTCGTTTAAAAATAGTATAGTTGATCAGGGACATGAGTTAGGTTCACAAGATATAATATTCAATGACTATAGTAATCTATTGTTTGATAACTCTAAATACCTCCAATTTTGGGATAATAACTCACTATTTGACTAAAAATGCTGGGAATTAGGCATTGACCCACATCTAATATCCTAAATCGAAATAAGGTCAAAATGCATTCATAATTTAGACAGGAGTGATACCATATGCAAATTAGAAGAACAAAATATAATTTACCTTTCAGATATTTGCAGAAGGAAGGAATTTGTGGCAAAAGAACAACTAGAGTATATTATGGAATGCAAAATGGATTATTTTGATTATATTAAGTTAAAAAGTTTTTGTACAAACAAAACTATTCCTGATATTAACTTAATGAGCATTTTTCAGCGTAAGGCTCATATCTCACCCCATGAAACACTTTTTTGGAGTAATCTGGAGTATAGTTTTTTTGTTTTTTTGTTTTTTTCCCCAGAAATACCATTTCAGTGGATTTCCTTTCTGATTGGAAATTACTTGTAAAGACTCTCAATCTTTCTGCCAAAGTCTTTTATGAAACAGATCTCAATACAAATCGGCATAGTCTCTCAAATTTTAAATCTCCAGTGACTAGTTCATGTAGTGAGAACAAAACAAAATAAACAGCTGGAACCTTGTAGTTCTGATCTTATTAATAGAACTGGAAGGAGAACATCAAGAGTAGGAGCTCATAGTTCATCTGAAAGTTAAGAGCATTTAGTTCATAAGTATCTTATGCTCTCTTTATCTATGTATCTGACATAAAGCCTGATATTAGAAGGACTGAACATCTTCAGATATGCCAAAGTCATTCTCTCAGCTTTTTTCCCCAGAATGCTTCAAGATCACATTCCCTCTAAATAGCTTGTGGCATTTCTCTTGAATGGTAGACTACTGACTTACTGATTCAACAGATAACTATATAGGAATTGACAATTCAAAACAATACCACATACAATCCCAAGAGTTTTTATCTAAAAAAAATATCTTATTGATCCCAGTTTAGAGGTAGTTCCATCTATTTTTACTCTCTACCAGAATTCACACATACATAAGAGATTTCATAATCATATCTGATTTTCACCTGTAGAAATAGGTTCATATCCTCTTTTTCAAAAGGGAAACTTAATTGAGACAGAATCTAATCACTTGAAAAGCCCTACTTAGATTGCCTACAATGTTAAACATTTGGAGATCATGATACTCTATGTGCAGTCATATAACATTATTGGAACAATAATTTTGTAACACATGACTTTGTTTAAAGAATAATATGATATGGGTGTACAGATATACAAGTATAGCTAGATAGATAGATAGATATGTGTGTTTATACATTCATGCATGCATGTGTACATGTACATGTGTATACCTATAGGTATAAGCATTCACATATCATACATATACATATATTACATATACTTATACTCTTTAGGCTGATATTCAAATGAAGCCACCATCTTGTTAAAAGCAACCTTTAAAATTTATCCTCATTTTAATAAATATCTATATTTATCTATTATATTTCAGTCTATGAATATGACAAATTAAGAATTCCAAGATTATCCTATTTCATTAGACTAAAGACTATGAAGATTCTATTTGATTTTTTCTCTTTCTTTGTAACATGATAGCTAATTCAATTGGTTAATTTAATCTCTATTGTCAATATTTAACTTTACTGCTTACTTATGGTAACCTAGAAAGTACCTAAGGTACCTAATTATCCATATTAACCTGACTGTACTCTATAGATACCTCCTTCCTCTAGTCCTTTTTTTTAAATATATATATATATATATATATATATATATATATATATATATATATATATATATATATATATATATATATATATATATATATATATACACACACACACACACACACACATATATATATATATATATATACATATTCCCATTATATGGCATAGTGAATAGCAGGCTGATCTTGAAATCACAAGGACCTGAATTTAAATTGAGCCTCAGACAATTAGCTGTATTATAATGTGCAAGTCACTTAACCCTATTTCCTCAGTTTTTCATCTGTCAAATGATCTGGGGAAGGACATGGCAATCTATTTCATTGTCTTTGTCAAGAAAATCCAAATGATGACATGAAAAGTGAAACACAACTAAAAAGACTCAACAACAAATGAGCTAAAATCTTCTCGGCTAGAATGCAAGACCTCCATATCCAGCAAACTAAATTGCATAGTATATATAGCATTCAGAAGCCATAGTGAAGAAGACTCATCTTTGGGAATTTAAAATTTGGCCTTGGATATTTAATTTGTATTTATTGAATTTAAACTTTCTTGACTCATGGTCTAGTGCACTATTCAGCTGCCCTATTTTGAAAGTTCTAAGCACAAATAATGTCTTCTGATTTTTTTATACATCAGGGTGGGACCACTGGATGATTCAATAGATAGAGTAGTGGACCTGGTGGTCAGGGAGATCGAAATTCAAATTTGGCCTCAGATTCTTAGTAGCTGTGTGACCATGGGCAAGAGACTTGTTTCTTTATTCAGTTACTGATTTGCAAAGATGAGCTAAAGAAAGAAAAGATAAACTCCTATGTCTTTTCCAAGAAAACACCAAATGCAGTAACAAAGAGTCAGATACAACTCAAAAATAACTCAAAAGCACAAAGATTCAATGCCTAAAATAACCTAAAAAAAAAAAAACAACTTTCATCTAATTTAATAATTAATTGAGCTTCTTTGCCTTTGATTTCAACTTAGTCAACAATCAGACATGCCTGAGAGTTTCTATCCCTCTAAATAAAGTAATGTCCCACTTTTCTGTCAGTTAGCAACTGATACATGCATATATCTACCAAATTGGGATACAATAAAGAGAACCTGGCAATATTTCCAGAGAAGTTTGCACTCAATTTGGCTTTTAGTATATTAGGAAGTTTTGGGAGGATTTAAGAAAACAAAACTAAAAATAAATTCGTAAAACAAAAGAGCCAAAAAATACCAGCAACAAAAAAATCTTTGGTTTTATGGCATTTAGGAATCTGGGCTCTATTTTAAAATAAGTATCTTCCACATTATTTGTTTTACCTTTTATTGAAAGAGTCTATAAATAATATATAACAATCATTGATTTAAAATGTTATTAAACTGATATTTATTCAATAAAGTTGTTACTCTGGTTACTATTTATAAAGCAAATAATTAGTAAATGTTTCTTGAATTGAGTTGATTGACTATAGTAAGGAATTATTGATGGAAGAGAGTATAGTCTACTCTTGTATACTACTTATGACAAGTGATCTAAAATCAAAGTCCTAATGTGTAGAACATTTTCACTTTAGAATATTAATGGAAGAATATAGAAAAGTCTTATTAGATTGACAAATGAATCAATTAATAAATAAACTTTTATTAAGTACCTGCTATATACCAAGCACACTGTCATATTAAGTGGAATATCCACATTGGTAGTATCTCAATGAAGAATTGAAATGATATATTTAGGACTATAAATTTCTCTTCCATCTTCTATTCCTTCTATTGCAACCTATATTTTTGGTTTCTATATAGCTAGCAAAATATTGATTGCTAGCTGATCTCCCTTCTTCCCTCTCTTTTTCCCTTCCTCCTTTGCTTTCTTCCTGCTTTTTTTCTTTCATTTTTTTCTTTCCTTTCTACCTTCCTTCCTCTTTCTTTCTTATCTTCTTTCCTTGCTTCCCTCTCTCCTTTCCTTCCTTCCTCCCTCCCACCCTCTCTTCCTTCCTTTCTTTTTTCTTCCTTCCTTCCATCCATCCTTTCTTCCTTCCTTCCTTCCTTCCTTCCTTCCTTCCTTCCTTCCTTCCTTCCTCCCTCCCTTCCTTCCATCCATCCTTCCTTCCTTCTTTCCTCCTTTCCTCCCTTCCTCCCTCTCTCTATCGCTTCCTGTAATGTTCTTGTTAGTTTTCTGGAGGTCTCCGTAGCAGCCTTTTTTTCAGTAGAGTAATCACCACAAGAATAGCCAAGTGTTAAAGTACAAATCCTTTATTATCTCCTTCAAAGTCTTGTCTCCTTTCCTGCAGCTTCCACTAGCTTTTAGAGACTTTCCTGAATCTTGATTTCAGTGGAGAAGCAAAGGAGGACAGGCCTGTCCCCACAGTGGTGTGAAATGGAATGAATGAATCTAGTTCAGTCCTTGCTAGCTATTATATACTTCATTATCATAGGTGTGAAACTTGTGGCACTATATTAAGTACTAAGTACATGTACTGAACTAGAGAACTATTAAGCACCATGTTAAACTAGATAACCATTGTATTTATCAATTCCACTGACTTAACATCTTGAAAGAATCCTTGTTTCAAGTTCAGAATTCTGGCCTATACATAAGACCTTCCTTTCTTTTTTTCCTTCCTTCCTTCCTTCCTTCCTTCCTTCCTTCCTTCCTTCCTTCCTTCCTTCCTTCCTTCCTTCCTTCCTTCCTTCCTTCCTTCCTTCCTTATTTCTTTTTTCTCTATATATGAAAAAACAGGGTGCATTTTAATTAAAAAATTAACAATTTTGTTATAGTTTGGGGATACTGAAAAAAAATCCAGTAAAAACATCAGTATCATATACCTCTCATGTTGCAAATCCTACAAAACTAATTGCACATCTTGCAAATACCCTTTAGAATACTTAATGCTGCTTGCTTTTCAAGTTCAACTTCATTCCCTCACTACCTTTTATCAAACATTCAGGTTTCACAACACCTGACATGGACCTTGATTTCCCAAATGACAACAGAAACACCATAGGATTTCAAATCAGACTAAGATGCTTTTCCAGAATGTGAATGAATAAACAAGTTTTGTTGCTAAGTTTTCATGAGTATTTCAGAAAACAAAAAGTGTTTTCTAGGGAGTATTCAACTATATGACACTAAAGCTATATGAAAAAAGCAAATAAACATTCCATATTCAACAATGTTTTAAGAAATGTTTGAGATTGGACTGAGTTGGATTCTAATTAGTGCAAATTCTGAAGTGCTTTTAAAAATCCATTAAGGATTTTTCATCCATGCAAATTGACATTTGGCAAATATTATAAATGTGTTGATTAATATCCTAGGCAGAGGCAATATTTATTTTAACACTAAATATAAAATTTACTAAAACATGCCTCATTGTATTAGGGAATTTAAGTTCATCTCAGAACATACTTATCTATGAAGGTAGAAATGGAATTATTTGTTTCTCTACATAGATTATTTCCAATTAGAAATAAAGTACAACTGGATCTGCTTTTTTATCACAAATAGTTGAGAGTCTTTCAGTTTGTTAAATGTCCTTAAAAATCATAACCATACTTAACTTTGATTGGTAAATTATCCTTAGTCATAATCCCTGTTATTTAACTCAGAGGATGTGTTTAAATCCTGACCATATTAACTATTATTTACATGGCATTGAGTAAATATTTGTATGACTTAAGGTTCAGCTTATGAGATAATGGATTGGACAAATTTATTTTTGTTTTCCTTTATCTTTATGTACCTATATAGTATTTATTTTAAATAAAATAGAATCATTGATGATAAAGGAACAACAACAAAAAAATGTGATTGTGTTCTGGGTAAGCTGCTTCCAGAGTATCAGTTGTTCTTACTGTGAAGATCAAAAAAATATCCATAAGGCAGAAAATATCAAACTTTCCATACAGCTGATAAGACACTCTTTTCAATCTTTGATACTGATTAAATGCTAGTTCAGGGTATCCGGAAACAATTGACTCTTGCTTTTTTTCAAAACCATTGTTGTTGTTGTTGTTGTTTTAATTACTTATAATTTTGTTTTTTTCTCAATTAAATGAAAAAAATCAATATTAGTTTTTATTTAGTGTTCCAGCTTCTCTCATTTCTTTTATTTTTTTTTCATCTTTCTTGAGAAGACAAGAAATTTGATATAGATTATGCAAATGCATTCATACAAAAACGTTCCCATGTTAGCCATTTTAAAAAGAAAATACAGACTAAAACCTCTGACAATAAGTTTAAAATATATTCTTCAATCTACATTCAAATTTCATCAATTCTTTCTCTGAATAACATTTTTCGTAATGAATTCTTCAACATTTTAGATCTTTATATTACTTAGAATAACTACATGACTGACCTGTTTGTTATCCAAAACATAATTAAATGAAATAAATAAACATGAAATCATTTATTGATTCTTACTTTACTAATGTGAGAAGAAGAAAAAAAATCAAGCTTCAGAAGGAAATGCAACAGATTACTTAGACTGTATTTAGAAAAATATGACATGGCTACAAATTCTGAAAAAGATTTATATGCATAAAATTCAGCGACTTTTGATCTTATTTTTTCAAGATCAATTTCAAGGTAATATTTAGTAATTAACAACTGAATTCTATCTTCCCCTCTTCCTAGAATCAAACTTTTTTTTCTATTGATTTTATAGTTTGCTTATTCTGGCATTTGAAAGTTTGCATGACATCAATGTGCTCTGGCTGAGTGTAATCTGTATTTTCTGGAAATTGAATGTTGTCAAGTAGTAGAAAATAATGTGATCTTATTCCATTAAACCTTCTTGCAAAGACATTTTAATGGGGTCCCTTGGAATTTAAGAGTTGCTGTAGAAATATTATGTGAATTTAATTAGGATTTTTTATTACTAGTAGTTCCTTTATAAAAAAAGAAATCCATATAACAAAATTCTATGAGCGTTAATTTGTGTAAACTTAGTTCATGTAATCTAATTTACCAATATTGTGTTCTTTGGAATGAAACAGAATTTTTAAAAAATTACTAAGCTACAACTGAATTTAAGGAGATTACAACTCTAATCTGTTTTAGTTTTAGAATTGAAACTGTGCATGACCACATTTGAGATTAATGTAACAATTTAATAGACAGAGTCAGGACTCAAGCAATGGTTTCAATTAAATTTTTCAATTTGACATTCTCTCTAAATTTATATCATCTAATTTATATAATCTAATATTTCTATGAAATTAATTCCATTTTTCTTTATTCACATTCAACTCAAGTCACATGACATAATAAAATAATTTGTGTATTTTTGCTTAAAGAATATCCATATTCTAGCACACTATAAGAGTATTTAATGGCAAATATTGCTGTTATATATGGTTGCTAATAATCTAAAATAAGGTGATTGCAATATCTGACATAGGTCCAGAATAATCAGCAAGAAGATAATTTCACTATTATTATACTTCTATATGCCTTTTAGTTGGTTCAAATGAAGACAATAATGTTTGTGAAAAACATGATGAACTTAGGAATCAAATAAAATTTTATCATCAATTACATATCATAAAGAGAAACTAAATATAGTAGTTACTATTCACAGTGAAATTAAGAAAGAAAAATTTAAGATACATTCCAAATATTTATTACAATCTTAGTGTATTCAAATACAAATGACATTGCATTGCTTCAACAGGTATGAAACAAGAAGATAGCATAACAGCACATATGTTATAAACAGTTGTTTTACTTATGTTAGTAGGAGTCATTTTGAGTAACACTAAAATAAATTGTATACTGCCATTGATAAGTATAATACTCAAATATTTAAATATCCCAGAAGATTTATTACCCTATCAATGTAGATGTTACCTTTAGTGATGCATATTGCAAACCATCCATGCAAAATAATTTCATTTGTATTGCATATACAATCTCTCAAAAGTTCATGAAAGGAGAGGTACCCAAATTGCTGGGGACATACTTTATATTTTCTTGTCATTAGAAGAATACCACTGAAGGAAAGAATCATAAAAGAGTTATTCATTAGATTCACTATATATTTTCACTTTCATCATATATTTATTTTCTGACTTTGCATTGTGGGAATTTTCTGCATAATTCCTCATTTGTTAAGTATTGCCACCTACTCATACTCATTGTGAACCCCCTGTTGTTCTATGAATGCAATTAAAATTAATTCTTGAAAGGATTATTCCATAATGTATGAGTACAAAATGATTTGGGCAAATGTTGATATTATAAAAGGTGAGCTTTTGTTTCTAGGAGAAGACTGAGATAATTAACATGGCTCCAAAATTTACCACTTGTATATAAATTAAAATATGCCTTGGTAACATTCTCACATCTATCAGATTGAGTAATATGTCAATGTCAAATGTTGGAAGGAATGTGGAAAAATCGGGAAACTAATGCATTACTGGTGGAATTGTGAATTGATTTAACAATTATGGAGAGATTGGTTGCTAACACAATGCCATTCACAAAAATTTGGTTGTTGTATTTTTATTTTAGTTCGCAACTTTTAAATGTTATAAAGATGCATCATTTAATATTGCTATTATAGTATGTTAAAATTAATTTCTGCTTTTAATTAGTGCTTACTTCAAATTATCTTTTTGTCTTAAGAGTAGCATATTCATTCATTAACATCCTTAGTTTTGGAATAATACTTCCACATAGTAGCTAATATAGCATTTAAATATGACATACATAATACAAGGCAGTCCTTTTGAATTGTATCATTCAGAACTATCAGTAGATACCATAGTTAATATGCATCACAAAGTATGAAAATTTTCATTTTATGTGAACTATTAAACTGATATCAAGTCAGATATTTATACATGGTTTTGATAGTTTGTGCCAGTCTAAAATTCTTTACATTTCTGAATTGCTACTTTCTTTATTATTGAAAATGAATGGCATTATATCAACACTAACAATGGAAAACATGCTTCTAGTGTAAAATGCTGCCTTCAATAATACCCAAACATGTGGATGCTATTGTTCAATATTAATATTTTTGAATATAAAGTGCAAAGATATAAAAATGTATAGACTGATAAAATATATATACACATAATTTATCTCTGTGTGTATAAACTTGTTTTTCCTTTTCCAAATTATGGTTTTAAAAGTATTAAATAGAAGCAATCATAAAGGCATCTTGAAAGATAGAAAAGTTTCAATATCAAAAAAAAAAAAAAAAAAAGGTAGCGTTCTCAAATAAGGGACATTATATTACCTCTTTTAGAAAGATTTCTTTTTCTCTGTCATCCTAAATACATTGACCTGTTCTCTTTTGACTTATGTTCACAGTCACATTTTGGGGAGTATCAAGGCAATTAAATATATGATATATGTTTAATATGTTATATTTTTGGAATGTTAAATTTGCCTAGAATAATTTAAAATTTTGTAAAGTTAAAGTTAGCATTTTATAAGATGTTACATAAAACGTCTTGCAAAAGGTGATTTGATACTGAGGCAAAGTGGATCTATACTCATTAGTTTTTATTGGGTTTTATTTTCAATTTTTCTAGTCGTCCAAAAAGCATGAAATTTGTATAGGATAAAGGTGAATGATGGTGAATTTTAAAGAAAATTGCTTCAGTCTTGTATCAATTTTAATCAGTATCTTTTTTTTTTCATTTGAGAAAATAGAACTCCTTGGAATAGTTGTCATAGGGAGTGCAAGTTATAGGAACAAGTAAATTAGATGACTGATCATAATGCTATGTCATCATAAGGTACCTGAGAACTAAACTGGGTAACTTTGAAGAGAAAGTAGATGCATGAATAGCTTGAAGAAGTTCAAAGAGAAGCATTTATTTCTATTTAGTTACACTTGGTAAGTGCTATTTCTTGGAGGACAAGAGGCAAAATTTGGGGAAGAAAAAAAAAATAACCATTTACTGGGATAGCTGAATGAAGTGACTATAGTTAGAAAACAGCTTATTAACTACAGCATTCCCACACTCTCAATTAGATGAAAGAGGTAGTAAGTGGAGAACATAACAAGCCAAGAGGCTGAAAAAGCTATAGCTTATGGCTGTATGTTAATTTCAAATCTGCCTTTTTAAAGAAACACAGCCTTTTTATTGAATATTGGATAGCCTTTAAAGAAACCTTCAGAATAAAGGGGTAACTGAATATAAAATTGTTTTAGATAGGGACATTTATAGCATATTTGGATGTCAGCAAGCAGTGTTTTATATACATACATACATACATATATATATATGTATATATATATACATATATATATATATATATGTGTGTGTGTGTGTGTGTGTGTGTGTGTGTGTGTGTGTGTGTCTGTGTGTCTGTGTGTCTGTGTGTGTCTGTGTGTATATATAAAGACTAGGTGCTCCCTTACCCCACTTTTGTAAATATAACCTGTCCTCTTACTTAGTTTCTTTGGCAATACCGGTTCTATACATAAGGATGAATTATATGAGATCATATTTAAGGTCACTTTTGGTACTGAAAAATGAGATATGTGGGGGTTTTGTATTAATTAAACAAAATAGGGAGTATTATGAGAAATTATAGATAATTTTCATTATTTCAAATTAATTATTTGGAATTTGCACAAATGAGTTTTGCAGCCAAAATTAGAAGGAAAACAAGAAATGGGGAAAATGCACTGTTACTCTCTTTCTTGTTTAATCATAATTTTTTTGCTATTCCATAAAACTGACAAGTACATTTTTTCTACACTTTACTAATTTATTTATGATATCATTCTTTATGTCTAAATCATTTAATCCATGCTTACCTTATCTTGCTACATGATGTTAGTGGTATTTTTTGTTTTGTTTTGTTTTGTTTTGTTTTTGTTTTTGTTTTTGTTTTTTTAGCAATTTTCAGAGTCCTTACTCCCAAAGGTTGTATCTTTTGGTTTATTAAACAACAAGTTAGAATTTGGTATTGTGTATTGCATATATAAATCCATTCCACTAAAGCACAATTCTAATTTTTTAGTCATTAACAATTGCTTTGATAATTACTGCTTTGAAACCTGAAACTACTAAATTGTCTTCTTAACATTATTTTTTTTAAATTTTCTTCATTGTACATTTTTTTTCTTTGCCTACACACAAATACATTTAATTCAATATAATAATTTTGGTAGTTTGGTATATCATTGAATAAGTAAATGAACTTAAATAGAATTATCATTTTTATTATGTTATCTGCAATTATTTTGAAAGAAATTATTTTTTCTATCTCATCCTCCTAGATTTTTTTAGTAGCATATAGAAATACTTTATGATTGTGCTAGCTATATGACTCTGAGCAAGTCACAATCCTGATTGCCTCAACTTTAAAAAAAAAGGAAATATTTATGATTTATACGGATTCATTTTAATTCCTGAAGTTATTATTTCAATTATACTATAATTATATTTTATATTTACATTAATAATATATTTAAATTTATGTTAATTATATTTACATAATTATATTATTTTAGTGGAGAGTCTAGACTTCTAAAAGCATACCATCATATGATCTGTAACTATCATAGATGAAATTTATCATTGAATATTTATATTTTTAAAATTTAATTTCCTCGTGCCAGCATTTCTAATCGAGTACTAAATAGTAGTGGTAAAAAGATAAAATTCTTTCTTCATTCTCAAAAATGTCCATTAACTCCTGGGCTTCCTAGAGATTTCAATAGGAATCAATATTATATTTTATCAAATGCTTTTACTGCATCTGTTAATATAATCATAAGACTATGATTATGATATGTTATTATGATAATTGGTATTATAGTTTGTATAGACTGTAATTTTCTTCTCTCTTTTGATGTTCCTTTAATTCAGAAACAACATCATACTTTTTGTCAAAAAAAAAAAAAACAGAAGCTTGATAAAATTATTTTGGATTATTTTCTCAAAAAAAATTATATGACAATGGGATTAATTGTTCTTTAAATGGTAGAATTCATTTGTAGATTCATCAACTGCTGGGAATTATTTTCTTAGAGAGCTCATCCATAATCCCATTCAAATACTCTTTCAATATTAATTTCTCTGTTATTAAGAAAAGACCACATTTTTGTATTCATTCATTTTACTTAGATTATCAATTATTTTTGGCATATAGTTGGAAAAAGTTATTCCTCATAATTGTTTTATGTTGACCTTAACTGATGATAAAATCATTTTTTTAAAGTGATATCAAATTGTTTTCTTAAAAAAAAAAATCAGTCAAGAGATAATGGAAACAGAAGGGAAAATAGGCTTTGAAAGAATTCATCGAACACCTTCTGAAAAAGGTACTAAAAAAAGAACTCCACAGAACATTGTGGCTAAGCTGCAGAACTACCAAACTAAGGAAAAAATATTGCAAAGAGCTAGGAAAAAACAATTCAAATATCAAGGTGCCACAATAAGGGTCACACAAGATCAAGCTGCCTCCATATTAAAGGATCGAAGGGCCTGGAACCTGATAATCTGAAAGGCAAAAGAATAAGGATTGCAACCAAGAATAGACTATTCAGCTAAGTTTAGCATTTTCTACCATGGAAGAAGATGGTCATTTAATAAAACAGAGGAATTCCATTTGTTTCTCAGAAAAAAAAACAGACTCAAATAAAAAATTTGATCTACATCCACAACACTGAAGAAAAGCAGAAAAAGGTAAAAAGAACTCTTGAGAACTGTATCTCTGTTGTGGATATATAGAAAGTCCACATGGATAATTTGATTTTACTGATATAACATAAAAAAGGGAAGTAGTAAAGGGAAGGGGATAGTATCAGAAAAATGGAAAGGAGAGATAAAAAAAGAAAAACTACATCCCAGAAGGAGACAGAGAAAATCTACCACATCTGAGGGAATTTAGAGAGGGAGAAAAACATTGTGTGAATCTTACTCTCATCAGAGTAGGATCAAAGAGTAAATAATTGACATATTTGTTTTAAAGAGAATTCTTTCTCACCTCAATATAAGGGAAGAGAGGAAAAGGGAAAAGAAAAAGGGGAATAAGGGAAGGGAACAAGAAAGGGGAAGCGACTTAAAAGGAAAAGGGAGGGATACTAAAAAGGGAGGGCTCCACATCACAAGTGGGGTCCATAAATTAAATACTGGGGAAGCGGTTCAGGGGGTACAAGAGGGGAAAAAAAGCATAATCAGGGGATAACATGATGGCAGGAAATATAGAATTAGTAATTTTAACTGTAAATGTGAATGGGATGAACTTTCCCATTAAACGGAGGCAGATAGAAGATTGAATCAAAAGTCAGAACCCTACAATATATACTTTACAGGAAACACACTTAAAGCAGGGAGATACAGAGTAAAGGTAAAGGGTTGGAGCAGAATCTATTATACCTTAGGTGAAACCAAAAAAGCAGGGGTAGCCATCCTTATCTCAGATCAAGCAAAAGCAGAAATTGATCTAATTAAAAGAGATAAGGAAGCAAACTATATCCTGCTAAAATGTAGCATAGACAATGAAGCCATATCAATACTAAACATATATGCACCAAGTGGTATAGCATCTAACTTCCTAAAGGAAAAGTTAAGAGAGTTGCAAGAAAAAATAGACAGCAAAATTATAATAGTGGGAGATCTCAACCTTGCACTCTCAGAATTAGATAAATCAAACCACAAAACAAACAAGAAAGAAATTAAGAGGTAAATAGAACATTAGAAAAACTAGGTATGATAGACCTTTGGAGAAAATGGAATAGTGATACAAAAGAATATACTTTCTTCTCAGCAGTTCATGGAACCTATAAAAAAATTGACCATATATTGGTCAATTTAAACTTAAATGCAGGAAGGCAGAAATAATAAATGCCTTCTTCTCAGATCACAACGCAATAAAAACTACATTCAATAAGAAGTTAGTGGTAAATAGACCAAAAAGTAACTGGAAATTAAATAATATCATCTTAAAAAATAATTGGGTAAAACAGCAAATTAAACACACAATTAACAATTTTACTCAAGATGACAATGATGAGATATCATACCAGAATATGTGGGATGCAGCTAAAGCGGTAATAAGGGAAAATTTTATATCTTTAGAGGCTTACTTGAATAAACTAGAGAAAGAGAAGATTAATGAATTGGGCCTGCAACTTAAAAAGCTAGAAAAAGACCAAATTAAAAACTTCCAACCAAAAACTAAACTTGAAATTCTAAAATTAAAAGAAGAAATCAATAATATTGAAAGTAAAAAAAAAAAAAAAAAACTATTGAATTAATAAATAAAACCAAGAGTTGGTTTTATGAAAAAGCCAATAAAATAGATAAACCTTTGGTAAATCTGATCAGAAAAAGGAAAGAGGAAAATCAAACTGTTAGTCTTAAAAATGAAAAGGGGAATCTATCCACCAATGAAGAGGAAATTAGAGAAATAATAAGGAGTTACTTTGCCCAACTTTATGCCAATAAATATGATAACTTAAGTGAAATGGATGATTACCTCCAAAAATATAGGCTTCCTAGATTAACAGAGGAGGAGGTAAACTGCTTAAATAGTCCCATTTCAGAAAAGCATTGGAGTTTGTTGTTCTTTAAATGTTTGGTAGAATTCACATGTAAATCCATCTGGTCCTAGGGATTTTTTCCTTGGGATTTGATTAATAGCTTGTTCTATTTCTTTTTCTGAAATGGGACTATTTAGACTCTTTACTTCTTTCTTTGTTAATCTGGGCAAGCTATATTTTTGGAGGTATTCTTCCATTTCATTTAAGTTATCGAATTTATTGGCATAAACTTGGACAAAGTAGCTCTTAACTATTGTTCTAATTTCCTTTTCATTAGTGATGAGTTCTCCCTTTTCATTTTTAAGACTATCAATTTGCTTTTCCTCTTTCCTTTTTTTAATCAGATTTATTAAGGGTTTATCTATTTTGTTGGTTTTTTCATAGAACCAACTCTTAGTTTTATTAATTAATTCAATAGTTTTTTGTTTCTATTTTTTTTTTACTTTCAATTTTATTAATCTCACCTTTAATTTTTAGAATTTCAAGTTTCGTGTTTGTCTGGGGGTTTTTAATTTGTTCCTTTTCTAGCATTTTTAGTTGTAAGCCCAATTCATTGACCTTCTCTTTCTCTATTTTATGCAAGTAGGCCTCTAGAGATATAAAATTTTGCCTTATTACTGCTTTGGCTGTATCCCACACGTTTTGGGATGATGTCTCATTGTTGTCATTTTCTTGGGTGAAGTTATCAATTTTGTCTATGGTTTGCTGTTTTATCCAATCATTCTTTAGTATGAGATTATTTAATTTCCAATTATTTTTGGTCTATTTTCCCCTGGCTTTTTATTAAATGTAGTTTTCATTGAATTGTGGTCTTAAAAATATGCATTTACTATTTCTACTTTACTGCATTTGATTTTAAGGTTTTTATGTCTAGTATATGATCAATTTTTGTATAGGTTCCATGAACTGCTGAGAAGAAAGTGTACTCCTTTCTGTCTCCTTTTACCAAAGATCTATCATATCAAACTTTTCTAGTATTTTCTAGTATTTACCTCTTTGGCTTGTTTCTTATTTATTTTGTGGTTTGATTTATCTAATTCTGAGAGTACAAGATTGAGACCTCCCACTATTTTAGTTTTACTGTCTATTGCTTCTTGCAGCTCTCTTAATTACTGTGTTAAGAATTTAGATGCTGCACCACTTGGTGCATAAATGTTTAATATTGATACTGCTTCATTATCTATGCTACCCATTAGCAAGATATAATGTCCTTCCTTAACCCTTTTAATTAGATCAATTTTTGTTTTTGCTTGATGTGAGATGAGGATGCCTACCCCTGCCTTTTTGGCTTCACCTGAAGCATAGTAGATTCGGGTCCACCCTTTTATTTTTATTCTGAATTTATCATCCTGTGTCAGGTGTGTTCCCTGTAAACAACATATAGTAGGATTTTGGCTTTTAATTCAGTCTGCTAACTGCTTCCTCTTTATGGGGGACTTTACCCCATTCACATTTATGGTTAGAATGACTATTTCTATATTGCTTGCAATCCTGTTAACCCCTGCTTATGCTTTTCTCCTTTCCTTCCCTCTTACCCCCTACCTGGTATTAAACTTGTGAGCACCACTTGCTTTTCACAGCCCTCTCTTTTAAGTATCCCTCTCCCACCTTAAAATTCCTCCCCATATTTTACCCCTTTTCCTCACAATTTCTGTATGCCCTTCCCCTTAGCTTATTCCTTCCCTCTCACTTTTCAATGAAGTAGTAGAAGTTTCACCATAAATCGAATATATCTATTGATAAACACTATGTTCATCCCCCTCCTTTCTTTCTCTTAGATATAATAGGTTACCTCAGCCTCTTCATAAGATGTTTTTTTTTTTTTTTTTTTTTTTTTTTTTATGATATAATTTCCTTTCCACCTCTGGTTTCCAGAACAAATTATACAAGTGTTCTTTACATATCTTCATAACAGAAATATAGTTCTCAAGATTTTTTTTTAACCTTTTTAGAAATCTCTTGAGTTCTGTATTTGAAGATCAAACATTGTGTGCAGATCTGGTTTTTCATCAAAAATAGATGCAATTCATTTATTTCCTTAAATGTCCATCTTCTTTCCTGGAAAAAGGATGCTCATTTTTGCTAGATAACTTATTCTTGGCTGCAAACCAAGTTCCTTAGACTTTCGGAATATCATATTCCAGGCCCTTCTTTCCTTTAATCTGGATGCTGCTAGATCCTGGGTTATCTTATTGTGGCTCCTCCATATCTGAATTGCTTTTTTTTTTTAGCAGCTTCCAATACTTTTTCCTTCATCTGATGGTTCTTGAACTTGGCCACTATATTTCTTGGAGTTTTGATTTTAGAGTCCCTTTCAGTAGGTGATTGATGAATTTTTTCTTTTTTTTTCTTTTTATTCATTTTTCCAAATTATCCCCTCCCTCTCTCCACTCCCTCCCCCCGATGGCAGGTAATCCCATACATTTTACATGTGTTACAATATAACCTAGATACAATATATGTGTGTAAATACCATTTTCTTGTTGCACATTAATTATTAGCTTCCGAAGGTATAAGTAACCTGGGTAGATAGACAGTAGTGCTAACAATTTACATTCGCTTCCCAGTGTTCCTTCTCTGGGTATAGTTATTTCTGTCCATCATTGATCAACTGAAAGTGAGTTGGATCTTCTTTATGTTGAAGATTTCCACTTCCATCAGAATACATCCTCATACAGTATTGTTGTTGAAGTGTATAGTGATCTTCTGGTTCTGCTCATTTCACTCAGCAACAGTTGATGTAAGTCTCTCCAGGCCTCTCTGTATTCCTCCTGCTGGTCATTTCTTACAGAGCAATAATATTCCATAACCTTCATATACCACAATTTACCCAACCATTCTCCAATTGATGGACATTTATTCAACTTCCAGTTTCTAGCTACAACAAAAAGAGCTGCCACAAACATTTTGGCATATACAGGTATCTTTCCACTCTTTAGTATTTCTTTGGGATATAAGCCCAATAACAGCAATGCTGGGTCAAAGAGTATGCACAGTTTGACAACTTTTTGGGCATAGTTCCAAATTGCTCTCCAGAATGGCTGGATTCTTTCACAACTCCACCAACAATGTATCAGTGTCCCAGTTTTCCCACATCCCCTCCAACATTCATCATTATTTGTTCCTGTCATTTTAGCCAATCTGACAGGTGTGTAGTATTATCTCAGAATTGTCTTAATTTGCATTTCTCTGATCAGTAGTGATTTGGAACACTCTTTCATATGAGTGGAAATAGTTTCAATTTCATCATCTGAGAATTGTCTATTCATATCCCTTGACCATTTATCAATTGGAGAATGGTTTGGTTTCCTATAAATCAGGGTCAGTTCTCTATATATTTTGGAATTGAGACCTTTGTCAGAACCTTTCCTTTTAAAAATATTTTCCCAATTTGTTACTTCCCTTCTAATCTTGTTTGCATTAGTATTGTTTGTACAGAAACTTTTTAGTTTGATGTAATCAAAATCTTCTATTTTGTGATCAATAATGATCTCTAATTCTCCTCTGGTCATAAATTCCTTCCTCCTCCACAGGTCTGAGAGGGATGAATTTTTTCAATGTTTATTTTACCTTCTGTTTCTTAAATGTCTGGGCAGTTCTCTTTGATAATTTTCTGGAAAATAGTGTCCAGGCTCTTTTTTTCCTCACATTTTTCAGGGAGTCCAAATATTCTTAAATTGTCTCTCCTGGATCTGTTTTCCAGGTCCGTTGTCTTCCCAATAAGGTACTTGACATTCTTTTCAATTGTTTTGTTTTTCTGGTTTTGACTATTTCTTAATTTGTCCTTGAGTCATTCATTTCTACTTGTTCTAGTCTAATTTTCAATGATGTATTTTCTTCACTCACTTTTTTTTATATCTTTTTGTAATTCTCCAATTGAGTTTTTAAGTGAGTTTTTTTCTTCTATGGAATTTTTTCCCATTTCATCCATTTTATTTTTTAGAGCACTGTTTTCTTTTTCCAACTTACTAATTTTATTTCTCAATGATTTGTTTTCTTTATCCACTCTCTCTTTAATTTATTGGGATGACTTCTTCAGACTCTCTTGCCAAGCTTTCCTTTCCTTTTCCTATTTCTCTTCTAGCTCTCTTGTGAGAGATTTTTTGATTTCCTCTATGAGAGTCCTGTGTATTGAATGAGCACATCATATGCCCCTTAGGGGATTCCTCTGGAATCTGCTTTTAGTCTCTTCAGGGTTTGAAGTCTGGTCTCTATCCATACAGAAGCTGTCAATAGTTAGTGCTCTTTTAAATTTTTTGTTCATTTTGTCAGAGTGGGAATTGAAGAAAACAAATTGACAAGAGAAACAATTGGTCTATTTTGGGGTTGGATAGGGCTAGAAGATAGCACGGCACACACTCTACAGACTTCGGGAGACAGCAGCAAGGCACTGACTGACAAGACAGCATTGGCTGCTCACTGTGTCTGCGCTCTGAGCCTCTAAGTATGCACTGAGTCACTCTGAGCGGGGGTGGGGGTGGCTGGGTCCTGAGACCAGGTGGCTTTCTGGGTGTTTTATTCTTTACCTCTGGTGTTTACAACTTCTCTGTTGCTCCTGGCTTGCTGCCAAGACGGAGTATCCACACTGCGGTAAAAGTCTTGGTTGAACAGGTTGTGATATATGAAGGTAATAGCTTATTGTTGTATAAAAAATTGATGAACACATTTATTTTAGAAAAGCCTTGAAAGATTGATATGTGTTGATGCTAAATTAAACAAGCAGAACAAAGAATACATTGCAGCAATAACATCAAGAATGTGTAATGATCAACTATGAAAAATTTGTTTCTTCTTAGTAGATTAGTGATGCAAGCAAATCCCAATAAGCTTTGTATAGAAAAAGGCATCTGCATTCAGAAAAAGAACTGTGGAATTTGAATGTAATTCAACACATTCTATGTTAACTTCTTTTTTTCTTTATCTCTTCCTCTCTCATAATTTTTCCCTTTTGGTTTGATTTTTCTCTCCCAACATGATTCATAAAGAAATGTATATTTTAAAAAGTTAATATACATATGAAACCAGAAAAAATAATTAATAAGAATGTTTTAAAAGATAATACATTTAATCTTACTCTTAGCCACTATTGTCAAAAACTCCCATTTTCAGTAAGTTGATTTAGGCTACTAAATGATTGTAGTCAAAGGAACCACAAAACTATTCCTAACTGATAAATATATCAATAGCAATTTCTACTTTGATTAAAGAGGTAATTTGGTTTTAACATATAGGTTTGGGACACACATGTATATAGGCATATCAATGATTTTTATAAAAATATCTAAAATGCAAGTTTGAAATTACTATTTCTGAATTGTTTTTATTTGACATAACTACATTTCATTACTCTCAGGAATCATACTTTTTTTTTAGTATAATGAAGCAATTTTTAAAAGAAATACAATCTTCTTGATATAATTTTTGCTTGCAAGAATCTTTTTCTTTCATAGTAGAAAGATAAATTTATTTGTGTATACAAATTCTAATTGAGACTAAAACTTGGACAGATATTTCAAATATATTTTCTTTAGAAAAATGACTTTATAATATTTTGAAATTAGCAATATTTGGAAAATGGCAGATAGTCTCTGCTCCAATGATTATATGTTTCTTTCTGACCTTCTCTACAACCTTCAGACCAATTAGCAAATCCAGACTCTGAATTAGCTCTGGACCAATAGAACCCACAGTTATTGGGAGTGCAACAAATTATCAGCAGAAGGTAATTTCAAAGATCATCGGAAAAGGTCTTTTTCAATTGGAAATAGGAGGGAGACAGCCAAGCACAAGTTGCTAAGCACAAATGTCAGTGCAGACAGTGCAGAGTCCCAGGGGGATGCAGACTGCATAGTAAAACATCTATGGGGAGGAAACAGACCCAGCTTTTGGGATAAGAGTTCACTATTTGACCAAAAAAAAAAAAAGGCTCAGAAAATTGGATATTAGTATGGGAGAAACTAGGTATAGACCCACACCTAAAATCATATACCAAAATAAGGTCAAAATTTATGATCTTGATACAAAGAATGATTTTATGAAAAAAAAATAGAAGAGCAGGATAGTGAACCTCTCAGATCTGTGGAAAAGGAAGAAATTTGTGATCAAAGAAGAAGTAGAGATCATTATTGATCATAAAATAGATAATTTTGATTATATTAAGTTAAAAATTTTTGTACAAACAGAAGTAATGCAGACAGATTAGAAGGGAATCAATAAACTGGAAAACATTTTTATATCCAAAGGATCTGAAAAAGGCTTTGTTTCTAAAATATATAAAGAATTGACTCAAATTTATAGTAGTTTAAATCATTCTCCAATTGAAAAATTATCAAAGGATATGAACAGACAATTTTTAGATGAAGAAATTGAAACTATTTGTAACTACATGAAAAGGTGCTCCAAATCCCTATTGATTTGAGAAATGCAAATTAAGACAACTCTGTGATACCACTACAAACCTGTCAGATTGGCTAAGCTGACAGGAAAAAAAATACAATGAGGGATGTTGGAGGGGATGTGGGAAAACTGGGACACTGATACTTATTGATGGAACTATGAACAGAGCCAACTATTCTGAAGAACAGTTTGGAACTATGCTCAAAAAGTCATCAAACTGTATATACCCTCTGTTCCAGCAGTGTTTCTATTGGAATTATATTGAAAGATCTTAAAGGAGGGAATAGGACTCACATGTGCAAAAATGTTCGTGGCAGCCCTTTTTGTAGTGGCAAGAAATTGGAAACTGAGTTCATGTCCATCAATTGAAGAATAGCCAAATAAATTATGGTATATCAATGCCATGGATTACTAGTGTTCTATAAGAAACGACCAGCAGGATGATTTCAGAGAGGCTTGAAGAGACTTACATGAACTGGTGGAATGTGAAATGTGAAATGTGAAATGTGAAAGGGAAATGAGTAGAACCAGAAAATTATTATACACGGCAAAAAAAAAAAAAAACATATGACAATAAATGGCTCTTTTCAACATTGAGATGTTTCAAACCAGTTCCATTTGTGCAGTGATGAAGCAAACCTTCTACACCCAGAGAGAGAACAGTGGGAACAGAGTGTAGAACAAAAAGTAGCTTTCTCATTCTTTCTGTTATTATTTGCTTGCATTTTGTTTTCTTTCTCAGTTTTTCTTTTCCTTGTTGATCTGATTTTTCTTGTGCAACAAGATAATTGTATAAATATGTATACATATATTGAATCTAACATGTATTTCAACATATTTAACTTGTATTGAACTACCTGCCAGCTAGGGGAGGGGGCAGGGGATGGAGGGAGAAATTTGGAGCAAAAGGTTTGGCAAGAGTCAATGTTGGGGAAATTAAATATGCATATGCTTTGTAAATAAAAAGGTTTAATAAAAAAATAAAAAAGAAAGAAATTAGTAATCAAATGTCAAGATTTTTTGCAGACAAATTTAAAGTATAATCTTCAATTTTACATAATCTCTGGGTTTTCCAGACTGCTGGATATAGGAAATTGATTTCTTTAGGGAGATTTTCCTGAATATCTTATTTCCAAGTTGTTCTCTCAACTTGTAAGATGAATCACCTAATAAGAACAGAATTTCTTAATTTTTCTCTGCCCTAAATGGATGGTAGCTTTCCTTCCACGTTTCCCTACATTTGCTTTATATAGATCTGCATAGACCTACATGTGAACATGTAATTTCTTCTATTCAGATTTAAGTTTTATTGAGATAGGGTATATTTCATTGATTAAAATATTGCCATTGTTTAGCAATGAAACATAACAGTTACTTAAATATTTATGGATTGATTGATTGATTAAACAAGTAGAGTAACATGTGGAATCAATCTGTAATGAGATCTTTGGCTCTTCCTCTCCTATCTAGCATAGCAGAGACCTGTGAAAATGTCTTTCAAAAAATTTACTCTTCTCATTTTTTTTTTACCAGCAGATACTTAAATTTTAGTCATTTCTTTTTCATCAAGCCTTTATACTGTGTATACATTATACTGTCCCGTGACTTTTTCACTAGGGTAAGAAGCATAACTCAATGTTATATTGAACTAAATAAATACACTTTCCTCTAAAATAGTCCCAGATAATAAGTACTATTATGTACACTTATTTATATACATAGTGTGCCAGAGATTGTGTTAAATGCTTTATAATTATTATCTTATTTTATCCTCATAACAGTTAAGTGCAATTATTATCCTTATAATGCAAGTAAGGAAAATAAGTTGAGAACAAATAACTTACTAGCTCAAGGTCACATATGCCTAATTTGTTTTAGGTCTGATTTGAAGTGAGGTCTTTCTAATTCTAGGCACAGTCCTCTATGGACTGTAACACCTAATTGCTAATAAATAAATTATTGCTCCCATTTTGCATCAGGGAAACTTTTTCTAAACCTTAAAAAAATTACCCAAATCATATAGCTGTTGGGATTACTAGGTGAGAACTGAGGTTGTCTGGATGGTGACAAGGTGAGAATTCAGGTTTTCTGGACAATTACAAGGTGAGAACTCAGGTTGACTTGATAGAGGGGGCAAGCTCATTGGCTGGGGTGGTTCTTCCCAGAAGCCCTTGCATTATCCCACGCCCATTCTCTGGGAGGATAAAAAGAGACAGCACTGGGCGCAGAGAGCAGATCGGCCTGGAGAAGGATAAGAGCTGGAGGAGATTCAGAGCCAGGATTCAAGAAGGAAGACTCTCTGCATTACATCAGGCCTGACGGGGCTCTCTGCAGGAAGGGAAGTCACTTCTAAGGACAAGAGTTAACAGCAACTGCCTGGAGACAACGGTTCACTACAGGAAGAAGAATCTGTCTTAAAGATTTGAGTAGACACAGCAGATCTCTTCCCAGAGAGCGATCCGGCAGCTTCTAGAGACGACAGCTCGCTACAATTGGCGTCCACACGTGGGGCAAGGACTTTTGCTTATTCTGACAAGAGGAGCTAGACCAGACCTTCGCAATTTGGCGCCCGAACGGGGACAGACACGGTCCTGATTCCAGTGGAAAAGCTTCCGATCTAGATCTCAGTCTCTCTGACCCAGAACCGTGAGTAACGAGGAAACTTTGTTAAAGATTAAGTGAGCGTGCTAATAGATAAATAAGGAACTTAACTTGTTAAGGGCTAAACCAGGAATCTCTTATAGCTGAAATGGGGCAGATGTTAGCTATATTCAATCCCTGGACCTCAGCCGACTCATCCCCAGCCCCAGAAGAAACCTCAGCTCCACCCCCATTCAGGAGTGGTACTATAGAGAGTATAATCAACATAATTGAGGAGCAGAGTTTACTTGTAACCTGGGTACAGATTGCTAAACTCTTGGCTGCATTAAGACGCACATCCCCTTGGTTCTTAGAGGAAGAAAAGATAGATGTAGATAAATGGAAGCTAGTGGGATATGAAATGAAAGAATTTCAAGCAAAAAATGGGCCTCGTTCAATTTCTGCAGAAGTATTTTATATCTACAACATAGTTCAATTAGCCTTAAACTATCAAGCAAGTTGTAGGAAAAGGAAAAGTTCTAAAAATGAACAGAGGAGGAAGTGTGAGGAAAAAAGGAAAGATCAAGATCTTTCCCTAGAGCAAGAGGATTTAAATGAGGAATTATGGTATGATTCTCTTGAAGAAGCTTCAACCCTGCCTAGAGAACAGATTATTGACAGGCCCACATCAACCCCACCTTCAGAGATGGAGGAAGAAAGAGGGGAAGAGGCAGAAACACAAACAGAATTGCCTGTGAAGAAGCCTAAGCCTATGACAAGATTAGAAAAAGCATTGGTTAAAGCTAAGAGAGAAGGACAGGATATAAGTGATTTTATACATGCATATCCTGTGATTGAAAATACTGACTCTGTAGGTAAAAAAAGGAGAAGATATGCACCTTTAGATTTGAATAAAATTAAGGATTTGAAAAAAGGTTGTACCCTTTATGGGGCTACATCAGCTTATGTCAAAATGTTACTAGATGGTTTGTCTTATGAAGTCCTAACCCCGAATGATTGGAAATCCATAGCAAGGACATGTCTGGAACCTGGAGAAAATTTATTATGGCTTGCGGAATTTCATGAATTATGTAAAATTCAAGTCAGATGCAATTTGGAAATAGGAGTTAACACACAATTCACTTTTGAGCACTTAGCTGGTGAAGGTCAGTATGGAGAGAATTCGGAACAGATTAATTATACCATGACAATATATGAACAAATTGCTAAGGCTGCAATAAAAGCTTGGGGTGTCCTTCCTGGACAGAAAGATCGTGGAGAGGCTTTCACTAAAATACAGCAAGGTCCCAATGAACCTTTTGCAGATTTTGTGGGACGTTTGCAAACTGCTGTCAAAAGAACTATTGGAGAAAATTCAGCTACAGAAATAATGACCAGACATCTGGCTAAGGAAAATGCCAATGAGATTTGCAAAAGAATTATATGGGGATTAGACAAAGATGCTCCTTTAGAGGAGATCATAAGACGCTGTGCTACAGTGGGAACAAATGCTTTTTACACCCGGACAATGATGAATGTGGAAAGACAGGGTCCCTCCTGGCAAGGGCCTTCTAGAGAAACTCGGCGATGTTTTCAATGTGGAAAAATTGGGCATCTAAGAGCTCAGTGTAGGTATGGAGATACAGTGAGAAGACAGGGTGAGAGAAGACCTAAAACCCCATGTCCAAAATGCAACAGAGGACTCCATTGGGCATCAGAGTGTAGAATAATTCAGGGAAATGGGATGAGGGGCCCAGGTCCAGGGCCCCAGGCAAAAAAGACTTGGGGCATGATGGCAGCTGATGTTACACTCAAAGAACCTTTAGAAGGCCAGGACTCTGATTTAATCAATCAGCAGAGAAGCAATCACATGGCAGAAAGGGATTACCCAATCAGTCAACCAAAAGGCAATCAGATTGCAAAAATGGATTACCCTTGGGGAGAATACAGGCCTTTTAAACCAATAGGGCTGTGTCCAGTGCAAACAATTCCAATGTAATTGCCAGATGATGAGAAGAGATTTAGAAAGTGGTAAATAGAAGGTAATTAGATAGGTTAACTGCCTGGGAGAGAGGGTTTGCTTGTATTTCTTTAGCAGGAGAAGGAATCAGATGGGTGCCAACAAGTCATATTCGCCTTGTCCATCAGAGAGAGACAGAAAAAGAGAAAGACCTCAAAATAAAGGAGAAGATCTAAGAAACATCTGACACTGAAAGAGCATGGATAATAAGAAGACTGTTAAAGAACTTAAAAACCAGCAGGAATCATTGGACTTCCTTACACAAGATGAGAATAATGGACAATGGACTTATGGACATTTATAAATTTTCAATTTATGATTATGATTATGTTATATACTTCTAGCATGTGTTATGTTACTATGTTACTATGTGCTTATGTAATTTATGTAATTATCTGTAATACTTCCCATATTGATGGATTTATGTTTCAAGGTCATGACTGTCCTATGTTCTAAATCAAAAGAAAGGGGGAGATGTTGGGATTACTAGGTGAGAACTGAGGTTGTCTGGATGGTGACAAGGTGAGAATTCAGGTTTTCTGGACAATTACAAGGTGAGAACTCAGGTTGACTTGATAGAGGGGGCAAGCTCATTGGCTGGGGTGGTTCTTCCCAGAAGCCCTTGCATTATCCCACGCCCATTCTCTGGGAGGATAAAAAGAGACAGCACTGGGCGCAGAGAGCAGATCGGCCTGGAGAAGGATAAGAGCTGGAGGAGATTCATAGCCAGGATTCAAGAAGGAAGACTCTCTGCATTTCATCAGGCCTGACGGGGCTCTCTGCAGGAAGGGAAGTCACTTCTAAGGACAAGAGTTAACAGCAACTGCCTGGAGACAACGGTTCACTACAGGAAGAAGAATCTGTCTTAAAGATTTGAGTAGACACAGCAGATCTCTTCCCAGAGAGCGATCCGTCAGCTTCTAGAGACGACAGCTCGCTACATATAGCTAAGAATGAAATGTATTATTTTTAAATCCATCATTCATTCCTTGACATTACACTACTTAGATTATTCTTTGAATCAAGACTTAGGACCAGAATTTATAAGTTCAAGTTCTGTACTCTACTCTCAACTAAATCCATGTATTTAAAAAAATGTTTGCTGAAACTGTATTTCCTGATTTATAATCTATCTTTAATTGCAATTTATCTTCTTAAATCAAAAGGTCCTTACAATTCAAAAAGTTCACAACTTATATGAAAGTGATTTGCCCATTCTGAATAAATAAATAATAATCATAACATTAAAATTAAGCTTATAATTAGTTGGAAATGGTTCATAGCTAGATTTTTTTTTCTTACTGTTGTCATGAATGCAGAAGGACTGTTTATATCTATTTTTAAAATGTAGATATCATAACATAATTATTTGTTTAAGTATTCTTGGACTTTGTGTTTTTTTTAATTAAGAATTTTACTTCAAGGGATCTAATTAATCAGACATCTGTAATATAGTAATTAGAATTACCATGTATATGTTTCTTTTTCTGTTTTATTATACTTTTCTGATGTTTTCCAGCAAAATCTGATCCAAATTTGGTAATAATAGAGTTTCTCTATTCAAATATTAATCTTCACAAGACAAAATTACAAGCTTCATATCATTAATTGGCAGCTGATGTGATCAACATATGTGCCCAACTGAAGAATCTAAAATAGTGAATATAACTGTAGGATTCAGTCATAACAAATGGTAGGGCAGTGTCTGTGCACTTAAAGACAAATCTGGCACACAGTTTTGAATGAAACTCTTTGTGGTTCAATAGGTTACATTCCAAAGCAAATGTCATTAATTCCTTATGACTCATTTTATTCCATACAGTTTACTTTTCTTTCATCCATATTATTTATTTCTTCTGAAATAATAAACGTGGTTGTATGTTTAAATTTAGCAACACACATATAAGCAATGTTAGCTAATACCAATATTTTGCTTAAAGCAAATATAAAAATAATCAGTGAATGCAAAATATCAAATATAGCTAAATATATATACATATATATGTATATATGTACATATATATAAACACATATATTTGTGTGTGTGTGCATTTGAGCCACTATGAGGAATAATTTTTATGAGTTGCTACCTCTAAAATCATCAAGTTTTATTGTCTATCTGTTTCTGTGGACCTCTGCTTCTTTTTTTTTTTTTTTAATTTTTATTTTATTTTATAATTATAACATTTTTTGACAGTACATATGCATGGGTAATTTTTTACAACATTATCCCTTGCACTTACTTCTATTCAGATTTTTTCCCTTCCTCCCCCAACCCCCTCCCCCACATGGCAAGCAGTCTTATATATGTTAAATATATTACAGTATATTCTAGATACAATATATGTGTGTAGAACAGAATTTTTTGTTGCACAGGAAGAATTGTATTCAGAAGGTAAAAATAACAGTTTACATTCATTTCCCAGTGTTCCTTTTCTGGATGTAGCTGGTTCTGTCCATCATTAATCAATTGGAATTGGATTAGCTCTTCTCTATGTTGAAGAAATCTACTTCCATCAGCATACATCCTCGTACATTATCATTGTTGAAGTGTATAATGATCTTCTGGTTCTGCTCGTTTCACTCAGCATCAGTTGATGTAAGTCTCTCCAAGCCTCTCTGTATTTCTCCTGTTGGTCATTTCTTATAGAACAATAATATTCCATAACATTCATATACCATAGTTTACCCAACCATTCTCCAATTGATGGACATCCATTCATCTTCCAGCTTCTAGCCACTATGAAAAGGGCTGCCACAAACATTTTGGCACATACAGGACCCTTTCCCTTCTCTAGTAGTTCCTTGGGATATAATCCCAGTAGTAGCGCTGCTGGGTCAAAGGGTATGCACATTTTGATAACTTTTTGGGCATAATTCCAGATTGCTCTCCAGAATGGTTGGATTCTTTCACAACTCCATCAACAATGCATCAGTGTCCCAGTTTTCCCACAGCCCCTCCAACATTCATCGTTATTTGTTCCTGTCATCTTAGCCAATCTGACAGGTGTGTAGTGCTATCTCAGAGTTGTCTTAATTTGCATTTCTCTGATCAATAGAGATTTGGAACAATCTTTCATATGAGGGGAAATAGTTTTAATTTCATCATCTGAAAATTGTCTGTTCATATCCTTTGACCATTTATCAATTGGAGAATGGCTTGATTTCTTATAAATTAAAGTCAATTCTCTGTATATTTTGGAGATGAGGCCTTTATCAGAACATTTAACTGTAAAAATTTTTTCCCAATTTGTTACTTCCCTTCTAATCTTGTTTGCATTAGTTTTGTTTGTGCAGAAACTTTTTAATTTGGTGTAATCAAAATGTTCTATTTTGTGATCAATAATGGTCTCTAGTTCTCCCTTGGACACAAACTCCTTCCTCCTCCACAAGTCTGAGAGGTAAACCATCCCATGTTCCTCCAATTTATTTATGATTTCGTTCTTTATGCCTAAATCTTGGACCCATTTTGATCTAAGCTTAGTATATGGTGTTAAATGTGGGTCCATGCCTAGTTTCTGCCATACTAATTTCCAGTTTTCCCAGCAGTTTTTGTCAAATAATTAATTCTTATCCCAAAATTTGGGATCTTTGGGTTTGTCAAAGATTAGATTGCTATTTTTATTCACTATCTTGTCCTGTGAACCTAACCTATGCCACTGATCAACTAGTCTATTTCTTAGCCAATAGCAAATGGTTTTGGTGACTGTTGCTTTATAATATAGCTTTAAATCAGGTACACTTAGACCACCTTCCTCTGAGTTTTTTTTCATTAGTTCCCTTGCAATTCTCGACCTTTTATTCTTCCATATGAATTTTGTTGTTATTTTTTCTAGGTCATTAAAATAGTTTCTTGGGAGTCTGATTGGTATAGCACTAAATAAATAGATTAGTGTGGGGAGTATTGTCATCTTTATTATATTCGCTCGGCCTATCCAAGAACACTGAATGTCTTTCCAGTTATTTAAATCTGACTTTATTTTTGTGGCAAGTGTTTTGTAATTTTGCTCATATAATTCCTGACTCTCCTTTGGTAGATATATTCCCAAATATTTTATACTATCGACTGTTATTTTGAATGGAATTTCTCTTTGTATCTCTTGCTGTTGGATTGTGTTGGTAATGTATAAAAATCCTGAGGATTTATGTGGATTTATTTTGTATCCTGCGACTTTGCTAAAATTCTGAATTATTTCTAATAGCTTTTTAGCAGAGTCTTTGGGGTTCTCTAAGTACACCATCATGTCATCTGCGAAAAGTGACAATTTGATTTCTTCATTTCCTACTCTAATTCCTTGGATCTCTTTCTCGGCTCTTATTGCCAAGGCTAGAGTTTCTAGTACTATATTGAATAGTAATGGTGATAGTGGGCAACCTTGTTTCACTCCTGATCTTACAGGGAAAGGTTCTAGTTTATCACCATTACATATGATGTTTACTGAAGGTTTTAAATATATGCTCCTTATTATTTTAAGGAATAGTCCATTTATTCCTATACTCTCAAGCGTTTTTAGTAGGAATGGATGTTGGATTTTATCAAATGCCTTTTCTGCACCTATTGAGATGATCATATGGTTTTTATTAATTTGATTATTAATATGGTCAATTATACTAATAGTTTTCCTAATATTAAACCAGCCCTGCATTCCTGGTATAAAGCCCACTTGGTCATAGTGTATTATCCTGGGGATGATTTTCTGAAGTCTATTTGCTAATATCTTATTTAAGATTTTAGCATCAATATTCATTAAGGAAATTGGTCTATAGTTTTCTTTCTCAGTTTTCGATCTACCTGGTTTAGGTATCAGTACCATGTGTGTGTCATAGAAGGAATTTGGTAGGACTCCTTCAATCCCTATTTTTTCAAATAGTTTACATAGCATTGGAGTTAGTTGTTCTTTAAATGTTTGGTAGAATTCACCTGTAAATCCATCTGGTCCTGGGGATTTTTTCTTAGGAAGTTGGTTAATAGCTTGGTCTATTTCTTTTTCTGATATGGGACTATTTAAACTACTTACTTCTTCCTCTGTTAATCTGGGCAAGCTATATTTTTGAAGGTATTCTTCCATTTCATTTAAGTTATCGAATTTATCGGCATAAAGTTGAGCAAAGTAGCTCCTAACTATTGTTCTAATTTCCTCTTCATTAGTGGTGAGTTCACCCTTTTCATTTTCAAGACTATCAATTTGCTTTTTCTCTTTCCTTTTTTTAATCAGGTTTACTAAGGGTTTGTCTATTTTGTTGGTTTTTTCATAAAACCAACTCAGTTTTATTAATTAATTCAATAGTTTTTTTTACTTTCAATTTTATTAATCTCACCTTTTATTTTTTGAATTTCAAGTTTTGTGTTTGTCTGGGGGTTTTTAATTTGTTCCTTTTCTAGCAATTTTAGTTGTAAACCCAATTCGTTGGCCCTCTCTTTCTCTATTTTATGCAGGTAGGCCTGTAGAGATATAAAACTTCCCCTAATTACTGCTTTGGCTGTATCCCACACATTTTGGTATGATGTCTCATTATTGTCATTTTCTTGGGTGAAGTTATTAATTATGTCTATGATTTGCTGTTTTACCCAGTCATTCTTTAGTATAAGATTATTTAGTTTCCAATAATTTTTTGGTCTATTTTCCCCTGGCTTTTTATTAAATGTTATTTTGATTGCATCATGGTCTGAAAAGGATGCATTTACTATTTCTGCCTTACTGCATTTGATTTTGAGGTTTTTATGCCCTAGTATATGATCAATTTTTGTATAGGTTCCATGAACTGCTGAGAAGAAAGTATATTCCTTTCTGTCTCCATTTAGCTTTCGCCAAAGATCTATCATATCAAACTTTTCTAGTATTCCATTTACGTCTTTGACTTCTTTCTTATTTATTTTGTGGTTTGATTTATCTAATTCTGAGAGTGCAAGGTTGAGATCTCCCGCTATTATAGTTTTGCTATCTATTTCCTCTTGCAGCTCTCTTAATTTCTCTTTTAAGAATTTAGATGCTGCACCACTTGGTGCATACATGTTTAATATTGATACTGCTTCACTATTGATGCTTCCCTTTAGCAGGATATAATGCCCTTCCTTATCTCTTTTAATTAGATCAATTTTTGTTTTTGGTTGATCTGAGATGAGGATGGCTACTCCTGCTTTTTTGGTTTTGCCTGAAGCATAATAGATTGTGCTCCACCCTTTTACTTTTAGTTTGAATGTCTCATCCTGTTTCAGGTGTGTTTCCTGTAAACAACATATAGTAGGATTCTGACTTTTAATCCAGTCTGCTAACTGCTTCCTCTTTATGAGGCAGTTTGCCCCATTCACATTTATGGTTAGAAGGACTAATTCTATATTGCTTGCCATCCTATTAACCCCTGCTTCTGCTTTTCCCCTTTCCTTCCCTTTTACCCTCCTATCCAGTATTAAACTGGTAAACACCACTTGCTTTTCACAGCCCTCCCTTTTTAGGATCCCTCCCCCACCTTAAAGATCCTCCCCTTATTTTACCCCTTTTCCTCGAAATTACTGTATTCCCTTCCCCTTAGCTTACTCCTTCCCTTTCACTTTTCAATGAAGTGGAAGAAGTTTCACCATAAATCGAATATGTCTATTGATACACGCTATGTTCATCTCCCTCCTTTCTTTCTCTCAGATATAATAGGTTACCTTTGCCTCTTCATGAGATGTAGCACCACACTTTATACTTTTTTTATGATATAATCTCCTTTCCACCTCTAGTTTCTAAGACAAATTGTACATATGTTCTTTACATATTTTTTGACAGAAGTATAGTTCTCAAGATTTCTTTTTACCTTTTTAGAAATCTCTTGAGTTCTGTATTTGAAGATCAAACCTTTTATGTAGGTCTGTTTTTTTCATCAAAAATAGATGGAATTCATTTATTTCGTTAAATGTCCATCTTCTTCCCTGGAAAATGATGCTCATTCTTGCTGGGTAAGTTATTCTTGGCTGCATACCAAGTTCCTTAACCTTTCAGAATATCATGTTCCAGGCCCTGCGTTCTTTTAATGTGGACGCTGCTAGATCCTGGGTTATCCTTATTGTGGATCCTCCATATCTGAATTGTTTTTTTTCTAGCAGCTTCCAATATCTTTTCCTTTGTCTGATGGTTCTTGAACTTGGCCACTATATTTCTTGGCGTTTTGATTTTAGGGTCCCTTTCAGTAGGTGATCGATGAATTTTTTCAATGTCTATTTTACCCTCTGTTTCCAAAACGTCTGGGCAGTTCTCTTTGATAATTTCCTCGAAAATGGTGTCCAAGCTCTTTTTTTCCTCCCATTTTTCAGGGAGTCCGATTATTCTCAAATTGTCTCTCCTGGATCTGTTTTCCAGGTCTGTTGTCTTTCTGGTAAGGTACTTGACAGTCTTTTCAATTGTTTCATTTCTCTGGTTTTGCTTGACTCCCTCTTGGTTTCTCCTTGAGTCATTCATTTCTACTTGTTCCAGTCTAATTTTCAATGATGTATTTTCTTCACTCACTTTTTTTTATATCTCTTTGTAATTGTCCAATTGAGTTTTTATCTTCTATGGAATTTTTTTCCATTTTATCCATTTTATTTTTTAGAGAGCTGATTTCTTTTTCCAGCTCACTAATCCTGTTTTCCTTGGAGTTGTTTACCTTTTCCAGCTCACTAATCCTGTTTTCCTTGGAGTTGTTTACCTTTTCCAGCTCACTAATCTTGTTTCTCAATGATTTGATTTCTTTATCCACTCTGTTTTTGAATGCATGGGATGACTTCTCCAGGCTCTCTTGTCAAGCTTTCCTTTCCTTTTCCCTTTTCTCTTCCAGCTCTCTTGTGAGAGCCTTTTTGATTTCCTCTATGAGGTTCTTTTGTATTGAGGAGCAGCTTATATCCCTCCCAGGGGATACATCTGGGGACAGTCTGTTCCTAGTCTCCTCAGCATTTGAAGTCTGCTCCCTCTCCACACAGAATCTGGCAATGGTTAGAGCCCTTTTGAATTTTTTGTTCATTTTGTCAGAGTAGGAATCAAAGAAAACAAACTGACAAGAGAAACAATTGGTCTGTTTTGCGGGGGATAGGGCTGGATGGTATTAATGGGCTTCCTCTACAGACTGGGTGATAGGGCAGCAGAGAGCCACTAACAGAACAGCAATGACTGTACTGAGTCTGTGCTCTGAGGCTCTGAGAACGCACCGAGTCAGTCCAGGTGGGGGTTGGGGGTGGCCGGCTCTGAGAGAAGCTGGCTTTCTGGGGTTTTATTCTTCACCTCCAGTGTTTACACCCTCTCCACCGCTCCTGGCTTGCTGCCAAGACAGAGCATCCACACTGGGGCAAAAGCCCTTTCACAAAAACGGCAGAGATCACACCCCTCCCCCTCTGGTCTGAGCTGTGTGAGCTGCCTGTCTTGCTCTGGCTGTCTGCCCTCAGTCTGCGCCCAGTCTGATTGATCCTCCCCCGAGCAAACACAGACCTTTTCTGGCGACTTTCAAGGATGTCTTCTCTTGGTGATAATTTGTGGATTTCTTTCTGGGTCAAGCATTAAGTCAGAGGCTTGTCATGAAGTAAGTTCTGAGAGAAAACGAGGAGCTCAAGCAGCTGTCTGCCTCCACGCCGCCATCTTGGCCGGAAGTTCGGACCTCTGCTTCTGACTCTTTTGTCTCTCTGTCTCAATTTCTGTGTCTCTGTCTCTGTCTCTGTCTCTCTTTTTCTTTATCTCTGTCTTTATTTCTCTGTTTCTCCCTCTTCCTCTCTCCCTCCCTCCTCCCTTGTTTCTGTCCCTCACTCTTTCTGTCTTTCTCTGTTTCTCTGTCTTTTTTTCTCCCTTTATTCCTCCCTCTCTCCCTCCCTCTAGTTTTTGTCAGTGGAGAATTATAAACTATCATTTTAATGGCATGCTTTGGGAATAGTCTCTGACTAAACCATAGGTCACTTGAAACAACTTCAAGAAAATAAAATGAATTAAAAAGTTTGAAATCCATTATGTCTTCCAAACTTCTTCCAATATCATAACATAATTTAAGTGTTCACCTAATTCAAGTGCTTTTGTTTCTAACTTCATAAAGTTTCTTGTATGCATTTCTTTCTTTCCTTTAACACAATAAACATCTTGTCACACTTAGTGCTTAGAATATTGCAATAATATGAAATTTAGGCTCTGTGTTTCAAGGTTTTTTACTCCAATTTCTCCTTCACTGAACACCAAAATTACCTTCCTAAACCACAGGTCTAACTATAGCACTTTTCTTTCCCTAATCATTAAACTCCAATGGCTACCTATTATTTCCAGAATTAAATTAAATATCTTGTTTTCACTTTACAGCCCTTCATAATCTGCCTGGCTCCTTCCTATCTTTATAAAATTCTTAACCTTATTCCCCTTCATATACTTTGCAATCCAATGACTCTAGTCATCTTTATGTTTTTCACAAAATGTACAACACTTAAAAATTCAAAATATTTTCCAGGTCTACTAGAAATATCTCCCATCTCATATCTGTTTCTTTCTATCTTGGCTTCCTTCAAGACCTAACTATAGCCCCTATTTGGCTCTTTATTCAGCAACACTTACCCAGTTCTCTTTACTTTTCCCTTTAATATTGCTTTGATTTGTATGTAATTGTCTATATGTTGTCTTCCCCAATTAGATCATGAACACCATGGCATTAGGTACTCTCTTTTTATTTGCTTGTTTATTTTGTTTGCTTTGCCTTTCTTGCTATCCCTAGTATTTAATACAGTGCCTGGCACAAAAAGTGACTAATAAATGTGCGTTTATTGAAATGAGGAGGAACTATTTGGAAAAATTATGACAAAGTCTCTTGCATGAAAATCAAAAGTTGGAGATAAATATTAGAAGTATAAATGGATCATTTCACATATTCAAAAATAAAGTTTTGGTTAAATGTTTTTATCTTTCATGGTCTTAGGGTGGCCAATATGTTGAAGGGGGAAACACATTGAACTTGAAGTCAGAAAACCTAGTTTCAAAACTTAACTCTGACATCTGTTTGATTTCTCTAAACAGTAGAAATGTTCGCTAAAATTAGAACAATACCAGTATGATATATTTCACAGGTTGGTGTGAGGGAATTTGAAATGTAATATAAATGCAATTGTTTTAAGAGCTATGTTCATCTTTCGGCTCTTATAATGATTTCTAATAAAAAAGAAAAAATAAATCATACTAATAAAAGTGTTAAAATAAGAGAATACTTTGTATTAAAACTTTCATACTGATTTCACAAATAATCTTAAATAATCCAACTTGATAATTAAATGAACATGAACTTAGTTTTGGAAATAGTGAAATTATTCAAGTGCTTTAAGTTCAATGATTTTATGCCATGGATATTTTTTCAGCAGTAATCACTCTAATTCCATCTCCTTATTTTAGTTAATATGTTAATTAGTTTCTCCAGGCAATCCTCATGATAAACTTGTTGACCAAACTACTAATATTGAACATCTCTTTCCTAAGATAGATAAAGTCCCTCAACAGATACATATATGAAGCCCTTTTAGCTTGATATGACATGTCTAAGAAAAATATTCCAAGGGCACTTCAGAATGAAAATGAAAGAAAGTGAACAAAGATGTAAACATTTATAATAGTTTTGATATTGTTATTTTGCTAAAATGGTAATCTTATCACAATATGAAATCACATATAGAAATCACAATAGAAGATGTGCTCCAAATGGAAATGGAAATAGTATGGAAGAAAGATTATATAGAAAATTACATGATAGGAAAAATACACACAGAAGAGGTCTGTGCTGAGCCTCATATAGCTTTGAGAATATGGAGAAACTGGATTTCAAAGTGACTCAAAGAAGGGAACAGAACAAAAACATGAAACAAAAATTATGGATTTGGATCTTTAGAACATAAAACAGAAACCAAGCTACCAACAACATATGCCAGTCCATATAAATAGTTGCTTTTCTACATGATGTTTTAAAATTATCTATAGACACAACAAGGGAATCTCTAATGAAGAAATTGAAAGAAAAGATGGCTTGCATAAGACTATATAGTGGTCTTCATCTTTATCATCACACAATTGAATAAAAAACAGAAAATATAAAATTCCATGTTCATTGATTGATTATTAACACAATAGATAAAACATTTAATTATAAAAAGAATAAGATCCTGCTTATAACAAGGTGTGTCATTATTTCAGAATCTCCAATTTAATAAAAAGAGTAACCCAATCATTCATGAATACATCTTAATTGCTCATTCAAGACACAAAAGAAAATAAATGGATTCAAATACTTATTGCCTCCAAAATCTCCTTCTGTACATTTCTTGTCTCTGTCTCTCCTTTACTTTCACTCTGTCATACACAGGTGCTGAAGATAACATATAGCACAGAATTACAAAACAGACAGAAATTGGACTATATTGCCTTTTGCAATTCTCAAAATTCATTCAATTACTTTAAGATTCACCTTTAAAAATGATCACCTTTTATTTTATTAAAGCTTTTTATTTGCAAAATATATGCATGGGTAAGTTTTTAAACATTGACACTTGAAAACCTTCTCTTCCAAATGTTTCCTGCCTTCCCCCTATATCCTCCCCTAGATGATAGGTAGTACAATACATGTTAAATATGTTAAATCCAATATATCTGTGTGTGTGTGTGTGTGCATGTGTGTGTACATATTCATACAGTTATTTTTCTGATCAAGAAAAAATCAGATGAAGAAGGGAAAAATCTGAGAAAGAAAACAAAATGCAAACAAACAACAGAAAGAGTGAAAATGCTATGTTGTGTTTCACACTCAGGTCCCAAAGTCCTCTCTCTGGGTGTGGATGACTCTCTTCATCACTGAATAACTGGAACTGATTTGAATCATCTCATTGTTGAAGAGAGCCATGTCCATCAGAATTCATCATTGTATAGTCTTGTTGTTTCCATTTACAATACTCTCCTGGTTCTGCTCATTTCACTCAGCATCAGTTCATGTAGGTTTCTCCATTCTTCTCTGAAATCATCCTGCTGGTTGTTTCTTACAGAACAATAATATGCCATAACATTCATATCAATTATCAATTCAATCATATCAGTTATCAATTCATTTTCCAGTTTCTTGCCACTACAAAAAAGGGCTGCCACAAATATTTCTGCAGATATGGGTCCCTTTCCCTTCTTTAAGATCTCTTTGATATATAGGCCCAGTAGAAACTCTGCTGAGTCACAGTTTGATAACTTGTAAAATGCTAATCTTTTAAAAAAAAATAACCTTTTTTTTTTTTCTAGGAATGTTTTATAGCTACATGTTTGGAAAACTAATCTCAGATTAAAGTTGATCATCACTCATTATCTGTAAATTGCTTTAAAATGTAATCAAAATAATATATCAAATAAAATTTATATAATTAGATGTGTGGATGAATAGCATTGAGTCTCAATTGGTTTATTTCCAATTTTAAGACAAGAAAAGAAAAAAAAAATAAACCTCCAGAGTGACAGCTTGATACATGATAAGTAATGATCAAAGCCCTTGGAAGGAAAATCCTATGAAGGATTGGAATTTGTTTAATTTAAAGGAATATCCAAAAAGATAAAATAATTGATCCATTAAAATTTTGAACTATTAGAAAAACTGGTAGAATGTGTCTTTTTCTGACATAGCCACTGGCAATCAAAAACACAACCAAAGGGCAATGTAATAAAATTTTACCTGTATTTTCTCTTTATTCCATTAAACTGTTGCTGTTGCATTCTACACTTAAGATGCTTAATAAATAAGAAAACACACACACACACACATAAACAATGACTAATAAATTACCTAATTGCGTTTGAAGTTTATAATGTGTTTTGAATGTGTGTTGATTATACAAGACCTCTATATTTTTTGCAGCTTCAAATTGTTTCAACTACATCACCATCTGACACATAGAAGACATAGAGAAAAAAAAAAAAACAAATACATGGTAAAAAGAAAAAAAAAGATATCTATAGAGTTAATGAAGGTAAGAATGACAATGGATATGCCAATAAAAACAAAAAAGAGTATATTAACTATTTTTAAGAATCCAAGATGTAAGGGTTAAAATAGATATAAAATATAAGAAATTAACGTAGAATCACAAACCTTAAACTGAATATGTTTAACTTTATAAAACCCCACCTACAGGTTTTGTTTACTTGCTTGTTGGTTAGTTGTTGTTTCAGTCTTAGTTTTTTTTTTTTTAAACTTTTGTGAGCTATTAAGGATAATTCATAGGAGAAAAGTGTATGATGGTATCTTTGAGACAAACAAATAAGTTTGCTAGAGATATATTTTGTGGGAAAAATAATGACTTCCTTGTTTGATATTTAAATTTGTGATATCTTTGGGACAGCTAGTCAAAGAAATAATTCATTTTGTTTCCTTCTCAAAATTCATCTTTCCTCCATATATTCCTATTTTTTCCCCTGGGAGTTGTTATCATTCTTCCAATTTGTCAGTTCCAAGGCTTTGAATAATTATTGACTTCCCTCTTATTATTGTCAACTATAGGTACAACCTATCTCACACTCACTGCCTTTTCTTTACTCATTTTTCATCCACTTTAGTTAATACCATTCTCCCCTTTCATATGTACTATTCAACTGTTTCTTTTTACATCTATTTTTTCTATAGTATGAGTCCATCTCCCACAAAAATGGAAAATATATAATAAAGATAAATTGTGCATGCATATGTTATATTCTACTCAAAAATGATATTTTATAACAATTTTATAATTATATTAATGGATATAGAAAACACAATACTTTAATCTATTATTGACTTCAAAAATAATTTGATTGATAAGTGAAAACATTTTTAAGCCTTTTGCAAACAAAATATTTTGGTTAATTATGTTTAAAATAATACCTTATACTAGAAATTTTATATGAACTAATGCTGAGTGAAGTAAGAAGAATCAAGAAAACATTGTACACCATAACATCAAGATTATGTAATGATTAATTATGACAGATTTAGTTCTTTTCAGCAATAGAGTGACCCAGGATAATTCCAAAAAACGTTGGGATCGTAAATGACCTTCACAGCGAGAGAGAGAACTGTGGAGACTAAACTCAAATTGAAGTATAGTATTTTAATCTTTTCTATTTTCTTTTTCTTTTTCATGTTTTTCCATTTGATCTGATTTTTTCCCAAACAAGACTAATATGGAAATATGTTAAAAAATGATTGTATCATTATAACATATATAAGATTGTTTGCTGTCTTGAAGAAATGATGGGGTAAGGGAAAAGGGAAAATGAAACAAATATCTTACAAAAATGAATATTGAAAACTATTTTTACATGTAATTGGAAAAAATACAATTGTAAAAATAACTTGTAGCAATTAACATTTATATAGCACATACTATGTGAAAAACTGGACAGTTACATGGTACAGTGAATGGAGTAACAAACCTGAAGTTAGGAAGACTATGAGTTCAGATTTGGCCTAAAATTCTTACTACATATGAAACTGTGGCAAAGTTGCTTACATCTTTGTTTGTTTCAGTTTCCTCATCCATAAAATGAACTGGAGAAGTCTATGGTAAACCACTCCAGTAGCTCTACCCAGAAAAACACAAATAGATCATAAAGAAATAATTATTGAAAACGATTGAATAAAATGAATTCACACTGCATTGGTTTAGGTTATATGTACTGGGAAGAAAAAAAATGTTTTAGTAATATATGGAGAAACATTTATTAGTTAACAACATACATATTGAAAAGTTATATATCTCTCTTGAAGAAACCTATTCTGGTGGAATAGTTCTAGGTGTATTAGTTGTCTGCATTTAAGAAATCTAAGATGTTTATGAAGATTCAAAGATATTTATTGTAACTGAGTACAGCAAATCAATGTTCCTATATGCTTTATTTTTGTATATAATATGTGATTAACATGACACGAGGAAAAGACAATTGCACAAGATTCAGTTTTAGATAATGAATATAATCACATTTATGAGTTTTGGTCTGATGTGATATCAAAAAGTCATTTTTCATTTTTCAAACGATTTTTGGAACATAGTAGTCCTAATGAATGCTTGTAGATTGTCCAATTTTAATGTTTCACTCAACATTAAATTAACCTGAAAAGGCCTGGTAAGATTTTAAATTATTTCAATTATGAATAATGTTGGCTCTAGATTTTACATAGAAACTACTCATCATTTTCACAAGTTCTCGATTTATTCTCATGCTTTTAACTGGAAAGCCTTTTTTCTATATCTATTGATATCAATCATATATTTTTTGAATTTTTGTCATTGATTTTGTGAATTATACCTATATTTTTAAATATTGAATTATTCCTCCATTCCTTGCACAAATTCCAACTTTTTAGAATTTGTAGATTTTTTTGATTATATATTGTTTCAAGCTCCTTGATAATATCTCAACATACTTAGCTAATCTAAGTATAATCTTTTTTGGGAGGAATGAATATTATTAATATAGGAAACTTTACAGAATTCTTGTTGAAAAAACAGGACTGAATAGGAAATTTGGGATTCAAAAACAAAATACAAAAGAAGGATAATAAGGTAAACATGAAAGAGAAATAATAAAAAAAAAATCAATAAAACTAAATTATTTACATTCCCATATGGGAAGATAATACATGAAATTCTTAAAAACTTGATTTTCTTTATTCCACTTTAGGTATGTGGAAGGAGTTTACCCTCCAGGGTACACCCAGGAATCCTATGATCATAATTAAAAATAACTTTTACACAAATAGTGATGGAGCTAAACAATTAGAGAAATGTTTATTGCTCTTATTTAGAATGGGGCAACATACTAAATATATATTTATTTACTTATTTTGTTTCACAACAATAAAATTAATAAATTATTTTCCAAAGCTAAATAATGACAAAATATATCTGGAAAAACAGAAACTTAAGAATAGTCAGAAAATTGAGGAACAGAAATCTGGAGAAAGGTAGACTAACAGTACAAAATTTGAAATTATATTACAAACTGGTAATGATGAAACCAGTCTGCTATCAGCTAAGAAACAGAGTAATGGATCAGTACAACAGATTAGGCACACAACACAGAGTAAAAAATGATCATAATAAATTAGTGTTTGATAAACTCAAAGATCCAAGCTTTTGGGAGTAAAGAACTCATCATACAACAAAAGTTGGTGAGAAAACTGGAAAACACCTTGGAAAAAATTAGCCATAGATTAATATGTTACATCATTCTACAGAGATAATATCAAAATGGGTATATGATACAAGTTAAAGGGAGATACCATAAGCAAATTAGGGAAGCATAGAAAAATGTACTTGTCAGATTATTGGATAAAGGATGAGTTTATGACAAACAGATATAGTAGGTAAAATGTAAATTTTAATTATATAAATTTTTTAAACATTGCACAAAGTTCATGAAGCCAAGTAGGAAATATTTTTTTAACAAAATTTTTATAACAAAGGCATTATCAGGGGCGGAGCCAAGAAGGCGGAGAAGATAAACGCGACTGTTTAAGCTCCTTTCTTCCCTCACAACCAACTAGATTTAATCAGCCTCAGAAATAGAGCTGGACTGATAGAATCCACAAGGACTGGAAGCACGACTTACCAGCTGAAGAGAATCTGGAGTTTCAGCAGGAAAGGTCAGCTCCCAGGGGAGGAAGAAGAGAGGCCAGCGCAGATGGTGGGGTAGTGGCACACTGTGCCAATCACGCTGGGGAGGGCTCTGGGATCAGAGAAGCCACTGAGATAGAAGAATCTGGAACAGGCTGTTCGCTCTTCTCTGCTTATAATACAGCAGTTCAGAAGAGAAATCAAGCCAACTTAATTTAAAATCAGATTGGATCTTCCCGCATCCCAGGTGTAACTCAGCAGATCTCGGAACTGTGGGTGTGGCTGACATAGGCAATCCAGGCTTTCACCTAGGGGTAGTTAAGAGATTGAAAAATAACTCATAGTGCCTGGCTCCACTGGAGGCTGTGGAACAGAAGTCCCAGAGAAGCGGAACCTTTGAACTAGAGACCGCGGTTTCTGGCAGACACTTCCAGTTTGAGCGCAGGGGCCTTTCACGTCACCTGCTTCTGACATCCACGCCCCACCGGGACGCATAGGCTGGGCTTTGAGTCGCCTTTACTGTTCAATCTCAAACCTCAGGGAAGCCGCTAGAACACAGCGCCCTCTAAGCACAGCAGTGCTAGTCACCTCTGAGGCATTTTCAGGGAGGGGGTGGGGAACTCTCTCCCAGAGCTCTCTCTTAGCTAAAGCGCAGGGGCCGCTGCATCCATCCGGTCTGGGAGGAAGCTGGTAAAGAAGTAAATAAATAATTTCCTACCCCAGGGACAGACCCCTAAAGATTTTTCAAGTATGAGTAAGAAGACCAGAAAAACTATAGATTCCTTCTACACAGTGAAAGAGCGGGTATCCAACCCCAAGGAAGTTAACAGCAGAGAGACAGCAGATAACAACCTAAAGGGGAACGATTCCTGCCCCCCATCACATAACTCTCTCCTTGAAGAGACTATTAAAAAGTTAAGAGAGTTTGAAGAAAAATGGGGAAAGGAAAGAGAAGCTATGAAATTGGAGTTGGAAAAAATAAAGAATTCACAGGAGATGCAGGGAAACAAAATTAGTGAATTAGAAAAGGTAAAACAATCACAGGAAAGTAGGATTTCTGAATTGGAGAAGATAAAAAAGTCTCAAGAAAATAGGATTTCTGAATTGGAAAAGATAAAAAAGTCTCAAGAAAATATGATTTCTGAATTGGAAAAAGAAAATAATTCTAAAAAAAAATTAGGGAAATGGAAAAAAATTCAATAGAGCAAAATAACTCATTTAAAAACGAAATTGGACATTTACAAAAAGAACTAAAAACTGTGAATGAAGAAAATAACTCCTTAAAATTCAAGATGGAACAAATAGAAATGAATGATTCATTGAGAACCCAAGAATCAGTCAAACAAAACAAAAAAAAAAAAAAAAAAAAAAAATGAAAAGCTGGAGAATAACGTCAAATAATTACTGGGAAAATCTATAGACCTGGAAAATAGATCTAGGAGAGATAATCTGCGGATCATTGGACTTCCTGAAAACTATGACCAAAAAAAGAGCCTAGATTCTATTTTACAGGAAATTATCAAAGAGAACTGTCCAGAGATAATAGAAACAGAGGGGAAAGTAGATGTTGAAAGAATTCATCGAACTCCTTCTGAAATAGACCCTAAAAAAAGAACACCACGGAATATTGTGGCTAAGCTGCAGAATTACCACACAAAGGAGAAAATCCTGCAAGCAGATAGAAAAAAACAATTTAAATACCAAGGTGCCACAATAAGGGTCACACAAGATCTGGCTGCCTCCACATTAAAAGATAGAAGGGCCTGTAACCTGATATTCCATAAGGCAAAAGATCAAGGATTGCAACCAAGAATAAACTACCCAGCTAAGTTTAGCATCTTTTTCCATGGAAGAAGATGGTCATTCAATGAAATAGAGGAATTCCATATGTTTCTAAGAAAAAAACCAGACTTAAACAAAAAATTTGATCTATATCCACAAGACTGAAGAGAAACAGAAAAAGGTACACAGAACCCTTGAGAACTATATCTCTGTTGTGGGTATATAGAAAGTACGTATGGATAATTTGATTTTACTGATATAAAAGAAAAAAAAAAGGAGGGGGTGTAGTAAAGGGAAGGGGGTAGTATCAGAAAAAGGGGAGGGAGTGATAAAAAGAGGGAAACTACATCCCAGGAAGAGGCATAGAAAATACACCATATCTGAGGGAATTTAGAGAGGGGGAGAATCATTGTGTAAATCTTACTCTCATCAGAAAAGGCTCAAAGAGTAAATAATTGTCATATTTGTTTTTCAGAGAATTCTCTATCACCTCATTAAAAGGGGGGAGAGGAAAAGGCAAAAGGAAAAGGAGAATAAGGGAAGGGATGTGGAGGGAGGGGGGAGGGATACTAAAAAAAAAAAGGGGAGGGCTGCGCATCACAAGGGGGCTCTATAAATTAAATATTGGGGAAGAGGTTCAGGGGGGTCAAGGGAAAAAGCATAATCTGGGGATAATATGATGGCAGGAAATACAGAATTAGTAATTTTAACTGTAAATGTGAATGGGATGAACGCTCCCATCAAACAGAGACGGATAGCAGACTGGATCAAAAATCAGAACCCTACAATATGTTGTTTACAGGAAACACACTTAAAGCAGGGAGATACATACAGAGTAAAGGTAATAGGTTGGAACAGAGCCTATCAGAAAAAGAGCTGCTACAAACAATTTTTGCACATGTGGTTCCTTTTCCCTCCTTTATGGTTCTCTTGGAATATAGATCTACTAATAACACAGCTGAGTCATGTATCAATTTTGACTTTATTTTGATATGGGGTGTGAGATGCAGCTCTATTCTCTGTTTCTGACACATTATTTTCCAATTTTCCCAGAATTTTTTGTGAAATAGAGAGTTCATATCTCAGAAGCTGAAATTTGAGTGTTTATCAAATACTAGATATTTGATTATTGTGTCATGTGTATCAAATCTATCTTGTTTATCCACCACTCTATTTCTTAGCCAATTACAAATGGTAATGACTAATTAAGGAATTTATTTACTCTTCTGTTAATCTGAACACTTTTTATAATTGTAAATATTCATTAATTTCAATAAGATTGTCAGATTTTCTGGCAAACAGTTGGGCAAAAAAGCCCCTAATTATTACTTTAATTCCTTTTATATTGGTAAAAACCTCATGCTTTTCATTTTTGATGCTGGTGATTCATTTTTTTCTTTCCTTTTTCTAATCAAATTACTTAAACATTTATTTATTTTTTGGATTTTTTTCTTCATCAAATCAACTCTTAATTTTTGCTAATTAGTTCAATGTTTTTTCTTAGTTTCAGTTCCATTCTCTACTTTGAGTTTCAGAATTTCAAAATTGGTATTTCATTGAGGTTTTAATTTGTTCTTTTTCTAGCTTTTTTAGTTGTATGCCCAAAATATTGATCTATTGTATCTGCTTCATTCACATAGCTATTTAGAGATGTAAAATTTGGTATAAAAACTACTTTGGCTGCTTTTGGTATGTTGTCTCATTAACATTATATGAAATTATAGATTTTTTCAGTGATTTGTTGTTTGGCCCACTCATTATTTTAAATTAAATTATTTAATTTTCAATTGCTTCTTAATCTATATTTCCCTGATTTTTTAGTGAATGGCCTGAAAAGGAAACATTTATTATTTCTCTCTTTGTGCATTTGTTTGTGTGGGATTTTTTTGGTGCTATTATATAGTCAATTTTTTGTGTAGTTGCCATGTATTGATGAAAAAAAAAAATTCTATTCCTTTCAATCTCTATTCAATTTTCTCCTGCAGTTTACTATATCTAGGTTTTCTAGGATTTTATTAACTCCCCTGGTTTTCTTTTGCTTGATCTGAGATGAGGATGGCTATTCCTGCTTTTTTGGTTTTGCCTGAAGCATAATAGATTCTGCTCCACCCTTTTACTTTTAGTTTGAATGTCTCATCCTGTTTCAGGTGTGTTTCCTGTAAACAACATATAGTAGGATTCTGACTTTTAATCCAGTCTGCTAACTGCTTCCTCTTTATGAGGCAGTTTGCCCCATTCACATTTATGGTTAGAAGGACTAATTCTATATTGCTTGCCATCCTATTAACCCCTGCTTATGCTTTTCCCCTTTCCTTCCCTTTTCCCTCCTATCCAGTATTAAACTGGTAAATACCACTTGCTTTTCACAGCCCTCCCTTTTTAGGATCCCTCCCCCACCTTAAAGATCCTCCCCTTATTTTACCCCTTTTCCTCGAAATTACTGTATTCCCTTCCCCTTAGCTTACTCCTTCCCTTTCACTTTTCAATGAAGTGGAAGAAGTTTCACCATAAATCGAATATGTCTATTGATACACGCTATGTTCATCTCCCTCCTTTCTTTCTCTTAGATATAATAGGTTACCTTTGCCTCTTCATGAGATGTAGTACCACCACTTTATACTTTTTTATGATATAATCTCCTTTCCACCTCTAGTTTCTAAGACAAATTGTACATATGTTCTTTACATATTTTTTTGGCAGAAGTATAGTTCTCAAGATTTCTTTTTACCTTTTTTAGAAGTCTCTTGAGTTCTGTATTTGAAGATCAAACCTCTTATGTAGGTCTGGTTTTTTCATCAAAAATAGATGGAATTCATTTATTTCGTTAAATGTCCATCTTCTTCCCTGGAAAACGATGCTCATTCTTGCTGGGTAAGTTATTCTTGGCTGCATACCAAGTTCCTTAGCCTTTCGGAATATCATGTTCCAGGCCCTGCGTTCTTTTAATGTGGACGCTGCTAGATCCTGGGTTATCCTTATTGTGGATCCTCCATATCTGAATTGTTTTTTTCTAGCAGCTTCCAATATCTTTTCCTTTGTCTGATGGTTCTTGAACTTGGCCACTATATTTCTTGGCGTTTTGATTTTAGGGTCCCTTTCAGTAGGTGATCGATGAATTTTCTCAATGTCTATTTTACCCTCTGTTTCCAAAATGTCTGGGCAGTTCTCTTTGATAATTTCCTCGAAAATGGTGTCCAAGCTCTTTTTTTCCTCCCATTTTTCAGGGAGTCCGATTATTCTCAAATTGTCTCTCCTGGATCTGTTTTCCAGGTCTGTTGTCTTTCTGGTAAGGTACTTGACAGTCTTTTCAATTGTTTCATTTCTCTGGTTTTGCTTGACTCCCTCTTGGTTTCTCCTTGAGTCATTCATTTCTACTTGTTCCAGTCTAATTTTCAATGATGTATTTTCTTCACTCACTTTTTTTATATCTCTTTGTAATTGTCCAATTGAGTTTTTATCTTCTATGGAATTTTTTTCCATTTTATCCATTTTATTTTTTAGAGAGCTGATTTCTTTTTCCAGCTCTCTAATCCTGTTTTCCTTGGAGTTGTTTACCTTTTCCAGCTCACTAATCTTGTTTCTCAATGATTTGATTTCCTTATCCACTCTGTCTTGGAATGCATGGGATGACTTCTCCAGGCTCTCTTGCCAAGCTTCCCTTTCCTTTTCCCATTTCTCTTCCAGCTCTCTTGTGAGAGCCTTTTTGATTTCCTCTATGAGGTTCTTTTGTATTGAGGAGCAGCTTATATCCCTCCCAGGGGATACATCTGGGGACAGTCTTTTCCTAGTCTCCTCAGCATTTGAAGTCTGCTCCTTCTCCACACAGAAGCTGTCAATGGTTAGAGCCCTTTTGAATTTTTTGTTCATTTTGTCAGAGTAGGAATCAAAGAAAACAAACTGACAAGAGAAACAATTGGTCTGTTTTGCGGGGGATGGGGCTGGATGGTATTAATGGGCTTCCTCTACAGACTGGGGGTAGGGCAGCAGAGAGCCACTAACAGAACAGCAATGACTGTACTGAGTCTGCGCTCTGAGGCTCTGAGAACGCACCGAGTCAGTCCAGGTGGGGGTTGGGGATGGCCGGGCTCTGAGAGAAGCTGGCTTTCTGGGGTTTTAATCTTCACCTCCGGTGTTTACACCCTCTCCACCACTCCTGGCTTGCTGCCAAGACAGAGCATCCACACTGGGGCAAAAGCCCTTTCACAGAAACGGCAGAGATCACACCCCTCCCCCTCCGGTCTGAGCTGTGTGAGCTGCTTGTCTTGCTCTGGCTGTCTGCCCTCAGTCTGCGCCCAGTCTGATTGACCCTCCCCCGAACAAACACAGACCTTTTCTGGCGACTTTCAAGGATGTCTTCTCTTGGTGATAATTTATGGATTTCTTTCTGGGTCAAGCATTAAGTCAGAGGCTTGTCATGAAGTAAGTTCTGAGAGAAAATGAGGAGCTCAAGCAGCTGTCTGACTCCACGCCGCCATCTTGGCCAGAAGTCAACTCCCCTGGTTTTCTTAGGGTTAGATTTGTCTGCTTTAGAAAGGGGAAGGTTGAGGTCCCCTACTAATATAGTGTTATTGTCCATTTCTTCTTATAACTGGCTTAATATCTTTAGGGATTTGTGCGCACTACCATTTGGTTCCTCTACATTAGTTTTGTTGGGCAGCTTACAGGATTTTTTTTTTCAATGATGCTCCTTGGGGGTTTCCTTTTGGTTCTCTTTCTAAAGGCAATTGATAGATTCTTTCAATGACTATTTCTCCCCTTGTTTCTTGATCTCTTGGCTATCTCAAACTGCTATTCAAGTCCTTCTTCTTCTTCTTCTTCTTCTTCTTCTTCTTCTTCTTCTTCTTCTTCTTCTTCTTCTTCTTCTTCTTCTTCATTTTTTGTCATGGACTATAGGTAAACCAATAACTTTTAAATTATGTCTCCTGCTTTTTATTTTCCAGATCAGGTATATTTCCAATGAGATATTTTACATTTTCTCCCATATTTGTATTCTTTTTAATTTGCTTGGCTGATTCATTGGCCTCCAATTATATAATTCAAGAGAAGCATAAAAAGGGAAAAAGAAAAGAACTTTTGAGAACTCAGTTTCTATTATTGGTATACAAAGAGAGTACATGTATAATCTGATTTTATTGTTATAATATAAAAAAGAAACTAGAGGTGAAAATGGGATTGTACCAGAAAAAAAAAAAAAAGTGGAAAGTGGAGGTAAAATGAAGGAAATTAATCTCAAAAGGAGGAAAAATATATATATATATATATATATATTATAATTGAGGGAAAGAAGGGAGGGGCATGAAAATTGTGTGAATCTTACTTTTATCAGATCTGGCTCAAAGAAAGAATATGAGTCATATTTGGTTTCCCTGAGAGACTTCTTTCATTTTATGGAAAATTGGTGGGGGGGAAGGGAAAACGAAAGGGAAAAGAGAAGGGAAAACATATAGTAAGAGAATGGAACAAGTAATTCTCATAAATAAAATACTTTGGAGGAGCAAATTTATCTAATTAAAAGAGATAAGGAAGGAAACTCTTGCTAAATGATACCATAGATAATGAAGCAATATCAATATTAAACAAATATGTATCAATTGGTATAGCATCTAAATTCCTAAAGGAGAAGTTAAGAGAGATGCAAGAAAAAATATCAAAACTATAATAGTGGGAAATCTCAACCTTGTACTCTCAGAACTAGATAAATCAAATCACAAAATAAATTAGAGACAAGTTAAAGCGATAAATAGAATCTTAGAAAAGTTAAGTATGATAGATCTTTGGAGAAAATGGAATGGAGACAGAAAGGAATGCACTGTCTTCTCAGCAATTCATGGAACCTATACAAAATTGGCCACATACTAGGACATAAAGACCTCAAAGTCAAATGCAAAGGCAGACTTAGCAAATGCATTTTTTCAGATTATGATGCAATAAAAATTACTTTTTAAAAAAGGCCAGGGGAAAATAGATCCAAAAATAATTGCAAACTAAATAATCTCAACCTAAATAATGACTGGGTGTAGCAGAAAATTTTAGTCACAATCAATAATTTCATCCAAGAGAATTTGATAAAATACACCACCAATTCCTATTACAAATACAGGAAATTATAGAAATAAATGGCATTTTCCTTAAAACAATCAGGAGCATCTATTTAAAATCATCAGCAAGCATCATATATAATGGGATAAATAGCAACCATTCCCAATAAGATCAAGGGTGAAATAAAGTTACCCACTATCATCATTACTATTCAATATTGTATTAGAAACATTAGCTTTGGCAATAAAAGAAGAAAAGAGATTAAAAAATTAGAGTAGCTAATGAGGAAACCAAATGATCACTCTTTCCAGATGACATGATGACATACTTAGAGTACCCTAGCGAATCAACTAAAAAAAACTATTAGAAATAATTCACAACTTTAGCAAAGTCGCAGGATGCAGAATAAATCCATATAAATCATGAGGATTTTTATACATCACTAATAAAACCCAACAGCAATAAATAAAGAGTAATTCCATTAAAAATAACTGTTGATAGTAAAGAATATTTTGGAATCTACCTGCTAAGGGAAAGTCAGGAACTATAGGAGCAAAACTTTAAAACTTTCCACACAAATAACATCAGATCTAAACATTTGAAAAAATAACAAATGCATATGGATAAGTTGAGGGAATATTGTAAAGATGACAATACTACCTAAACTAATCTACTTATTTAGTGCTATAGAAACCCCCCAAGTAACTATTTTACTGACCTAAAAAAAAAAAATAACAACAAAATTCATCTGAAAGAACAAAAGGTCAAGAATTTCAAGGTGATTAATGAAAAAAAAAAAAAAAAAAAAAAAAAAAAAGGTAAATGAAGGTGACCTAGCACTATCAGCTTTAAAACTATTTTATAAAGCAGGGATCATATAAACCCTTTGGCACTGGCTAAAAAATAGAGCAGTGGATCAGTGGAATAGGTTAGGTTCATAGAACAATACAGTCACTGACTATTGCAATATAATGTTTGACAAATCCAAAGATCCCAGCTTGTGAAATAAAAATTCACTATTTGACAAAAACTGCTGAGAAAATTGAAAACTAGTATGTCAGAAAGTAGGCTTTGAGCCACACATAACACTATATATTAAGATAAGATCAAAATGGGTTTCTTGATCTAGATAGAAAGAATGATATTATAAACAAACTAGAGAAACATAGGATAGTTTAGCTCTCAGATCTGTTGAGGAGGAAGGAATTCATGACCAAAACAGAACTAGAGATCATTATTGAGCACAAAATAGAAGATTTTGATTATATTAAGTGAATTTGTTTTATAAACAAAATTAATGAAGACAAGATTTGAAGAGAAGCAATAAACTGGGAATTTTTTTTTTTACATTCAAATGTTTTGATAAACATCCAAAATGTCTAGAGATTTGACTCAAATTTATTAGAATTCAAGCCATTCTCCAATTGATAATAGTCAAAGGATATGAACAGACAATTTTCAAATGAAGAAATTGAAACTATTTGTGGTCATATGAAGAGATGCTCCAAATCACTATTGACTAGAGAAATGCAAATTAAGACTGTTCTGTGAAACCACTACATACCTGTCAGATTGGCTAAGATGACAGGAAAAGATAATGACAAATTTTGGAGGGGATGTGGGAAAATTGGGAAACTGATTCATTGTGCATGGAACTCTGAATGGATCCAACCATTCTGGAGAGCAATTTGGAACTATGCTCAAAACATTATCAAACTGTAAATATACTTTGATCCAGAGTGTTTCTGCTGGCTTTATATCCCAAAGAGATCTAGTTGAATCTGAATAAATTGGAGCATAGCTGAATAAATTATGGTATATGAATGTTATGGAATATTATTATTCTGTAAGAAACGACCAACTGGAATGGTTTTACAAGGCCTGCAGGGACTTACATTAACCGATGCTAAGTAAAAGGAGCAGAACCAGGACATCATTTTACACAGCAAATGTATATAACACAGCAAGATTATATAACAATCAATTCTGATGGACATGACTCTCTTCAACAATGAAATGATTCAAATCAATTATACTTTTTCAGTGATGAAGAGAGCCATCTACATCTAAAGAGAGGATCATGGGAACTAAGTATGGATCATAACATAGCATTTTCACTCTTTCTCTTGTTTGTTTGCATTTTGTTTTCTTTCTTAGATGTTTCCCTCATTGCTCTGATTTTTCTTGTGAGCAAGATAAATGTACGTATACACACACACACACACACACACATGTGTGTGTGTGTGTGTGTGTATTGGGTTTAACATACATTTTAACATATTTAACATGTATTGCACTATCTGCCTTTTAGGTTAGGAGGAAGGGGGAAAGAGAGAATAATTTGGTACAGTAGGCTTTGCAAGGGTCAAGGTTGAAATATTGCCCATGCATATGGTTTGTAAATAAAAGGCTTTAATAAACAAACAATATGAACTCTTAAAAAAAAAAAAAGAAATAGGAATAGAAAAAATATATAATAATTACATCTGAAAGAGATCTATGAGGAAAATTTACAGGAACATCATAGCCAAATTATGAAATCCACAGATATTAGTAGAAACATGAAAATAAAATAAAACCAACAATTGAAATATGACAGAAGCACAAGTAGAATCACACAAGACCTAGCAACAGCTATACTAAAAAAAAAAAAAAAAAAAAAAACAGGTTTTGGTATACTATACATTGAAGAGCAAAAGAACTGGTGTTGAGACTGAAAATATACTACACAGAAAAGTTAAACATAAAAAATCCTTAATGGAAAAAAAATACTCAACGATTTGCCAGATTTTTAGAATTTTGTTGCAAAAGTACCTGATTTTAATCGAAAAAATTGATATATGAGATCCAAATGAAATATAAGGCAAACAGCTAAGACTAATTTCAAGGCATTCAATAAGGACAAACTTTATGACTTATAGGTGAATATGTAAACCATATGCTTATGATTGTCATTAGTAATTGTGTACTTCAAAATAAAAGTTGAGGTATAGCGGAGTATTGTTATTTTAAAAAGCAAAGCAGTGTAGGAATAGGTAAAAGAAAGTAAGTATCTCATACAAATTAGTTTCAAGAGGAGTTCCTCCTCTTGTAAGTAGAAATTAGATGGGGGAGGAGGGCTGGTAGTTCTGGAGCACTATTTTCATTTTAAATCAGTTAAAGACAGAATTATTAGTATATATCAAGAAGGATATAAAAATCTTCTAAATTCAGAAAGAAATAAGAAAGAAAAAAGAGGCATTTTAGTGGAGAATCTTATTCACATCAGATCTATGTTAAAGAAAGAATAATATGTACATTTAGAAGGGAATAAAAGTCTTTTAATTTGTAGAAAAATAACAGAGTGATACAATAGGATAAGGGAGGTAAAGAAAGGTGAGCAGGGGCAGAGCCAAGATGGTGGAGAAGCTAGACAGAACTTTCTAAGCGCTCTAATTCCCTTTCTATTAAGTATTTAATTCAGCCTCAAAAACAGCGCTTGACTGGTAAAAACCACGAAGATTGGAAGTACAAAAGCTTACCAGAGGAAGAGAATCTGGAATATCTCCAGAAAACATGTGACCTAAAGTGGTGGGAGTAGACCAGTGCAGAGCAGGGATAGCTTCAGGAATGGGGCAGCCTCTGCAGTTAGAAGGTTTACATAGAGATCTCTGCATTAGCCTGACTACTTTGCTTTGGTGGCAGAGTAGTGGACCAGCAGAGAAGTTGGAGCCTGGGGTCGTGGATACTCTGAGGGACGCCAAAACCCAAGAGGATCTGGCTGTGCTCACCCAGGACCAGAAGTGACTCAAGCACAGACCATAACACAGCTCTTCAGGCATTCTGCAGCAAGGGGCTTGTGGTGGTGGGGCAGTCACACACAGCAGGGGCACAGCCCGGGGCAGCCTCTCATCTGTACAGTGAGGGGCTCTGCTGGGGGCAGTGGAATTTCCCCAGCCCTTCTGTGTTCCCCAGGAAGAGACATTTCCGGTGAGGTGAGGGACAGGACGACTGCAAATACTCAAAGCAGGCACTGGGGGGGAGGGGAGAGTGATACCTTTGCTCCTTAACCTCTAGCCTCAAGGCGGTCACTAGTCCATACAGTGGGGCTCCTCTTTGCAGGGCACTTACACAGACCAGCCCATGATACTCAGGCCTACTCACTTCCTCATGGAGCTCTTCCCAGAGCTCTCCCCCAGCTCAGCCTTTCCTTGAAGCCCACTGAGAGGGCAGATACTGTCCATAAACCCATCCTTGCTCTGCAAAGGAAGCTGATAATCTCCTTGCTTTGAACGCAGAACCTAAAGGCTTTTAAAAAAAAATGAGCAAAAAAATGAAGAAAACAATTGACAGCTTCTATGCAGAAAAAGAGCAGGTTTCCAACCCTGAGGAAACTAATAGCAGACAGCCTCCAGATAATACCACAAATAACACTCTCCTAGAAGAAACTATTAAAAATCTGAAGAAAGAATTAGAAGAAAAATGGGGAAAGGAAAGAAAAGCTATGCTAGAGAATAACAATGTCCTGAAATGTGAATTGGAAAAGGGAAAGAATTAACAGGAAGTGCAGGGAGACAGAATTAAGGAGTTGGAAAAGGTAAAGAAATCATAGGAAAGTAGGATCTGAGAATTGGAAAAGATAAAGAATTCCCAAGAAAGTAGGATTTATGAATTGGACAAAGAAAATAACACACTAAAAAACAAATTCAGTGAAATGGAAAAAAAATCCATAGAGCAAATTACTCATTTAAAAACTCAATTGGACACATACAAAAAGAAGTAAAAAAAGCTAATGAAGAAAATAACTCATTAAAAATCAGAACTAAACAAATAGAAAAGAATGATTCACTGAGACACCAAGAATCAGTTAAACAAAACCAAAAAACATGAAAATCTGGAGAAAAATGTCAGCTATCTACTTGCCAAAATGACAGATCTGGAAAATAGATCTGGGAGAGACAATCTGAGGATTATTGGACTTCCTGAAAATTATGATAAAAAAAAAGAGACTAGATAATATTTTACAGGAAATCATCAAAGAAGTAATAGAACCAGAAGGTAAAATAGACATTGAAAGGATTCATTGAACATCTTCTGAAAAAGCCCCCCCCCCAAAAAAAAAAAAACAAAACAAAACAAAACAAAACAAAACAACAACAACAAAAAAAAAACAAAACTCCATGAAACATTGTGGCCAAATTTCAGGACTATCAGTTTAAGGAAAACATATTACAAGCAGACAGGAAAAAACAATTCAGATACCAAGGTGCCACAATAAGGGTCATTCAAGATCTGGCTTCCTCTACATTAAAGGATTGAAGGGCTTGAAATCTGATATTCTGAAAGGCAAAAGAACTTGGAATACAGCCAAGAATAAACTACCCAACAAAGTTTGGCATTTTCTTCCATGGAAGAAGATGGACATTTAATGAAACAGATGAATTCCTGATGTTTCTAAGGAAAAAAAAAAAAAACAGATTTAAACAAAACATTTTATCTCCAATTGTAGGACTCAAGAGAAGCAGAAAAAGATAAAAGAAACTCTTGAGAACTGTATTTCTGTTGTGGATATACATTAAAACTGCATGTATAATTTGATTTTAAGGATATAACAAAAAGGGGAAGTAAAAATGGAAAGGGGATAGTGCCAGAAAAAGGGGAAAGGGGAGATAAAAAGAGGGAAACTACATCCCACAAAGAGGCAAAGAAAACCTATCATATCTGAAGGAAGTTAGAGAAGGGGAGGAATATTGTGTGAATCATACTCTCATCAGAATTGGCACAAAGAGAAAATAATTGACATATCAGTTTTACAGAAAATTCTTTCTCACCTCATTAAAAAGAGGGAGAGGAAAAGGGAAAAAGAAAAGAGCAATAGGAAAGGAAACAAGAAAGGGAAAGGGATTTAAAAGGAGATGGAAAAGATACTAAAGAGGGAGGGCTGTGTGATTCAAGTGGAGCTCATAAGTTAAATACTGGGGAAGGGGTTCAGGTGGGTAAAGGAGAAAAGCATAATCAGGGGATAATATGATGGCAGGAAATACAGAATTAGTAATTTTAACTGTAAATGTGAATGGCATGAACTCCCCCTTAAGCAAAGATGGATAACAGACTGGAACAAAAGTCAGAACCCTACAATATGTTGTTTACTGGAAACACATTTAAAGGAGGGAGATACATACAAAGGTAAAGGTAAAAGGATGGAGCAGAATCTATTATGCTTCAAAGAAAGTCAGAAATGCAGGGGTAGCCATCCTAATCTCAGATCAAGCAAAAGCAAAAATTGATCTAATCCAAAGAGATAAAGAAGGAAACTATATCTTGCTAAAGGGTAGCATAGACAATGAAGCAATTTCAATACTAAATATATATGCACCAAGTGGTATAGCATATAACTCCCTGAAGGAGAAGTTAAGAGAGTTGCAAGAAGAAATAGACAACAAAACTGTAATAGTGGGAGATCTCAACCTTGCACTCTCAGAATTAGATAAATCAAACAACAAAACAAATAAGAAAGAAATTAAAGAAGTAAATTGAATATTAGGAAAATTAGGTATGATAGATTTTGGAGAAAACTGAATGATGACAGAAATAAATATACTTTCTTCTCAACAGTTCATGGAACCTATACAAAACTGACCATATAATAGGACATAAAGATCTCAAAATTAAATGCAAGAAGGCAGAAATAATAAAGGCTTTCTTTTCAGATCAAGATGAAATAAAAACTACAAACAACAAAAAGTTAGTGGTAAATACATCAAAAAGAAATTGGAAATTATATAATCTCATCTTAAAGAATGATTGGGTGAAACAGCAAATTATAGAAACAATTAAAAATTTCACTCAATATGATGACAATGATGAGACATCATACCAAAATTTGTGGGATGCAGCTAAAGCTGTAATAAGGGGAAATTTTATATCTTTGGAGGCTTAGTTGAAGAAAATAGAGAAAGATAAGATCAATGAATTGGGCTTGCAACTTAAAAAGCTAGATAAAGAGCAAATTAAAACCCCCCAATCAAATACTAAATGTGAAATTCTAAAATAAAAAGAGAAATTAATAATATTGAAAGTAAAAATACTATTGAACTAATAAATAAAACTAAGAGTTGGTTTTATGAAAAAAAAACAACAATAAAATAGATAAACCTTTGGTAAATCTCATTAGAAAAAGGAGAGAGGAAAATCAAATTATTAGTCTTAAAAAATGAAAATGGGGAACTGTCCACCAATGAGGAAGAAATTAGAGAAATAATGAGTTACTTTCCCCAACTTTATGCCAATAAATGTGATGACCTAAGTGAAATGGAGGACTACCTCCAAAAATATAGGCTTTCCAGATTAACAGAGGAGGAAGTAAATTCCTTAAATAATCTCATTTCAGAAAAAAGAAATAGAGCAAGCTATTAATCAACTCTCTAAGAAAAAAATCTTCAGGACCAGATGTATTCACAAGTGAATTCTGCCAAACATTCAAAGAACAATTAGCTCTAATGTTATATAAACTATTTTGAAAAATTAGGGAATGAAGGAGTCCTACCAAATTCCTTTTGTGACACAGATGTGACACAGACATGGTAGTGATACCCAAACCAGGTAGTTGAAAACAGAGAAAGAAAACTATAGACTAATCTCCTTAATGAATATTGAGGCTAAAATCTTAAATAAGATATTACCAAAAAGCCTAGAGAAAAATAATCCCCAGGATAATACATCATGGTCAAGTAGGATTTATACCAGGAATGCAGGGCTGGTTCAATATTAGGAAAACTATCAGTATAATTGGCCATATTAATAATCAAATTAACAAAAATAATATGATCATCTGAATAGAGGCAGAAAAAGCATTTGATAAAATCCAACATCCATTCCTAAAAAAAAAAAAAAAAAAAAAAAAACACTTGAGAGTATAAATGGACTTTTCCTTAAAATAATCACTAGCATCTTTTAAAAACCCTCAATAAACATCATATGAAATGGGGAAAGATTGCAACCATTCCCACTAAGATCAGCGGTGAAACAAGGTTTTCCACTATCACCATTACTATTCACTATTTTATTAGAAATGCTAACTTTGGCAATAATAGTGGAGAAAGAGATGAAAGGAATTAGAGTTAGTAATGAGGAAACCAAATTATCACTCTTTGCTGATAATATGATGGTATACGTAGGGAACCCCAATGATTCAACTAAAAAACTATTAGAAATAGTACACACATTTAGCAAAGTTGTAGGATACAAAATCAATCCACATAAATCATCAGCATTCTTATATGTCATTAACAAAATCCAACAGTTAGAGTGACAGAGAGAAATTCCATTTAAAGTAACTTCCGACAGTATAAAATATTTAGGAATCTATCTGCCAAGGGAAAATCAGAAAGTATATGAGCAAAACTACAAAACACTTTGCACAAAAATTAAGTCTGATCTAACCCACTGAAAAAATATTAAATGCTCTTGAATAAGACGAGCAAATATAATAAAAATGACAATACTAACTAATCTATTCATTTAGCTCTATACCAATCAGACTCCCAAAAAACTATTTTAATGACTTAGAAAAAATAACAACAAAGTTCATATGGAAAAATAAAAAGTCAAGAATTTCAAGGTAATTAATGAAAAAAAAAATCAAATGAAGGCAGCCTAGCTATACCAGATCTAAAATTGTGTTATAAAGCAGTGTTACCAAAACCATTTGGTGTTGGCTAAGAAATAGACTAGTTGATCAGTGGAATAGGTTAGGTCCAAAGGAGAAAATAATCAATAACTCTAATAACCTAGTGTTTAACAAACCCAAGGACATCAGCCTTTGGGATAAGAACTCAATGTTTGACAAAAATTGCTGGGAAAATTGGAAATTAATAGGGCAGAAACTAGGCATTGACCCACACTTAACACCATACACCAAGGTCAGGTCAAAGTGGGTTCATGACCTAGGAATAAAGAATGAGATTATAAATAAATTAGAGGAACATAGGATAGTTTACCTCTCAGAACTGTGCAAGAGAAATGAATTTATGCCCAAAGAACAACTAGAGATCATTATTGATCAAAAAGTAGAAAAATTTGATTATATCAAATTGAAAAGTTTTTGTACAAACAAAACCAATGCAGATAAGATTAGAAGGGAAACAATAAACTGGGAAAACATTTTTTACAGTCAAAGTTTCAGATAAAGGCCTCATTCCCAAAATATATAGAGAATTGACTGTAATATATAAGAAATCAAGCCAATCTACAATTGATAAATGGTCAAAGGACATGAACAGACAATTCTCAGATAAAGAAATTGAAACTATTTCTAGTTATATGAAAAGATGCTCCAAATTATTATTAATCAGAGAAATGCAAATTAAGACAACTCTGAGATACCACTACACATCTGTCAGATTGGCTTGAATGACAGGGAAAGGTAATGCCAAATGTTGGAGGGGATGTGGGAAACCAGGGACACTGATACATTGCTGGTGGAACTGTGAATAGATCCATCATTATATACTTCAACAACAATACTGTATTATGATCAATTCTGATGGACATGGCCCTCTCCAACAATGAGATGAACCAAATTAGTTCCACTAGAGCAGTAAAGAACTGAACCAGCTATACCCAGTGAAAGAACTCTGGGATATGAATATGAACCACTACATAGAATTTCTAATCCCTCTAATTTTGTCTGCCTGCATTTTGGATTTCCTTCTCAAGCTAAATGTACACTATTTCAAATTCTGATTCTTTTTGTGCAGCAAAACAACTGTTTGGTTGTGTATACATATATTGTATTTAATTTATACTCTAACATATTTAACATGTATTGGTTGACCTGCCATCTGGGGGCGGGGGGAAGTAGGGGAAAAATTGGGAAAAAAAAATTTTGGCAATTGTCAATGTTGTAAAATTACACATGCAAATATCTGGTAAATAAAAACTATTATTATTTTTTAAAAAAGATAATTGATGAACTAGTTAATATGTAAAAGTTGTCCATTATAATAACCCTCTTCAAATCTATTAATCATAGCATGGATGTTTTAATGAGGTGATACAGCAGATACAGCACTGGCCCTAGAACCCTGAGTTCAAATTCAGTTGTGTGACTCTAGATAAGCCCCTAACCCTGACTTCCTCCCCACCCAAAAAAAAAAAAAAATCATCGCATGAAAGTGACCCTGAGCTATCATCACAATCCAATGAAAAAGATAGGTCTGGAACTGGAGAAAAGTGAATTCAAATTCTGTCTGTCTTCCATTCTAGAATAGCCTAACATTGGGCAAGTCACTCAACCTCTCAGCTTCCTCATCCATAAAATTAAGGAGCTGAACTAGATGACTGCTAGAGTTCCTTCCAGCTCTCAATCCAATGCCAGAATTAGATTGAAAACCAAAAAGAAAAAACAAACCATATCCCTAACAATGCTAGCCTCTTTAGTGTCTAACTCTGCAAGTCCACATCTTTATCCTCCTCTTCTCCATTTCCACAGGTTCTCCTTTTCTCTTGGATTATTACAATAACTTCCCCCTTGGTGTTCCTGCCTTTAGCACTCTCTTTTTTCCCCAACCCACACCACTGTTCCAATCTATTCTTGACCATGCTTGGCAAAGAAACTTACCATTTTCTCCTCCAGCTCATTTTACAGATGAGAAACTGAGGTAAATAGGATTAAGTAACTTGCCCAGGGTCACATAATTATTCAGATATTCCTGACTCCAGGCCCTGCATTCTAGCCACCATGTCAGCTGAGAAATAGCTTAGCATAGGTACTTACTAAATGTTTTCCACCCCATCAAGAGTCATGTGCTCCAAGCAACTAGACTGCTAGCAATATCCCTCTTGCCTCTATTCATTCACTTCAGCTTTTATATTAGTCAGCTTCTAATATACTCCCCTCATCTCTACTGAGATATTTCTCTTCAAGATGTCGAAATGCTTTCTTTTCTTGACTCTAATGTAAAAACTTCTTCTACAGATTTTCCTATTTGCTAAATACTTTCTTTTTCAAATTTTCCTGTTCCTAGGCACTTTGCCAGTATCTTTTCTCTGATCCTATTACATTTTACTTTGCATTACAGTTACAAATTTAGGTCTGAAAGAAATCTTATAGATTATTTAATTCCCTCATTGTACAAATAAATAGAAAACTGGAGAGTTTCAATGACTTGTCAAGGTAATACAGCTAGGACATAAAACTAAGTTTTCAATGCCACGTCCAGTAATATTCCTTACTTGCTGGTTTGTCATATATTTCTATTTAGTTACAATAGGGAACATATCTTGTGAGGCAGTATCATGTCATGAAAGTAGCAGAATTGGTAATGTTGCAAAATGAGTAAAGTGACCATCTACCTCACAGGGACATTATAAAGAAAGTACCTTATAAATATGTAATTGCTATATAATTGTAATTATTACTAGTCTTTAAAAAAATCTGGACCTATAATTTTGTAAGTATGGGGAATTCTTGGTGTGGAAGCTCCATACATTGATAAAATCAGTAGTTTGTTCATAACAGAGAGACTCGTATTATTATAATGGTGCTTCATTGTATAAAAAACTATATTAATATAATTATATACTATGCTGATCTTAAGCATTAACATAGTTATTACAAATATTATTACACCTTATGAGTATAATTATAGATCCTATTGCAGTGGTTGATGCAATAATTAATTAATTAAATTGACAGATCTAATAAATTTTTGTGGAATTTAAAAAAAAACTGAATGATTGGGTGAAACAGCAAATGATAGGCACAATTAATAATTTCACTCAAGATGATGACAGCAATGAGACATTATACAAAAATTTGTGAGATGAAACTAAAATGGTAATAAGTGGAAATTTTATATCTTTAGAGGCTTACTTGAAGAAAATAGAGAAAGACAAGATCAATGAATTGGGCTTACAACTTTAAAAGCTAGAAAATTCTAAAACTAAAAAGAGAAATTAATAATATTGAAGCTAAAAAACCTATTGAACCAACAAATAAAACTAAGTTGTTTTTATGGAAAAAAACAATAAAATAGATAAAACTTTGGTAAATCTGATTAGAAAAAGGAGAGAGGAAAATCAGATTGTTAGTCTTAAAAATAAAAAGGGGGAACTTACCACCAATGAAGAAAAAAATTAGAAAAATAAGGAGTTACTTTGCCCAACTTCATGCCAATAAATTTGCTAATCTAACTGAAATGAATGAAGAACTCCAAAAATATTTATGCTTCCCAGATTAACAGAGGAGAAAATAAATTGCTTAAATAGTCCTATTTCAGAAAAAGAAATAGACAGGCTATTAATCAATGCCCTAAGAAAAAAATTCCCAGGACCAGATGGATTTATATATGAATTCTACCAAACAATCAAAGAAAAATTACACCAAATGCTATATAAGCTATTTGAAAAAATAGGGAATGAAGTTGTCCTACCAAATTCCTTTTATGACACAGATATGGTATTGATACCCAAGCCAGATAGGTTGAAAATAGAGAAAGAAAACTATAGACCAATCTCCCTAATGAATATTGATGCTAAAATCGTAAATAAGATATTAGCAAAAAGACTACAAAGAATCATCCCCATCATCATGATCAAGAAAGATTTATATGAGGAATACAGGGCTGGTTCAATATTAGGAAAACTATCAGTATAATTGGCCATAGTAATAACCAAATTAACAAAAATCATATGGTCATCTCAATAGATGAAGAAAAAGAATTTGATAAAATCCAACATCCATTTCTGTTAAATAAATTTGAGAGTATAGGAATAAGTGGACTTTTACTTAAAATAATCAGTAGGATCTATTTAAAATCATCAGTAAGCATCATATGTAATGGGGATAAACTGCAACCATTCCCATTAAGATCAAGAGTGAGAGAAGATTGCCCACTATCACCATTAATATTCAATATTATATTAGAATTGCTAGCCTCATCAATAAGAGTTGAGAAAGAGATTAAAGGAATTAGAGTAGGTAATGAGAAAATCAAATTATCACTCTTTGCAGATAATATGATGATATACTTAGAGAACCCCAGAGATTCTAATAAAAAGTTATTAGAAATGATTCACAAATTTAGCAAAGTTGTTGAATACAAAATAAATCCACATAAATCCTCAGCATTTTTATACATCACCAACAAAATGCAACAGCAAGAGATACAAAGAGAAATTCCATTCTAAAGAAATGTCGAGAGTATAAAATGTTTGGGAATCCATCTACCAAAAAAAATCAGGAATTATATGAGCAAAATTACAAAACACTTGCCACAAAAATAAAGTCAGATTTAAATAATTGGAAAGACATTAAGTGCTCTTGGATAGGCAGAGCAAATATAATCAAGATGACAATACACCCCAAACTAATCTATTTATTTAGTGCTATACCAATCAGACTCCCAAGAAACTATTTTAATGACCTAGAAAAAATAACAACAAAATTCATATGGAAGAACAAAAGGTTGAGAATTTCAAGGGAATTAATTTAAAAAAAAATCAAATGAAGGTAGCCTAGCTATACCTGATCTAAAACTATATTATAAAGCAGCAGTCACCAAAACCATTTGGTAATGGCTAAGAAATAGACTAGCTGATCAGTGAAACAGGTTAGGTTCACAGGACAAAACAGTGTACAACTATAGCAATCTAGTGTTTGACAAACCCAAAGATACCAACTTTGGGGATAAGAATTCATTATTTGAAAAAAACTGTTGAGATAGCTGGAAATTAGAATGCAGAAATTAGATATGGGCCCACACTTAACACCATATACCACAATAAGATCAAGATGAGTCCATGATTTAGGCATAAAGAATGAGATCATAAATAGATTAGAGGAGCATAGGATAGTTTACTTGTCAGACTTGTGGAGTGTAATGTTCTGTTGTCTCCAGAAACTGCCGATCGCTCTCTGGGAGAAGATCTACTATCTCAACTCAATCCCAGACTAGACTCTTCTTCCTCCAGAGAGCCATCCCAACTCTGGTCCAGTCTAGACTAACTCCTTGCTCAATGTCTTCTTTTATCCTCCTAGAGAATGAGTGTGTGAGAACACAAGGGCTTGTGGGAAAATTACTTCAACCAATGAACTTGCTCGTTTTAAAGGTTGTGTAAACACCTTTTCATAAGTAAACTCCTCCTCAAAAGTTCAAAGGGGTAAACTCCCCTTAAAGGCCAGAAACAAAGGTGTGAACTAGAGAATTGTTAAGTACAGACTTAGCACTGAATAAGAACCTAACAGAGGAATAAAGAATTTGTGACCAAAGAAGAACTAGAGATCATTTTTGATAAAAAAAAAAAAAAAAAGAAGAAGATTTTGATTATATCAAATTAAAAAACTTTTGTACAAGATTAGAAGAGAAGTAACAAATTGGGAAAATATTTTAACAGTTAGAGGTTCTGACAAAGGCCTCCTTTCCAAAATAGACAGAGAATTGACTTTAATTGATAAGAAATCAAGCCATTCTCCAATTGATAAATAGTCAAAGGATATGAACAGAAAATTTTCAGATGATGACATTGAAACTATTTCCACTCATATTAAAGAGTGTTCCAAATCACTGTTGATCAGAGAAATGCAAATTTAGACAACTCTGAGATACCACCACACACCTGTCAGATTGGCTAAGATGACAGGAACAAATAATGATAAATGTTGGAGGGGAGGTGGGAAAACTGGAACACTGACACATTCTTGGTGGAGTTGTGAAAGAATCCAACCATTCTGAGAGCAATTTGGAACTATGTCCAGAAAGTTATCAAACTTTGCATACTCTTTGATCCAGCAGTGCTATTACTGGGCTTATATGCCAAAGAAATACTAAAGAAGGATTAGGGACCTATATGTGCCAAAATGTTTGTGGCAGTTTATAGTGGCTCAAAACTGGAAAATGAATGGATGCCCATCAATTGGAGAGTGGTTGTGTAAATTTTGGAATATGAATGTTATGGAATATTATTGCTTTGTAAGAAATAACCAGTAGGATGATTTCAGAAAGGCCTAGAGAGACTTTCATGAACTGATGTTTAGTGAAATGAGCAGAACCAGGAGATCATTATACATTTCAACAACAAGATTGTATGAGGATGTATTCTGATGGAAGTGGATATCTTCAACAAAGAGAATATCTAATTCAGTTTCAGTTGATCAATGATGGACAGAAATAGCCAAACCCAGAGAAGGAACACTGGAAATTGAGCATAAACTGTTAGTACTGTTGTCTTTCTACCCAAGTTAATTTTACCTTCAGAATTCAGTTCTTATCATGCAACAAGAAATTTGGTTTTGCACACATATATTGTATCTAGGATATACTGTAACACATTTAATATTTATGGGATTGCCTGTCATCTAGGGGAGGAAGTAGAGAGAGGGAGGGGAAAATTCGCAAAAGAAGTGAGTACAAGGGATAATGTCATAAAAAAAAAAAAATTACCCATGCATATGTACTGTCAAAAAATTATTATTATAAAATTAATAAAAAAGAAAGAAAAAAGTAATAATCCACACCTTTATCAATGTTGCAGAATACAAAATAAACCCACATAAATCATCAGCATTCTTATATATCACTAACAAAATCTAACAGAGTTACAAAGAGAAATTCCATTTAAAGCAACTACCAATAGTATAAAAATATTATGACTCTATCTGCCTAGGGAAAATCAGAAACTATATGAGCAAAACTACAAAACACTTTGCACAAAAATTAAGTCTGATCTAGCCCATTGAAAAAATATTAAATGTTCTTGAATAAGACGAACAAATATAATAAAGATGACAATACTACCTAAACTAATCTATTTATTTAGCAATATACTAATCAGAGTCCCAAAAAACTATTTTAATTACCTAGAAAAATAACAACAATATTCATATAGAAAACCAAAAGGTCAACAATGTCAATGGAATTAATGAAGAAAAAAATAAAATGAAGGTGGCCTAGCTGTACCAGATATAAAAGTATATTATAAAGCAGTGGTTTCCAAAACTATTTGGTATTGGCTAAGAAATAAACTAGTTGATCAGTGGACTAGATTAGGTCCAAAAGACAAAATAATCAACAACTTTAATAATCTAGTGTTTGACAAATCCAAGGACACCAGCTTTTGGGATAAGAACTCAATGTTTGACAAAAATTGCTGGGAAAATTGGAAATTAATATGGCAGAAACTAGGCAATGACGCACACTTAACACCATACACCAAGGTCAGGTCAAAATGGATTTATGACTTAGGCATAAAGAATGATATTGCAAATAAATTAGAAGAACAAAAGATTGCTTACCTCTCAGACCTGTGCAAGAAGAATGAATTTATATCCAAAGAAGTATTAGAGATCATGATTGATCACAAAGTAGAAAACTTGGATTATATCAAATTGAAAAGGTTTTGTACAAACAAAACTAATTCAGGAAACATTAAAGGGAAACAATAAACTGGGAAAACATTTTTTTTTACAGTCAAAGGTTCTGAATCAAGCCTCATTTCCAAAATATATGGAGAATTGACTCTAATTAATAAGAAATCAAGTCATTCTCCAATTGATAAATGGTCAGAGGATATGAACAGAAAATTCTCAGATGAAGAAACTGAAACTATTTCTAGCCATATGAAAAGATCCTCCAAGTCATTATTAATCAGAGAAATGCAAATTAAGACCACTCTTAGATACCTCTACACACATGTCAGATTGGCTAGAATGACAGGGAAAGATAATGTGCAATGTTGGAGGGGATGTGGGAAAACAGGGATACTGATACATTGTTGGTGGCATTGTGAATACATGCAGCCATTCTGGAGAACAATTTGGAACTATGCTCAAAAAGTTATCAAGCTGTCCATACCCTTTGACCCAGCAGTGTTATTACTGGGCTTATATCCCAAAGAGATCTTAAAGAAGGGAAAGGGACATGTATGTGCAAGAATGTTTATGGCAGTTCTCTTTGTAGTGGCCAGAAACTTGAAACTACGTGGATGCCCATCAATTGGAAAATAGCTGAATAAATTTTGGTATACGAATATTATGGAATATTATTGTTCTGTAAGATGGCCAACAGGATGATTTCAGAAAGGCCTAGAGAGACTTACATGAACTGATGTTGAGTGAAATGAGTAGGACCAGGAGATTGTTGTATACTTCAACAACAATATTATATGATGATCAATTCTGATGGATGTGGCCATTTTCAACATTGAGATGAACCAAATCAGTTCCAATAGAGAAGTAATGAATTGCACCAGTTATGCCCAGCAAAAGAACTCTGGTAGATGATGATGAACTACAACACAGAATTCCCAATCCCTCTATTTTAGTCCGACTGCATTTTGGATATCCTTCACAGGCTATTTGTACTCTATTTCAAAGTCTGATTCTTTTTGTACAGCAAAACAACTGTTTGGACATGTATATATATATATATATATATATATATATATATATATATATATATATATATATATATATATGTATATTGTATTTAATTTTTACTTTAACATATTTAACATGTATTGGTCAACCTGCCATCTGGTGGGGGGGAAGAAGGGGAAAAATTAGAACAAAAAGTTTGCAATTGTCAATGTTGTAAAATTACCCATGCATATGTCTGGTAAATAAAACTATTATTAAAAAAAAAGAGTCAGAAGCAGAATAAGTGGTGGGGAAAATTAGTTATCTATTTTATTGACTTTTTTAAATCCCATTTTTATTTATAAATACAAAGTTTATAATTTTTAAATTAAAGGAAATTTTAGAAACTATTCTTACCACTGTATACCAAAAACTGATAACTTTAATGAAAATGGATAAGTATATACAAAAATATAAAATATCTAGACTAAAACTAGAAATAATGTATAAACTCAGAAAAATAAATTGAGCAAAACAACAAAAAAATTGTATATTGTTTCTGCTCTACTCTAGTAACAAAAGCATTTTCAAAAGTAATGTTATTTCATTACTTGGATGATATATTGGAATGTGTACCTGAGGAGCAAATGTTAGAAGCATGTCTAAAAAAGATCATACAAACACTAAGGAGCTACAAATTGCATTTAGCTCTGGAAAAAATTCAATGACATGTTCCTTTTCAATATTTAGGATATGAAGTGTTTCCTAAGGTGCCTACAATACAAAAACTTTCCTTAAGAACAAAGAAGTTCGACTTCTGGCCAAGATGGCAGCGTGGAGGCAGACAGCTGCTTGAGCTCCTCATTTTCTCTCAGAACTTACTTCATGACAAGCCTCAGACTTAATGCTTGACCCAGAAAGAAATCAACAAATAATCACCAAGAGAAGAAATCCTTGAAAGTCGCCAGAAAAGGTCTGTGTTTGCTCGGGGGAGGGTCAATCAGACTGGGCACAGACTGAGGACAGGCAAGCCAGAGCTAGACAGGCAGCTCACACAGCTCAGACCGGAGGGGGAGGGGTACAATCTCTGCCGTTTCTGCGAAAAGACTTTTTCCCAGTGTGGATACTCTGTCTTGGCAGCAAGCTAGGATCATCGGAGCGGGTTTAAACACAGGAGGTGAAGATTAAAACCCCGGAAAGCCAGCATCTCTAAGAACCCGGCCACCCCCAACCCCCACTTGGGGAGACTCAGCACATTCTCAGAGCCTCAGAGCACAGACTCAGTACAGTCATTGCTGTTCTGTTAGTGGCTCTCTGCTGCCCTACCCCCAGTCTGTAGAGGAAGCCTATTAATACCATCCAGCCTCATCCTCTGCAAAACAGACCAATTGTTTCTCTTGTCAGTTTGTTTTCTTCAATTTCTACTCTGACAAAATGAACAAAAAATTCACAAGGGCTCTAACCATTGACAGCTTTTGTATGGAGAGAGAGCAGACTTCAAACAATGAGGAGACTAAAAACAGACTGTCCCCAGATGAATCCCCTAAGAGGGATATGAGCTGCTCCTCAATACAAAAGAATCTCCTAGAGGAAATCAAAAAGGCTCTCACAAGAGAGCTGGAAGAGAAATGGGAAAAGGAAAGGAAAGCTTGGCAAGAGAGCCTGGAGAAGTCATCCCATGCATTTAAAGACAGAGTGGATAAAGAAATCAAATCATTGAGAAACAAGATTAGTGAGCTGGAAAAGGTAAACAACTCCAAGGAAAACAGGATTAGTGAGCTGGAAAAAGAAAACAGCTCTCTAAAAAATAAAATGGAAAAATGTCATTTTAACCAATCTGGGAAGTGTGAGGTGACACCCCAGAGTTGTTTTAAATTGCATTTCTCTAATCAATAGTGATTAGAACATTTTTCATATGACTCTAGATGGCTTTAATGTTTTTATTTGAAAATTGCTAGTTAGTATTCTTTGATCACTTATCAATTGGGGGACTTCCAAGCATTGCTGATAAAAAACTAAACAAAAAATGCAATATTCAAACACAAAACAAGAAAAACCATGAATAGGTGAATAGGAAAAAAAAATCTTATTCAAAGGTTAAACTGGTTATATCTATGCATAGGAAGATGATACTTCCAACTCTTGAGAACTGTATTGGAAGGGTATAAAGAGCTAGGGTGTGGAATTAAGTTGATTTTGATGTAAAAATATAAAAAAGACATTAAAAGATGGAAAAAGGACAAAAGTGGGAAAAGAAAAAAGAGGTAGGTTAAATGGGGTAAATAGATACACAAAATATCTGTTGCTGTAGAAGGGGAAAAAATGACCTTTGAACATTAATCTTATTAGATTTGGCTCAAAGAGGAATTAAACATATACACTCAATTGGTAGTTATCTTACTTTTTAGGGAAATAGGAGAAAAAAGGGAAAAGAAGGAGGGGAAAAGCTGGAATGGAAACTGGGAAAGAAAAGAGAGAGGGTGATAGAAGGGAAGTCATGTTGAAAAAGGAAATGATCAAAAACAAAATATTGCTGAGGAAGGACAAGACAGACAGAAATAAATATATACAGAAGAGAAAATAGAATGGAGGGAAATACACAGTTGGTAATCATAACTTAATTTGATAACCTCTGCCATAAAACAGAAACAGTAGAATGGATTAAAAACCAGAATGCTAAATATGTATGAAGATAAGAGACTTAATGAATTATACTACTTCAACTGAAGCTAAAAATTTATAGTAGCAATTCTGATCTTTTAAAAAGCATAATCAGAAATAGATTTCACTAAAATAAAAATATAAGGAAGAAAAGTACATCTTGATAAAGGACCAGAAATAATGAAATATTTTCAATACTATATATGTGTGCATGTACACCCATGTGCGCATATGTGCACACATACAGCTGCATCAACTGGTATAATATTTGCCCTTTTAGGGGAGGACTTAAGTGAGTTGCAGGATGAAATAAACAATAAAAATCATTACAAGAGGGAAACCTAAAAATTCTCTTTTCAAAATGTGATCAATGTAATCATAAAATAAACAACAAAAAAGATAAGAATAGTATTTTAGAAAAGTTATATAGGATAGCTGGTGGAAAAAATATAGAATGAGAATGGAAAACTATATACTTTTTTTATATTTTATTTTTTATTGAAGTATTTTATTCACAAAGCATATGCATGGGTAATTTTTTTCCAACATTGACTCCTGCATAACTCCCTGCTACAAATTTTCTCCTTCTTCCCCTCATCACCTCCATCACCTAGCAGGGAGTTTAATACATGCCAAATATGCTGAAATGCATGCTAGATCCAATATGTGTACATATATTCAAACAGCCATTTGGTTGCTCAAGAAAAATCAGATCAAGAAGGAAAAAGCAAAAGGCAAGTAAATAATACCAGAGAGAGTGGGAATGCTATGCTGTTATCCACCCTCTGTTCCCATGGTTCTCTATCTGGGTGTAGATGGTTTTCTTCACCAGTGCAAAAGTATAACTGGTCTGAATCATCTCAATGTTGAAGAGAGCCACATTCGTCAGAATTGATCATCATATAATCTTGTTGTTGTGTATAATGATCTCCTGGTTCTGCTCATTTCACATTGCATCAGTTCATGCAGGTCTCTCCACGCCTTTCTGAAATCATCCTGCTGGTCGTTTCTTATAGTACAATAGTATTCCATAACATTCATATATCATAATTTATTCAGCCCTTCTCCAATTGATGGACATCAACTCAGTTTCCAGTTTTAAGCCACTATAAAGAGGGCTGCCACAAACATTGTGGCACATGTGAGTCCCTTACCCTCTTTTAATATCTTTTTGGAATATAATCCCAATAGAAACACTGCTGGATCAAAGGGTATGCATAGTTTGATAACTTTTTGAGCATAGCTCCGAAATGCTCTCCAGAATGGCTGGATGTGTTCACAGTTCCACCAACAACCTATCACTGTCCCAGTTTTCCCACATCCCTTCCAACATTACTCATTATCTTTTCTTGTCATCTTAGCCAATCTGACAGGTGTGTAGCGATATCTAAGAGTTGTCTTGATTTGTATTTCTCTGATCAATAGTAATTTGGAGCACCTTTTTATGTGGCTACAACTAGTTTCAATTTCTTCATTTAAAAATTGTCAGTTCATATCATTTGATTATTTATCAATTGGAGAATGGCTTGAACAATTGCAAATTTGAGTCAATTCTCTCTATATATATTAGAAATGAAGTCTTTAGGGGATTTCCGGCCAAGACGGCGGCATGGAGGCAGACAGCTGCTTGAGCTCCTCATTTTCTCTCAGAACTTACTTCATGACAAGCCTCAGAGTTAATGCTTGACCGGAAAAGAAACCCACAAATAATCACCAAAAGACAACATCCTTGAAATTCGCCAAAGAAGATCTGTGTTTGCTCGGGGAGGGTTGAACAGTCTGGGCACAGATTGAGGGCAGGCAGCCAGAGTGAGAAAGACAGCTCACACAGCTCAGACCAGAGCAGGGAGGGGTACCATTTCTGCCATTTCTGCAAAAAGACTTTTATACCAGTATGGATACTCTGTCTTGGCAGCAAGCCAGGAGCAGGGAGAGGGTGTAAACAACGGAGGTGAGGATTAAATCCCCAGAAAGCTAGCCTCTCTCGGAACTGGCCACCACCAACCGCCACCTGTGGTGACTCAGCAAGTTCTCAGAGCCTCAGACCACAGACGCAGCATAGCCATCACTGTTCTGTTAGTGGCTCTCTGCTGCCCTACCCTCAGTCTGTAGAGGAAGCCCATTAACACCATCCAGCCCCATCCCCCCAAAAACAGACCAATTGTTTCTCTTGTCAATTAGTTTTCTTCCATTCTGCTCTTGACAAAATGAACAAAAAATTCAAAAGGGCTCTAACCATTGACAGCTTCTGTATGGAGAGAGAGCAGACTTCAAATACTGAGGAGACTAAAAACAGACTGTCCCCAGAGGAATCCCCTAACGGGGATATGATCTGCTCCTCAATACAAAAGAACCTCATAGAGGAAATCAAAAAGGCTGTCACAAGAGAGCAAGAAGAGAAATGGAAAAAGGAAAGGGAAGCTTGGAAAGAGAGCCTGGAGAAGTCATCCAGAGTGGATAAAGAGATCAAATCATTGAGAAACAAAATTAGTGAATTAGAAAAGGCAAACAACTCCAAGTAAAACAGGATTAGTGAGCTGGAAAAGGTAAACAACTCCAAGGAAAACATGATTAGTGAGCTGGATAAAGAAATCAGCTCTCTAAAAAATAAAATGGATAAAATGGAAAAAAATTCCATAGAAGATAAAAACTCAATTGGACAATTACAAAGAGATATAAAAAAAAAGTGACTGAAGAAAATACATCATTGAAAATTAGACTGGAACAAGTAGAAATGAATGACTCAAGGAGAAACCAAGAAGGAGTCAAGCAAAACCAGAGAAATGAAACAATTGAAAAGAATGTCAAGTACCTTACTAGAAAGACAACAGACGTGGAAAACAGATCCAGGAGAGACAATTTGAGAATAATCAGACTCCCTGAAAAATGGGAGGAAAAAAAGAGCTTGGACACCATTTTCGAGGAAATTATCAAAGAGAACAGCCCAGACATTCTGGAAACAGAGGGTAAAATAGACATTGAAAAATTTCATCGATCACCTACTGAAAGGGACCCTAAAATCAAAACGCCAAGAAATATAGTGGCCGAGTTCAAGAACCATCAGACAAAGGAAAAGATATTGGAAGCTGCTAGAAAAAAGCAATTTAGATATGGAGGATCCACAATAAGGATAACCCAGGATCTAGCGGCTTCCACATTAAAAGAACGCAGGGACTGGAACATGATATTCTGAAAGTCTAAGGAACTTGGTATGCAGCCAAGAATAACTTACCCAGCAAGAATGAGCATCGTTTTCCAGGGAAGAAGATGGACATTTAACGAAATAAATGAATTCCATCTATTTTTGATGAAAAACCATACCTACATAAAAGGTTTGATCTTCAAATACAGAACTCAAGAGATTTCTAAAAAGGTAAAAAGAAATCTTGAGTACTATACTTCTGCCAAAAAAATATGTAAAGAACATATGTACAATTTGTCTTAGAAACTAGAGGTGGAAAGGAAATTATATCATAAAAAAGTGTAAAGTGGTGGTACTACATCTCATGAAGAGGCAAAGGTAACCTATTATATCTGAGAGAAAGAAAGGAGGGAGATGAACATAGTGTGTATCAATAGACATATTCGATTTATGGTGAAACTTCTTCCACTTCATTGAAAAGTGAAAGGGAAGGAGTAAGCTAAGGGGAAGGGAATACAGAAATTTAGAGGAAAAGGGGTAAAATAAGGGGAGGATCTTTAAGGTGGGGGAGGGATCTTAAAAAGGGAGGGCTGTGAAAAGCAAGTGGTGTGCACAAGCTTAATACTGGGTAGGGGGGTAAGAGGGAAGGAAAGGCAAAAAGCATAAGCATGGGTTAGTAGGATGGCAAGCAATATAGAATTAGTCCTTCTAACCATAAATGTGAATGGGGCAAACTGCCTCATAAAGAGGAAGCCCTTAGCAGACTGGATTAAAAATCAGAATCCTACTATATGTTGTTTACAGGAAATACACCTGAAACAGGGTGAGACATTCAAACTAAAAGTAAAAGGGTGGAGCACAATCTATTATGCTTCAGGCAAAACCAAAAAAGCAGGGGTAGCCATCCTCATCTCAGATCAAGCAAAAACAAAAATTGATCTAATTAAAAGAGATAAGGAAGGGCATTATATCCTGCTAAAGGGCAGCATAAATAATGAAGCAGTATCAATATTAAACATATAGGCACCAAGTGGTGCAGCATCTAAATTCTTAAAAGAGAAGTTAAGAGAGCTGCAAGAGGAAATAGATAGCAAAACTATAATAGTGGGAGATCTCAACCTTGCACTCTCAGAATTAGATAAATCAAACCACAAAATAAATAAGAAAGAAGTCAAAGAGGTAAATAGAATACTAGAAAAGTTTGATATGATAGATCTTTGGCAAAAGCTAAATGGAGACAGAAAGGAATATACTTTCTTCTCAGCAGTTCATGGAACCTATACAAAAATTGATCATATACTAGGGCATAAAAAACCTCAAAATCAAATGCAGTAAGGCAGAAATAGTAAATGCATCCTTTTCAGACCATAATGCAATCAAAATTACATTTAATAAAAAGCCAGGGGAAAATAGACCAAAAAATAATTGAAAACTAAATAATCTTATACTAAAGAATGATTGGATAAAACAGCAAATCACAGACATAATTAATAACTTCACCTAAGAAAATGACAATAATGAGACATCATACCAAAATATGTGGGATACAGCCAAAGCAGTAATAAGGGGAAGTTTTATATCTCTACAGGCCTACTTGCATAAAATAGAGAAAGAGAGGGCCAATGAATTGGGCTTACAACTAAAATCACTAGAAAAGGAACAAATTAAAAATCCCCAGACAAACACAAAACCTGAAATTCTAAAAATAAAAGGTGAGATTAATAAAATTGAAAGTAAAAAAACTATTGAATTAATTAATAAAACAAAGAATTGGTTCTATGAAAAAACCAACAAAATAGACAAACCCTTAGTAAACCTGATTAAAAAAGGAAAGAGAAAAAGCAAATTGTTAGTCTTGTAAATGAAAAGGGAGAACTCACCAATAATGAAGAGGAAATTAGAACAATAGTTAGGAGCTACTTTGCTCAACTTTATGCCAATCAATTCGATAACTTACATGAAATGGAAGAATAACTTCAAAAATATAGCTTGTCCAGATTAACAGAGGAAGAAGTAAGTAATCTAAATAGTCCCATCTTAGAAAAAGAAATAGACCAAGCTATTAACTAACTTCCTAAGAAAAAGTCCCCAGGACCAGATGGATGTACATGTGTATTCTACCAAACATTTAAAGAACAACTTACTCCAATGCTATATAAACTATTTGAAAAAAAAGGGATTGAAGGAGTCCTAGCAAATTCCTTTTATGACACAGACATGGTACTGATACCTAAACCAGGTAGATTGAAAACTGAGAAAGAAAACTATAGACCAATTTCCTTCATGAACATTGATGCTAAAATCTTAAATAAGATATTAGCAAAAAGACTTCAGAAAATCATCCCCAGGATAATACACTATGACCAAGTGCGATTTTTACCAGGAATGCAGGGGCTGGTTTAATATTAGGAAAACTATTAGTATAATTGACCATATTAATAATCAAATTAATAAAAACCATATGATGATCTCAATAGATGCAGAAAAAGCATTTGATAAAATCCAACATCCATTCCTACTAAAAACTCTTGAGAGTATAGGAATAAATGGACTATTCCTTAAAATAATAAGGAGCATATATTTAAAACAGTCAGTAAATATCATATGTAATGCCGATAAACTAGAACCTTTCCCTGTAAGATCAGGAGTCAAACAAGGTTGCCCACTATCACCATTACTATTCAATATAGTACTAGAAACTCTAGCCACGGCAATAAGAACCGAGAAAGAGATTCAAGAAATTAGAGTAGGAAATGAGGAAATCAAATTATCACTCTTTGCAGATGACATGATGATATACTTAGAGAACCCCAAAGACTCTGTGAAAAAGCTATTAGAAATAATTCAGAGTTTTAGCAAAGTTGCAGGATACAAAATAAATCCATATGAATCCTCAGCATTTTTATACATTACCAACACAATCCAACAGCAAGAGATACAAAGAGAAATTCCATTCAAAATACCGGTCGATTGTATAAAATATTTGGGAATATATCTACCAAAGGAGAGTCAGGAATTATATGAGCAAAATTACAAAACACTTGCCACAAAAATAAAGTCAGAGTTAAATAATTGGAAAGACATTCAGTGCTCTTGGATAGGCTGTGCGAATATAATTAAGATGACAATACTCCCTAAACTAATCTATTTATTTAGTGCTATACCAATCAGACTCCCAAGAAACTATTTTAATTACTTAGAAAAAATAACAACAGAATTCATATGGAACAACAAAAAGTCAAGAATTTCAAGGGAAGTAATGAAAAAAAAAAATAAATGAAGGTGGTCTAGCTGTACCTGATCTAGAACTCTATTATAAAGCAATAGTCAACAAAACCATTTGGTATTGGCTAAGAAATAGAGTAGTTGATCAGTGGCATAGGTTAGGTTCACAGGGCAAGATAGCGAATAAAAATAGCAATCTAGTGTTTGATAAACCCAAAGATCCCAAATCTTGGGATAAGAATTCATTATTTGACAAAAACTGCTGGGAAAACTGGAAATTAATATGGCAGACACTAGGCATGGACCAACATTTAACACCACATACTAAGATAAGATCAAAATGGGTCCACAATTTAGGCTTAAAAAACGAAATCATAAATAAATTGGAGTAACATGGGATGGATTACCTCTCAGACTTGTGGAGGAGGAAGGAGTTTCTGTCCAAGGGAGAACTAGAGACCATTATTGATCACAAAATAGAAAATTTTGATTACACCAAATTAAAAATTTCTGCACAAACAAAACTAATGCAAACAAGATTAAAAGGGAAGTAACAAATTGGGAAAATGTTTTTACAGTTAAAGGTTCTGATAAAGGCCTCGTCTCTAAAATATACAGAGAATTGACTTTAATTTATAAGAAATCAAGCCATTCTCCAGTTGATAAATGGTCAAAGGATATAAACAGACAATTTTCTCATGATGAAATTAAAACTATTTCCACTCATATGAAAGAGTGTTCCAAATCACTATTGATCAGAGGAATGCAAATCAAGACAACTCTGAGATACCACTACACACCTGTCAGATTGGCTAAGATGACAGGAACAAATAACGATGAATGTTGGAGGGGCTGTGGGAAAACTGGGACACTGATGCTTGGTGGAGTTGTGAAAGAATCCAACCATTCTGGAGAGCAATCTGGAATTATGCCCAAAAAGTTATCAAAATGTGCATACCCTTTGACCCAGCATTGCTGTTATTGGGATTATATCCCAAAGAAATACTAAAGAAGGGAAAGGGACCTGTATGTGCCAAAATGTTTGTGGTAGCCCTTTTTTAGTGGCTAGAAACTGGAAAATGAATGGATGTCCATCAATTGGAGAATGGTTGGGTAAATTATGGTATATGAATGTTATGGAATATTATTGTTCTGTAAGAAATGACCAACTGGAGGAATACAGAGAGGCTTGGAGAGACTTACATCAACTGATGCTGAGTGAAATGAGCAGAACTAGGAGATCATTATACACTTCAACAATGAAACTGTATGAGGATGTATTCTGATGGAAGTGGATATCTTCAACATAGAGAAGAGCTAATCAAGTTCCAATTGATCATTGATGGACAGAATCAGCTACACCCAGAAAAGGAACAAGGGGAAATGAGTGTAAACTGAGAGCATTTGTTTTTTTTGTTTTGTTTTGTTTTGTTTTGTTTTGTTTTGTTTCTCTTCCCAGATTACTTTTACCTTGCGAATACAATCCTTCCTTTGCAACAACAACAACAACAAAATTCGGTTCTGCACATATATATATATTGTACCTAGAATATACTGTAAGATATTTAATATGTATGGGAATGCCTGCCATCTAGGGGAGGGGGTGGAGGGAAAGAGGGGAAAACTCGGAACAGAAGGGAGTACAAGGGATAATGTTGTAAAAAAAAAAAAAAAAATTACCTATTCATATGTACTGTCAATGATTATGTTATAATTATAAACATTAATAAAAAAAAAAGAAATGAAGCCTTTATAAGATCCTTTGGATGTAAAAATGTTTTCCCAGTTTAATGCTTTCCTTCTAATATTGTCTGCAATAGTTTTGCTTTTACAAAAACTTTTTAACTTAATATAATCAAAATTATCTATTTTATGATCAATAATGATCCCTACTTCATTTTTGGTGAAAAATTCTTTTGTCCTCAACAAATCTGAGAGGTAAACTATCCTGTTTTTTTTCCCCCTAATTTGTTTATAGTATAATTCTTTATATCTGGATCATTAACCTCTTTCGACCTTATCTTGGTACGTGGTGTTAGGTGTGTGTCTATGCCTACTTTCTGTCATACTAGTTTCCAATTTTCCCAGCAGTTTTTGTCAAATTGTGAATTCTTATCCCAAAGTTGGGACTTTTTTGGTTTGTCAAATATCCTTGGCTATTTTCTTTTGTGAGCCTAATAGAATCCAATGATCAACTAGTCTATTTCTTAGCTAATACCAAATGGTTTTGGTGACAACTGCTTTATAATATAGTTTTAGATCTGGATCATCTAGGCCACCTTCATTTTCTTTTCTCTTCATTAATTTCTTTCAAATTCTTGAACTTTTGTTCTTCTAGATTAATTTTGTTTTTATATTTGCTACTTCAGTAAAATATTTTCTTAAGAGTTTGATTGGTATAGCACTAAATAAATACATTAGTTTAGGGATTATTGTCATCTTCATTACATTTGCTCGACCTATCCAAGAGGACTTGATATTTTTTCCAATTGTTTAGATATGATTTTAGTTGTGTGGAAAGTGTTTTGTAGTTTTGCTTATATAGTTCCTGATTTTCCTTTGGCAGACAAATTCTCTAATATTTTTATACTATCAACATTTTAAAAAATTTAATTTATATTTGTATCTCCTGCTGTTGAATTTTGTTAATGATATATAAGAATGCTGATGATTTATGTGGATTTGTTTAGTATTCTGCAACTTTGCTAAAGTTGTGGATTATTTCTAATAGCTTTTTAGTTGTTTCTCTGGGATTTTATAAGTATACCATCAGATGATCTGCAAAGAGTGATAATTTGATTTCCTCATTATCTACTCTAATTCTTTTAATCTCTTTTTCTTCTATTATTGCCAAGGCTATCATTTCTAATACAATACTGAATTGCTATTCACTCCTGATCTTACTGGGAATAGTTCTAGTTTATCTCCATTACATATGATGCTTGCTGATGGTTATAAATAGATGATAATGACTATTTTAATGAAAAGTCCATTTATTCCTATACTCTCTAGTATTTTTAAAAGGAATGGGTGTTGGATTTTATCAAATGCTTTCTGTGCATCTATTGAGATAGTTATATAGTTTTTTTTTAAATTAATTTGGTTATTGATATATAGTCAATTATGTATTTAATAGTTTTTCTAATATTGAACCAGCCCTGCATTCTTGGTATAAATCCTACTTGGCCATGATGTATTATCCTGGGGATGATTATCTGTAATCTCTTTGCTACTGTTTTTCTAAAGATGTTTCATCAATATTCATTAGGGAGATTGGTCTATAATTTTCTTTCTTTGTTTTCATTCTACCTACTTTAAATATCAGTACCATATCTGTGTCATATAAGTAATTTGGTAGAAGTCCTTCATTCCCTATTTTTTCAAAAGCTTTATATAGTATTGGAGTTAATTGCTAATTAAATGTTTGGGTGAATTCACATGTAAGTTCATCTGGTTCTGGGGATTTTTTCTTAGGGAGTTGATTAATAGCTTGTCCTATTTGTTTTTCTAAAAGAGGGCTTTTTAAGTAATTTATTTCCTCTTCTGTTAATCTGGATAAGCTGTATTTTTGTAGGTATTCCTCATTTCACTTAGGTTGTCAAATTTATTGGCATAAAGTTGGGTAAAGTTGTAACGTGCTGTTCGGGCGCCAAATTGCAAAGGTCTGGTCTAGCTCCTCTTGTCAGGATAAGCAAAAGTCCTTGCCCCACGTTGGGCGCCAAATGTAACGTGCTGTTGTCTCCAGAAGCTGCTGGATCTCTCTCTGGGAAGAGATCTGCTGTGTCTTCTACTCAAATCTCTCCGACAGATTCTTCTTCCTGTAACGAACCGTTGTCTCCAGGCAGTTGCTGTTAACTCTTGTCCAAAGAAGTGACTTCCCTTCCTGCAGAGAGCCCCGTCAGGCCTGATGCAATTCAGAGTCTTCCTTCTTGAATCCTGGCTCTGAATCTCCTCCAGCTCTTATCCTTCTCCAGGCCGATCTGCTGTCTGCGCCCATTGCTGTCTCTTTTTATCCTCCCAGAGAATGGGCGTGGGATAATGCAAGGGCTTCTGGGAAGAACCACCCCAGCCAATGAGCTTGCCCCCTCTATCAAGTCAACCTGAGTTCTCACCTTGTAATTGTCCAGAAAACCTGAATTCTCACCTTGTCACCATCCAGACAACCTCAGTTCTCACCTAGTAATCCCAACATAAAGTAACTCCTGATAATTGTTCTAGTTTCCTCTTCATTTGTGGATAGTTTTTCCTTTTCATTTTTGAGATTAACAACCAGATTTTCCTCTTTCCTTTTCCTTATAAAATTAACTAAAACTTTATCTATTCTGTTGGTCCATAAAACCAACTGTTAGTTTTATTTATTATTTCAATAGTTTTGTTATTTGTCATTTCAATTTTATGGATCTCTCCTTTAATTTTTAGAATTTCAATTTTGGTATTTGATTGGGGATTTTTCATTTGTTCTTTTTTTTTAGTTGCAAGACCCATTTATTGATTTTCTCTTTCTCTATTTTATCCAAGTAAGCCTCTAGAGATATAAAATTGCCCCATATTACTGCTTTGCTGCATCCCACAAATTTGGTATGCTGTCTCATTATTGTCATTCTCTTGGATTAATTTTTCATTCTTTCTATGATTTGCTGTTTCACCCATTCATTCTGTAGGATGAGATTATTTAATTTCCAATTTCTTTTTGATCCATTTTTCCCCAGCCCTTTATTGAATGCAATTATTTTGCATTGTGATCTGAAAAAATGCATTTACTATTTCTACCTTTCACTATACACATTTTTCTCAATAGGACATGATTTCTACATTAATATTAACCATTATTGCATCATAAAAATTCATAATAAAATGTATAAAGACAAAAATATTATATGCATCTATTTTAAATTTAAGATGCAATAAAAATTACATATGATGGAAAGAGAGACTAGAAAAGAATTAAAAACTAAACAATCTAATCTTAGAGAATCAGTGAGTCAAACAGTAGATCATAGAAACAAGTGATTATTCCATCTAAGAGAATAACTGGAATGTGACAATATACCAAAATTTCTTGAGGTAGATAAAGCAGTTCTTAGGGGAAACCTTATATTTTTAAAAATTTACATCTATAAAATAGAAAAAGATGAGATAAATAAATTGAGCATAAAAAAGAAAATTTAAAAATGAATAAATTAATCCTGCAATTAAAAATAAAATTAGAAATATGGAAAATCAAAGGAAAGATAAATATAATTGAAAGCTAATAAATAAAACAAAGAGCTACTTTTGCTGGAAGAAAACAACAACAACAACAATAAAATAGATACCTTTGGTAAATTTGATTTTTAAAGTGATGAAAAAAAAATCAAATTATCAATTTCAAAAATGAAAAGATGAAGTCAACACCAATGGATAAGAAATTAAAGCATTAATTGTTTGCAAATAAATATAACAATCTAAGCAAAATTGATAATATTTACAAAAACATAAATTTCCCAGATTAAGAGGATGAAATAAAACACATAAATATCCCACTTTAGAAAAATAAATTGAGCAAGCTATCAATGAACCCTCTAAGAAAATATCTCCAGGGCTAGGGGTATTACAGTGAACACATAAAGAACAATTATTTGAAATAGTATATAAACTATTTGGGAAAATAGGCAAAGAGTCCTATCAAATTATTTTTATGATACATATATAATGTTGATACCTAAAACAATAAAAGCCAAAAACTGAGAATAAAAATTATAGTTGAATCACTTTAATGAATATTATTACATAAAATTTAAGTTATATGCTAGGAATGAGATTGTACAAATATGTCATCAGGATATTATGCTATTAACAGGCAGGATTTATATTGCAAATGCAAGGCTAGTTTAATTTTAGTATAATATTCAACATAATGAACTATCTCAATAACAAAATGTGTACTAAATATGATAGGTTTAGACAATAAGAGAAGAAAAGAAAATTAAAGGAATTAGAATAGGCAATGAGAAAATAATATCATGCTGCACATAATATGATGATTATGTTTAAAAATCATAGAGAATCAACTAAAACTATTTTAAATAATTCACAATTATGGGAAGTAGCACAATATCAAATAAATATACATAAATCATAGATATTTCTATGTATTACTAACAAAGCCTAGCAGCAAGAGACAGAGAAATTCCATTAAAATTAACGGTAGACAATGTAAAATATCTGTGAGTAAACCTGCTAAGACAAACCCAGGAACTATAGTAATCTAATTACAAACCATTTTTAAGACCATTAAAGTCAAATGTATCAGATTCTTGTAAGAGTTTCAATGGTCATCCTGTATTTAATGACTTTCATTTGCTCACATTATACTCCATTTTTTTCTATAATTTGGTGGGTAGAAGAGGGGGTAAATAAACTAAGCAGTAATTCTTGGAAATAATTGGGATTGGATTCTCTTACAATGGAATTGACATAGCCAGGGAATTTAAAGTAAAAGAGTGGAGCCAAATATGAAAGATGGAGTGTATGTAGAATTAGTCTTTAAAACATTAAACTTGGTTACATTATCTGTGGAGACTCATACTTATGAAGTCAAATTTTTTTTTCCATTTTAATACTGAAAATAAAAGTGGCTCTGCCCATTTCTTATTAAACAAAACTTGTAAAAACAAATAAATATAGTAAATAATTGGGAAAATATAATTGCTCATGATTAGGCAGAGCTAATTACTAAAAATGTCAATTCTACCTAAATTATTTTGTTTATTCTGCGCCATATCAAACTATCAGAAATATGGATCTAACAAAAATAATCTAGAAGAACAAAATATTAAGAATAACAAGGAAAGTAATAAAAACTGCAAAGAAAATGTGCCCAGCCATACCACATCTAAAACTATATGATAAAGCAGTGGTTATCAAAACCATTTGAAACTGGTTAAGAAATAGAAAGTGTATCAGTGCAATAGTTTAATTACACAAGATATGATAGTAAATGACTTTTGTATTTTGCTTTGATAAAACCAAAAGTTCTATCTTCTAGGATGAATAATTCCTATATGAGAAAAACTGCTGTGAAATTATAAGTTAGTTTAATAGAAAGAAGGCATTAAGCAATATCTCACATCCTATATCAAGATAATATCAAAATGGATACATGATTTATATATACAAGGTGATACCATAAACAAATTAGGAGAACAATGAATAGTTTACCTGTCAGATCTAAGGAGAAACAAAAAAAATATTACCAAACAGGAGATTGAGAACATTATAGAATGTAAAATTAATAATTTTGATTACATTAAAATAAAAATGCATAAAATCACTACTACCAAAATAAAAAAGGGAAACAGTAAGTTGGAAAGCAAGTTGGAAACGGGAAAGCCAGTTTCTCTGATAAATTTCTAATTTATAAATATATAGAGAAGAATCAAATTTATAAAATACAAATTACTCCACAATTGAGAAATAATTAAAAGCTATGAATAGGGAATCTTTATATATGATATGAATTGTTGATGAATAAAATGAAGAGAAGCAATAGAACATTGTGTACAGTAACAGCATTATGTGATGATCTACTTGGATGGGTTTAGATTATCTCAGCAATGCTATAATTTAAGCAAATCAAGGGACTCATGATGGAAAATCCTATCCATGCAGAGAAAGAAAGAGCTATGAAATCTGAATGCGGATCAAAACATATTTTCTCTGTTGGTTTATTTAATTATTTCTCCTATCTTTTTTTTTTGTTGTTGTTGTTGTTGTTCTTATTCTTCTTTCATAACATAACTAATATGGAGTTATGTTTATACATGCATAGCCTATAACAGATTTCTTGCTATCTTGGGGAGAGATTGCATCAGATTGTACATGTAAAGGGAAGAGGAAATATGTGTTCCATAAATATTACTATTTTATTCTTGTTTAAGTTAAATCAGCAAGAAATTTAAATTTAACAGAATAATATTTATACCTCTTAATATTTTTTCTTTTTTTTTTCTTTTTTATTTATTTTTATTTTTATTTTTTTTTAATTCATTTTTCCAAATTATCCCCTCCCTCCCTCCACTCCCTCCCCCCGATGGCAGGTAATCCCATACATTTTACATGTGTTACAATATAACCTAGATACAATATATGTGTGTAAATACCTTTTTCTTGTTGCACATTAATTATTAGCTTCCGAAGGTATAAGTAACCTGGGTAGATAGACAGTAGTGCTAACAATTTACATTCGCTTCCCAGTGTTCCTTCTCTGGGTATAGTTATTTCTGTCCATCATTGATCAACTGAAAGTGAGTTGGATCTTCTTTATGTTGAAGATTTCCACTTCCATCAGAATACATCCTCATACAGTATTGTTGTTGAAGTGTATAGTGATCTTCTGGTTCTGCTCATTTCACTCAGCAACAGTTGATTTAAGTCTCTCCAAGCCTCTCTGTATTCCTCCTGCTGGTCATTTCTTACAGAGCAATAATATTCCATAACCTTCATATACCACAATTTACCCAACCATTCTCCAATTGATGGACATCCATTCAACTTCCAGTTTCTAGCTACAACAAAAAGAGCTGCCACAAACATTTTGGCACATACAGGTCCCTTTCCATTCTTTAGTATTTCTTTGGGATATAATCCCAATAACAGCAATGCTGGGTCAAAGGGTATGCACAGTTTGACAACTTTTTGGGCATAGTTCCAAATTGCTCTCCAGAATGGCTGGATTCTTTCACAGCTCCACCAACAATGTATCAGTGTCCCAGTTTTCCCACATCCCCTCCAACATTCATCATTATTTGTTCCTGTCATTTTAGCCAATCTGACAGGTGTGTAGTGTATACCTCTTAATATTACAAGAAACTAACTAGGAAAACTTTTTTTCTTTAAGATGAGAAGTGGGGGACAGAGGAAGGAGGAAGGAGTTGCTTACTTTTAGAGAGGAAGGGAACAGAACTGAGCCTGATGAAAAAAACTAGAAGTATAGTTTCAGGGGGGAGAAAAATAGACTCTGGGGCATCTTGATATTTCTTCCTAGTGTGAAATATAATAGTCAAAGAAAAGTACACTGCAGTCATATAAAAAAGGGAAGAAATCATTTTTGGAAGGGCTTGTTATGGCTCTAGTTATGGCTTCTAGTTACAGCTCTGGGGTATTGCTAGATGGTTGTAAGGAAAGCAATGTAATGCAATTGGAATTGTACTGTATTATCAGTCAGATAACTGATATTCAAACTCAGTTAACTTGCACATTTCTTATCTTCTGCAAATCATTTAACCCTACTTGGCCTGACTTCTCTTATCTTATGAAAGGGGTTATACTAGAAAGTCTCTAAAGTAATTTCCAGCTCCAAATCTACTATTTCAAAGTAACCAGTTTTCATCTCTTTTAGAATCAAATTGCTCTTCAGAACTGTATGAGGGCAAGCCCCCACTCAAAGCATTTTGGTGTATTGGAAAAAAAATTATATGACTTTTTCCACCTTCAATGTCTGATTACAGTGTTTAATGATCTCTGATTCTGAGAAAATCCACTTTGTTCTTTCCATAGTAAAAGAGTTAACACCAATTTATTGTAGACCTTTATTATCTTTTCTCAAAATAAACAGAATGACACATTCACTGGGCCTCAGTTTCCTTACTTTTAACAGGAGGGGTTGGACTAGATGGCCTCTGAAACTGATTCTGTTTCTTAATATCATGAAGTAGTTTATATTCCAACCACTGATTTTTACATCCATTTCCAAACACATAAATTAAAGTTACATGGATTTTTTTGCTTTGTTCTTTTGTTCAGCAAGTTAAACTTCCATCTTATGGAGAGATGTAGATGAAAAGTCCACTTTCAATAAAATTATTTTAGATTTAATTTAAAGCTAGAGACATATCTATCTATTGACCTGTTTCTTTATGTAATGTATATATGCATAGGTATGCTATATGAATATATATATAAGAATTTATATAGAAAGACATGTGCTTATATATATATATATATATATATATATATATATATATATATATATATATATATGTACATGCATATGCATATGTATATATGAGTGGGGATATATACACATACATTTTAAAATTTATGTACATTCATATGTATATGTTTATATAAATAGACAAACATATATATTTATATGAATCATCTATATAGGAATGTCAATTGAACTATTAAGATCTGGTGTCATCACAAATGAATTAGTATACAGAGAAATGGAAAAAGAGAGCCAACCCAAATACTTAAGGGAGTTAGTGAGCATACATAAATGATAAACTATTAAAAAGGAGACTTGTTAGGATTACTAAGTGAGAACTCAGGTTGTCTGGATGGTGACAAGGTGAGAATTCAGGTTTTCTGGACAATTACAAGGTGAGAACTCAGGTTGACTTGATAGAGGGGGCAAGCTCATTGGCTGGGGTGGTTCTTCCCAGAAGCCCTTGCATTATCCCACGCCCATTCTCTGGGAGGATAAAAAGAGACAGCATTGGGCGCAAAGGGCAGATCGGCCTGGAGAAGGATAAGAGCTGGAGGAGATTCAGAGCCAGGATTCAAGAAGGAAGACTCTGAATTGCATCAAGCTTGACGGGGCTCTCTGCAGGAAGGGAAGTCACTTCTTTGGACAAGAGTTAACAGCAACTGCCTGGAGACAACGGTTCATTACAGAGACTGAGCAGGAGAAATCACAAAGTTTAGGGAATTACCAGAGACTTTATTGTCTCGAAAATCAAAAGTTGGATCAGTATCTAGGAAAAAAAGAGTGATGAAAATGAATCAAATTGAGGACAGAAAATTAAATTATGCTTTTATGAGAATATTGGTAAACATGATAAAAATAACTTTAGCTGAATGATGAGCTGGGAAGCCATATTTCAGGGGTTGTAAAGAGATTCAGGGAGAAGAAGGTAGATTATTTTTAAAGGAGTTTAGCAATGAAGGATATGGCAGATATGCAGTGATGAAAGGAGGTCCAAGTGTATTTTTTTAATCACAGAGAGAGAAGAGGCAAGATGGCAGAATAAGGCAGGGATTTTCCCAGACCCTCCCCTAAACCCTTCAAAATACCTTTAAATAATGACTTTAAATAAATTCTAGAGTGTCAAACCCAACAAAAAAGATGGAATCAAACAGTTTTCCAGCAGAAGAAAAGTTAAAGGGAGGAGCTAAGATAACAGAAGAAAATTGTCTGTGTGACCTTCTCTGAGCTTTCTTCAAATTAACAGTAGATGAAACAAACTTCTGAATTGGCTTTAGAATGACAGAATCCACACATATTTCTCATACAAATTTCCAGAAAAATATTCTTTGGAAGAACTTCAGAAATGGTATGTTTCAATCAGGCAAGGTGAAAGGCTGGTGAGTCCAGACCACAAGGCAGGGAGCCCAAGACAGCGAGCTGGTCTGGAGAGATAGGGGCTTGCAGTGTGCAAGGCTCTTAGGCTATTCTGTCCTTGTTGCAATCCACTAGTTAAAACAAATTTGCTGTAAGACACCAAAAAGTGAATACAAAAAGCAAGTTGTGAGCCACTGAGAACAGGAAGAACATGGGACTTGGCCACACTTAGTCAGCCTCTGAAGTCAGTAAGCAGAACTGCCCCAGGGCAAACTAAAGTAGCTGCCATCTCTTTCCCTTAAGAGCTGACCATAATGTTTAAAAAAGAGACAAAAAAGAAAAACGACCTCTAATCATAGATATCTTTTATGGAGAAGAACAGATTTCAAATCCTAAGGATCTTAAAGGCAAATCAGCTTCAGATGAAGTCCCAAAGGATGTTATAAGTTGGTTCACATTTCACAAAACTCTCTTGGAAGAATTCAAAATAAATCTTAAAAGAGAATTACAAGAAAAATGGGGAAAGGGAACGAGATCTTTGCAAGAGAATATGGAAATGGGAAACCACGAATTATCCGAAGAAAATGTCTTAAAAATAGACTTGATAAAATGGAAAAGTATATAACTCCTAAAAATAGATATGAAAAAGATATCAATTCATTGAAAAACAAAATCCGTGAAATGGAAAAAAATGCAATGAACAATACACTTCATAAAAAAATTCAATTGGCCAAATGCAAAAGGAGACAAAAAAGCTAATTAAAGAAAATAATTCACTAAAAATTAGCATTGAACAAATGGAAATTAATGATACAATGAGACTTCAAGAATCAGTCAAACAAAACGAAACAGAAAAAAAAGAAAAGAAAATGTAAAATACATCATTCATAAACAATTGACCTGGAAAATAGATCAAGGAGAGGCAATCTAAGAATAATTGGGCTTCCTGAAAACCATGAAGAAAAAAAGAGCCTAGAAATCATCTCTTAGCACATCAAGGAAAAGTGCCCTGATATCCTAGAATGAAAGGATAAAAAAAAAAAAATTGAAAGAACTCACCAATCACGTTCTGAAAGACCTGAAAGAGACCCCAAAATGAAACTCCAAGGAACAGTCAAAAAAGCCAAAGTTAAATTTCACAATTATCAAATGATGTAGAAAACATTGCAAGCAGCCAGGAAGAAGCAATTCCAATATCAAGAAGCAACAATCAGGATTACACAGTACCTAGCAGCTTCTGCCTTAAAAGACTGAAAGACCTAGAATCTGATAATCCAAAAGGCAAAGGAACTTGGATTGCAATCAAGAATCAACTATCAGCTAAATTGAGCATTGTCTTTCAGAGAAGAAGATGGGCATTCACTCAGGTGAATTTCATTTATTTCTGATAAAAAAAAAAAAAAAAAAAAAACACTAGGGATGAATAGAAAATTTGATCTTCAAATGCAGAACTCAAGAAAAGTATATAAAGATAAAAATGAAGAGAAAATAAGTGCCTTTTCAAAATAAGTGCTTATATCCCTGTATGGGAAAATGATATCTTTAACTCTTGAGATTTGTATCTTTATTATGGGTATACTTAGAGGGTACAGGCATAATTTGATTTATGTGATAATTAAAAAAAAAAAGAAATGATAGGAGGAACAGTGATTCTACTGGAAGAAGAGGAAAATAGAGTTTAAAAGTGGTAAATTATATCATATGAGGAGGCTAAAAAAAGCTATTGCAATTGAGCGAAGAAGAGGAGGGGTTTGAGCATTGTGCAACTCATACTTTCATCAAAATTGGCTCAAAAAGAGAACATCAGACACATGTAGCTTCACAGAGAAGTTTGTTTCATCCTACAGAGAAGTAGAAGGGCAAGGGGTAAAAGAAGGGAGGTTAATAGGAGATAGAATAGAAGTAAAGGTATAAAAAAGGGGGAGCTGCAAAAGGGGAGGGGTGTTTGAGGGAGGGGATTATCAGTGACAAAATACTGGGAAGGATGGAAAGGAGGAAATGGAAGAGAAAAATATACCAGAGGACAAGCAAGACGGCCAGAAATACAGATAGAAATTTTATTCATGAATGTGTATGGGATGAACTCTCCCATAAAACAGAAGTGGATAGCAGAATGGATTAAAAGCCAGTATCCTACAATTTGTTGTTTTCAAGAAACTCATTTAAAGCAGAATGATACATTTCGAGCAAAAGTAAAAGGCTGGAGCAGAACCTATTATGCTTCAGTTGAAGTAAAAATAATAATAATAATAATAATAAAGTAGGGGTAAAAATCCTGATCTCAGATCAAGCAAAAGAAAATATATGTTTAATTAAAAGAAATAAGGAAGAAAACTACATCCTACTTAAATGTACCATAGACGGGGGCGGAGCCAAGATGGCGGAGAAGAAACACACGACTCAGTGAACGTCCTCACTCCCTCACAACCAATTAGATAAATTAAGTCTCAAAATTAGCTCAGGACTGATAGATACCACAAGGACTGGAAGCACGACTTACCAGCTGAAGAGAATCTGGAGTTTCAACAGGAAAGGTCAGTTCTCAGGGGAGGAATAAGAAAGACCAGCACAGACGGTGGGGTAGGGGCACACTGCGCCCATTGCGCTGGGAAGGGCTCTGGGATCAGAGAAGCCACTGAGGTAAAGGAATCTGGCACAGGCTGTTAGCTCTTCTCTGCTAATTATTTAGCAGTTCAGAAGAGAAAGCCAAAATATTTTAAAACTCAGATTAGATTTTCCCAGATCCTGGGGGGTGACTCAGCAAATCTCTTGGCACCAGGGGGTGTGGCCACAGCTACCTCCTGAGAATAGTTAAGAGACTGACAAGTGGGTGGATACGGCCCAAGGCAACACACACTGCCTAGCTTAGCTGGAGGGAGTGGAACTCAGCTCCAGGAAGTCCCAGAGAAGCGGAACCTTTGAACTAGGGACCGCGGTTTCTGGCAGACACTTCCAGTTTGAGCGCAGGGGCTTCTCACGTCACCTGCTGCAGACATTCACTCCCCACCCGGACACATAGGCTGGGCTTCCTGCAGTCTTCACTATTCTACGCCCTCGAAGCACAGTAGTGCTAATCACCTCTGAGGCACCTCCAGGGAGGGGGTGGGGAACTCTCTCCCAGAGCTCTATCTTAGCTAAGGCGCAGGAGCCGCTGCATCCATCCGGTCTGGGAAGAAGCTGGTAAAGAAGTAAATAATTTCCTACCCCAGGGACAGACCCCAAAACATTTTTTAAGTATGAGCAAAAAAGCTAGAAAAACTATAGATTCCTTCTATACAGAGAAAGAGCGGGTATCCAACCCCGAGGAAGTTAACAGCAAAGATTCAGAAGATAACAACCTAAAGGGGAACGATTCCTGCCCCCCATCACATAACTCTCTCCTAGAAGAAGCTCTTAAAAAATTGAGGGAGATCGAAGAAAAATGGGGAAAAGAAAGGGAAGTTATGATAGAGAATAACAACGTCCTGAAATTGGAGTTGGAAAAAATAAAGAATTCACAGGAGATGCAGGGAAACAAAATTAGTGAATTAGAAAAGGTTAAAAAAACACAAGAAAGTAGGATTTCTGAATTGGAAAAGATAAAAAAGTCTCAAGAAAATAGAATTTCTGAATTGGAAAAAGAAAATAATTCTCAAAAAAAAAAATTAGGGAAATGGAAAAAAATTCAATAGAGCAAAATAATTCATTTAAAAACAAAATTGGGCATTTACAAAAAGAACTAAAAACTGTGAAAGAAGAAAATAACTCCTTAAAAGTCAGGATGGAACAAATAGAAATGAATGATTCAAAGAGAACCCAAGAATCAGTCAAACAAAACAAAAAAAAAAAAATGAGAAGCTGGAGAACAACATCAAATACTTACTGGGAAAATCTATAGACCTGGAAAATAAATCTAGGAGAGATAATCTGCGGATTATTGGACTTCCAGAAAACTATGACCAAAAAAAGAGCCTAGATTCTATTTTACAGGAAATTATCAAAGAGAACTGTCCAGAGATAATAGAAACAGAAGGGAAAGTAGATGTGGAAAGAATTCATCGAACTCCTTCTGAAATAGACCCTAAAAAAAGAACACCACAGAATATTGTGGCTAAGCTGCAGAATTACCACACAAAGGAGAAAATCCTGCAAGCAGCTAGAAAAAAACAATTTAAATACCAAGGTGCCACAATAAGGGTCACCCAAGATCTGGCTGCCTCCACATTAAAAGATAGAAGGGCCTGGAACCTGATATTCCGTAAGGCAAAAGATCAAGGACTGCAACCAAGAATGAACTACCCAGCTAAGTTTAGCATCTTTTTCCATGGAAGAAGATGGTCATTCAATGAAACAGAGGAATTCTATATGTTTCTAAGAAAAAAACCAGACTTAAACAAAAAATTTGATCTACATCCACAAGACTGAAGAGAAACAGAAAAAGGTACACAGAACCCTTGAGAACTGTAACTCTGTTGTGGGTATATAAAAAATACTCAAGGATAATTTGATTTTACTGATATAAAAGAAAAAAAGGGGGGTGTAGTAAAGGGAAGGAGTGATAAAAAGAGGGAAACTACATCCCAGGAAGAGACATAGAAAATACACCATATCCGAGGGAACTTAGTGAGGGGGAGAATCATTGTGTGAATCTTACTCTCATCAGAAGAGGCTCAAAGAGTAAATAATTAACATATTTGTTTTTCAGAGAATTTTCTCTCGCCTCATTAAAAGGGGGGAGAGGAAAAGGGAAAAGGAAAAGGAGAATAAGTGAAGGGACTTGGAGGGAGGGGGGAGGGATCCTAAAAAAAAAAAAAAAAAAAAGAGGGAGGGTTGTGCGTCACAAGGGGGGTCTGTAAATTAAATATCGGGGAGGGGGATCAGGGGGGTCAAGGGAAAAAAGCATAATCTGGGGATAATACAATGGCAGGAAATACAGAATTAGTAATTTTAACTGTAAATGTAAATGGGATGAACGATCCCATCAAACGGAGACGGATAGTAGATTGGATCAAAAAGCAGAACCCTACAATATGTTGCCTACAGGAAACACACTTAAAGCAGGGAGATACATACAGAGTAAAGGTAAAAGGTTGGAACAGAGCCTATTATGCTTCAGGTAAAGCCAAAAAAGCAGGGGTAGCTATCCTTATCTCAGATCAAGCAAAAGCAGAAGTAGATCTAGTTAAAAAAGATAAGGAAGGAAACTATATCCTGCTGAAAGGTAGCATAAATAATGAAGCCATATCAATACTAAACATATATGCACCAAGTGGTATAGCATCAAACTTTCTAAAGGAAAAGTTAAGAGAACTGCAAGAAGAAACAGACAGTAAAACTATAATAGTGGGAGATCTCAACCTTGCACTCTCAGATTTAGACAAATCAAACCACAAAACAAACAAGAAAGAAATTAAAAAAGTAAATAGAACATTAGAAAAATTAGGTATGATAGACCTTTGGAGAAAACTGAATGGCAATAGGAAGGAATATACTTTCTTCTCAGCAGTTCATGGATCCTATACAAAAATTGACCATATACTAGGACATAAAGATCTCAAAATTAAATATAGGAAGGCAGAAATAATAAATGCCTTCTTCTCAGATCACAATGCAATAAAAGCTACATTCAGTAAAAAGTTAGGGGTAAATAGACCAAAAAGTAATTGGAAACTGAATAATCTCATCTTAAAGAATGACTGGGTGAAAGAGCAAATTATAGAAACAATTAACAATTTCACCCAAGATAATGATAATGATGAGACATCATATCAAAATCTTTGGGATGCAGCTAAAGCGGTAATAAGGGGAAATTTTATATCTTTAGAGGCTTATTTGAAGAAAATTGAGAAAGAGAAGATTAACGAATTGGGCTTACAACTTAAAAGGCTAGAAAAAGACCAAATTATAAACCCCCAACCAAAAATTAAACTCGAAATACAAAAATTAAAAGGAGAAATCAATAAAATTGAAAGTAAAAAAACTATTGAATTAATAAATAAAACCAAGAGTTGGTTTTATGAAAAAGCCAATAAAATAGATAAACCTTTGGTAAATTTGATCAAAAAAAAGAAAGAGGAAAATCAAATTGATAGTCTTACAAATGAAAAGGGGGATCTTTCCACCAATGAAGAGGAAATTAGAGAAATAATAAGGAGTTACTTTGCCCAACTTTATGCCAATAAATTTGATAACTTAAGTGAAATGGATGACTTCCTCCAAAAATATAGGCTCCCTAGATTAACAGAGGAGGAGATAAATTGCTTAAATAGTCCCATTTCAGAAAAAGAAATAGAACAAGCTATTAATCAACTCCCCAGGAAAAAATCCCCAGGGCCAGATGGATTCACATGTGAATTCTACCAAACATTTAAAGAACAATTAGCCCCAATGTTATATAAATTATTTGAAAAAATAGGGGATGAAGGAATCCTACCAAATTCCTTTTATGACACCTTTTATGATACTGATACCTAAACCTGGTAGATCGAAAACTGAGAAAGAAAATTATAGACCAATCTCCTTAATGAATATTGATGCTAAAATCTTAAATAAGATATTAGCAAAAAGACTTCAGAAAATCATCTCCAAGATAATACACTATGATCAAGTAGGATTTATTCCAGGAATGCAGGGCTGGTTTAATATTAGGAAAACTATTAATATAATTGACCATATTAATAATCAAATTAGTAAGAACCATATGATCATCTCAATAGATGCAGAAAAAGCATTTGACAAAATCCAACATCCATTCCTACTAAAAACTCTTGAGAGTATAGGAATAAATGGATTATTCCTTAGAATAATCAGGAGTATATATTTAAGACCGTCAGTAAGCATAATATGCAATAGAAATAAACTGCAACCTTTCCCAGTAAGATCAGGAGTGAAACAAGGTTGCCCACTATCACCATTACTATTCAATATAGTACTAGAAACGCTAGCCTCGGCAATAAGAGCCGAGAAAGAGATTCAAGGAATTAGAGTAGGAAATGAGGAAATTAAACTATCACTTTTTGCAGATGACATGATGGTATACTTAGAGAACCCCAAAGACTCTGCTAAAAAGCTACTAGAAATAATTCAAAATTTCAGCAAAGTGGCAGGATACAAAATAAATCCACATAAATCCTCGGCATTTTTATATATCACTAACAAAATGCAATAGCAAGAGATACAAAGAGAAATTCCATTCCAAACAAATGTTGAGAGTATAAAATATTTGGGAATCCATCTACCAAAGAAAAGTCAGGAATTATATGAAAAAAATTACAAAACACTTGCCACAAAAATAAAATCAGATTTAAATAATTGGAAAGACATTCAGTGCTCTTGGATAGGCCGAGCGAATATAATAAAGATGACAATACTCCCCAAACTAATCTATTTATTTAGTGCTATACCAATCAGACTCCCAAGAAACTATTTTAATGACCTAGAAAAAATAACAACAAAATTCATATGGAAGAATAAAAGGTCAAGAATTGCAAGGGAACTAATGAAAAAAAACTCAGAGGAAGGTGGTCTAAGTGTACCTGATCTAAAGCTATATTATATAGCAGCAGTCACCAAAACCATTTGGTATTGGCTACGAAATAGACCGGTAGATCAGTGGAACAGATTAGATACAAAGGACAAAAAAGGGTACATCTATAGCAATCTAATCTTTGACAAACCCAAAGATTCCAACATTAGGGATAAAAATTCATTATTCGGAAAAAACTGTTGGGAAAACTGGAAATTAGTATGGCAGAAATTAGATATGGATCCACACTTAACACCATATACCAAGATAAGATCAAAATGGGTCCATGATTTAGGCATAAAGAGGGAGATAATAAATAGATTAGAGGAACAGAGGATAATCTACCTCTCAGACTTGTGGAGGAGGAAGGAATTTATGACCAGAGGAGAACTAGAGATCATTATTGATCACAAAATAGAAGATTTTGATTACATCAAACTAAAAAGTTTCTGTACAAATAATACTAATGCAAACAAGATTAGAAGGGAAGTAACAAATTGGGAAAATATTTTTAAAAACAAAGGTTCTGACAAAGGTCTCATTTCCAAAATATATAGAGAACTGACCATAATTTATAAGAAACCGAACCATTCTCCAATTGATAAATGGTCAAAGGATATGAACAGACAATTCTCAGAGGAAGAAATTGAAACTATATCCACTCACATGAAAGAGTGTTCCAAATCACTACTGATCAGAGAAATGCAAATTAAGACCACTCTGAGATACCACTACACACCTGTCAGATTGGCTAAGATGACAGGAACAAATAATGACAAATGTTGGAGGGGATGTGGGGAAATTGGGACACTAATACATTGCTGGTGGAGTTGTGAAAGAATCCAGCCATTCTGGAGAGCAATCTGGAATTATGCCCAAAAAGTTATCAAACTGTGCATACCCTTTGACCCAGCAGCGCTACTACTGGGATTATATCCCAAAGAAATACTAAAGAGCGGAAAGAGACATATATGTGCCAAAATGTTTGTGGCAGCTCTTTTTGTTGTAGCTAGAAACTGGAAGATGAATGGATGTCCATCAGTTGGAGAATGGTTGGGTAAATTGTGGTATATGAAAGTTATGGAATATTATTGCTCGGTAAGAAATGACCAGCAGGAGGAATACAGAGAGGCCTGGAGAGACTTAAATCAACTGATGCTGAGTGAAATGAGCAGAACCAGAAGATCACTGTATACTTCAACAACAATACTGTATGAGGATGTATTCTGATGGAAGTGGAAATCTTCAACATAAAGAAGATCCAACTCACTTCCAGTTGATCAATGATGGACAGAGGTAGATACACCCAGAGAAGAAACACTGGGAGGGGAATGTAAATTGTTAGCACTACAATCTGTCTGCCCAGGTTGCATGTACCTTCGGATTCTAATGTTTATTGTGCAACAAGAAAATGATATTCACACACATGTATTGTACTTAGACTATATTGTAACACATGTAAAATGTATGGTATTGCCTGTCGTCGGGGGGAGGGAATAGAGGGAGGGGGGATAATTTGGAAAAATGAATACAAGGGATAATATTATAAAATATATATATATATAATAAAAAAAAAATTTAAAAAAAAATGTACCATAGACAATGAAGTAAAATACTAACTATACATGCACTAAATGGTATAGCATCTAAATTCCTAAAGAAGTTAAGAGAGCTACAAGAAGAATTAGACAACAAAACTATAGTAGTCAGGGATGTCAACCTTGCTCACTCAGAACTAGATACACTAAACTACAAAATAAATAAGAAACAAGTTGAGAAGGTAAATAGAATCCTAGAAAAGTTGGGGATAATAAACCTTTGGAGAAAATTGAATGGAGAGAGAAAGGAAAATACCTTTTTCTTGGCAGTATATGGAAACTACATAAAAATTGAACATGCATTCAGGTATAAAAACATTAAATCAAATGCAAAAAGGCATAAGTAGCAAATGCAGTTTTTTTTTTTTTTTTCCAGATCTTGATGCAATAAAAATTACATGCAATAAAAGGCCTGGTGAAAATAGACCAAAAATTAATTGGAAACTAGATAATCTAATCTTAAAGAATGAGTATGTGAAACAACAAATCATAGAAACAACTAATGATTTCATTCAAGAGAATGACAACAATAAGACAAAATACCAAAAATATTGAGATGCAGCAAAGCAACTATTGGAGAAATTAGATGCTTACTGAATAAAATAGAATAAGAGAAGATTAGTGATCTGGGCTTACAACTAAAAAAGTTAGAAAAAGAACAAATTAAAAAACCCCAATTAAATACCAAATTTGAAATACTGAAAACAAAAGGGGAAATTAATAAAACTTAAACTAAAAAAGTTTGAATTAATAAATAAAAATAAGGGTTGGTTTTATGAAAAAAAACCAACAAAATAGAAAAACCTTAAGTTAATTTGATTAGGAAAAGAAAAGAACAAAATCAAATTGTTAATGTCTAAAATGAAATGGGAGAACTTTCTAGCAATGAAGAGGAAATTAGAGCAATAATTAGGAGCAATTTTGACCAACAATGTATCAATACATATGATAATATATGTGAAATGGAGCAATATCAGCAAAAATATAAATTTCCCAGATTATCAGAAAAAATAAATTATCTAAATACTCCCATTTTAGAAAAAGAAACAGAACAAGCTACCAATAAACTCCCTAAGGAAAAAAAAAATCTCCAGGGCCAGATGGATTTACCTGTGAATTCTACCAAATAGTTAAAAATAATTAATTCCAATACTATGCAAACTATTTGAAAAAAAATAGAGAAAGGAGTTCTGCCAAATTCCTTTTTATGACAAAGATATGGTCCTGTTAGATAAACCAGGTAGGGTGAAAACAGAGAAAGAAATTATATGTCAATTTGGATCCCAAGATCCAAAAATCTTAAAGAAAATAATAGCAAAGAGATAACAGAAAGTAATCACCAGTATAATAAACCATGATCAATAAAGATTTATACCAGGAATGCAGGGCTGGTTCAATGTTAAAAAAAACAAAAACAAAAACAAACAAACAAACAAAAAAAAACTGTTAGCATATTTGACTATAGCAATAACCAAATTTAAAAAAAGTCATATGATTATCTCAAGAGATGCAGAAAAAGCATTTGATAAAATACAACATCCATTACTTTTAAAAACACTAGCGATCATAAGAATAAATTAAATTTTTTCTTAAAATGATCAGTAGCATCTATTTAAAACCATTAAGAAGTATCATATGTAATGGGTACAAAGTAGAACAATTCCAAATAACATCAGGGGTGAAACAAGGTTGCTCTCTATCACCATATTATTCAATATTGTATTAGAAACATTAGTTTGGCAATAAGAAAACAAATAGATATTAAATAAATTAGATAATGAGGAAACTAAATTGTCACTCTTTGCAGATTATATAATATTACAGAACACTAGCGAATAAACTATACAACTACAAGAAACAATTCACAACTTTAGCAAAGTTTCAGGATACATAAATATCTTAATGATTCCTAATGTCAGGATGCAGACATCATCAGCATGTTTATATGTTACCAACAAAGCCTATACAAAGAGATATTCTTTGCAAGAAGAAAGCAAGAGATACAAAGAGAAATTCCATTTAAAATAACTATTAATTATACAAAATATTTGAAAGTCTACTTGCCAAGTCAAGAAGTATATGAACACAACTACAAAACATTTTCCGCAAAAATAAATTCACATATAATCAACTGGAAAAATATCAAGTGCTCATGGATACACCAAGCTAATATAAAAACCAATAGTACCTAGATTATTCTATTTATTCAGTGTAATATCAATCAAACTCCCAAGAAATTATTTTAAAGATCTAGAAAAAATAATAATAAAGTTCATCTGGAAGAACAAATGAAGATGGCCTAGCTATGCCAGGTCTAAAACTATATTACAAAGCAGCAATCATCGAGTAAAATGAGCAGAACCAGAAGATCACTATACACTTCAACAACAATACTGTATGAAGATATATTCTGATGGAAGTGGATATCTTCAACATAAAGAAGGTCTAACTCACTTCCAGTTGATCAATGATGGACAGAAACAACTATACCCAGAGAAGGAACACTGGGAATTGAATGTAAACTGTTAGCACTACTGTCTTTCTACCCAGGTTACTTATACCTTAGAATCCAATTCTTAATGTGCAATAAGAAAATTGGATTTACACACATATATTGTATCCAGGTTATACTGTAACACATGTAAAGTGTATGGGATTGCTTGTCATCTAGGGGAGGGAGTAGAGGGAGGGAGGGGAAATTTTGGAAAAATGAATACAAGGGATAATGTTATAAAAAAAATTATAATTATAAAATTAATTAAAAAAACAAACAAACAAAAAAAAGCAACCGTCATCAAAACCATTTGGTATTGGTTAAGAAATAGAGTAATAGATCAGTGGAACACATTAGATTCATGGGACAAAATAGTTACTATAGCAATCTAGGGCTTAATAAACCCCCAAACACCAGCTTTTGGAATAAAAACTGACAATTTTACAAAAACTGCTGGGAAAATTGGAACTTAGTATGGCAGAAACTAGACATTCACACATACCTAAGGCCTTATACCAAGATAAGATCTAAATGGATTCATGATTTAAACATAAAGATGTTTATTATAAGCCAATTAGAAGAACAAAGGATAGTTTATCTCTTAGGTCAGTGAAGAATGAAGGAATTTGTAGCTAAAGAAGAAGTGGAAATCATTAACAAAAAAATAGATAATTTTGATTATCTTAAGTTTAAAAGGTTTTGTATAAACAAAAGAAATGCAGACAAGATTAGAAGGGAAGCACTAAACTGGGAACATAGTTTATATTCAGAGTTTCAGATAAAGGCCCCATTTTATATGTTGAGAAATGACTTAAATTTCTTAGAATTCAAGCCATTCTCCAATTGATAAATGATCAAAGAATATCAACAGACAATTTTCAGATGAAGAAATTAAAAGCATTTCTAGTCATCTGAAAGGGTGCTCTACATCACTATTGAGATGAAAAATGCAAATTAAGACAACTCTTAGGTACCACTACATACCTCTCAGATTGGCTAAGGTGATAGGAAAAAACAATAATAAATATTGGACGGGCTGTGGAAACTGGGACATTAACACTTTGTTGGTGGAATTGCGAAGTGATCCAGTCATTCAGAAGAACAATTTGGAACTATGACCAAATGTTTATACTCTTTGACCCAGCAGTAGTGTTTTTATTGGGTTTATATCTTAAAGAAATCTTAAAGGAGTGAAAGAAACTCACATATGCAAAAATATTTGTGGCAGCCCTTTTTGTAGTGGCAAGAAACTGGAAACTGAGTGGATACTCATCAGTTAAAGAATGGCTGAATAAGTTATTATATATTAATATTATGGAATATTATTGTTCTGTAAGAAACAAACAGTAGGATGATTTCAGAGAGACATAGAGAGTCTTACATGAATTGATGTTTAGTGAAATGAGCAGACCCACAAGATCACTGTACATAGGAACAAGATTATGGGATAATCAATTCTGATGGACATGGTTCTTTTCAACAATGAGATGGTCCAGGCCACTTAAAATTATCTTGTGATGAAGACAATCATCAGCATGCAGAAAGAAGACTGTGGAAAGTGAGGGTCAATCACAACACTGCATATTCACTATTTTTGTTATTTGCTTGCATTTTATTTTCTTTCTCATTTTTCCTTTTTGATTCGATTTTTCTTTGTAGCAAGATAATTGTATAAATATGTATACATATATTGTATTTAACATATATTTTAGCATGTTTATCATATATTGAATTACTTGCCATCTAGGGGAGGTGGTGGAGGGAAAGTGGAGAAAAATTAGGGCAAAGGTTTTGCAAGGGTTAATGTTGAAAAATTATCTATGCATATGTTTTGAAAATTAAAAATTTTTAATTTAAAAAGATAAAAAGAACACTCCAGTTTTAAAATCATAATTCTGTATACATTTATCATTTTTGCTATATATATTTCTGATAAATCTGTTTATTAAATATATATACTGGGCCTTTATATCTCATATTTTGTCCAATTTCCAAAAAAATTAGGTGACATTCTTTCTTTTTTTTTTTTTTTTAATTTGGGGGTGTTGGTAGTGAATTCATATCTAAGCATTAATGTCCAAATAAAATGTCTTTTCTGTAATCACAACATGGCATTCTCCCTCATTTTGTTGTTGTTCATTGTATTTTGTTTTCCTTCTCATTTTTTTCCTTTTTGATTTCATTTTTTGCGGCAAAATAATTATATAAGTATTTATGCATGTATTGGATTTGTCATATTTTTACAAAGTTTAACATATTTTAGTATTACTTGGTATCTAGGGGAAGGGTAGGAGGAAAGGGGAAATTGGCGCAAAAGGTTTTGAAAGGGTTAATGTTGAAAGATTATCCATGCTTATCTTTTGAAAATTAAAAAAAAGCTTTAATAAAAAAAAGAAAAAAAAAAAAAAAAACGTAGAATATGAGCAGTAAAATTCTGTTACACCAGAGTGGGACAAGAGCTCAGTCACAGCTCAGTCTATGCCAGTATAGTTCTGGGTCCAGAAAACTAGCTCTGAGATTTAGGGTCTTTGAATTAATGTTAACAGTGGCTGTTTTAAGACTTTTCAGTCCACAGGCATTAAAACTAAGGTAGAAAGTTGCCAGGAAAGTTTTTTTTTTTTTTTTTTTTTTTCAAAAAAAATAGAGTGAGAGCAACACCAAAAAACCAGAACTAGTATTTGGTAGCCACTGAATCAATAGTAGTGATGATGGCAGTAGTGGAGGAGCAGCTTCTTGATCTCCTACATAGAGAGAAGGATCTCAAACTGAGTGTCAGAAGGAGATTACAAGTGTCTCTTTACCAACTGGCTCTTTGTCATTAGCAAGGCAGAGTCTGTAACTTTGCATGCACTCAGATATGAGTTGCAGTACAAACTCATGGTGCACATTCCTGGATGAATTTCTGAAAATAGGGGCAGAAAATTCCTGAAGCCTGGGAAATCGCATTTCCACCTGGAAAAGAGCTCTACTTTAACAAAGAGATTAAAAAGTTGTAATAGGCTAAGGAAATTAACAAAACAACAGGAAAAGATTCTGACCATAGAAAGTTACCATAGTGATGTATGGTAATTATGAAGCTTAGCCACAATATTCCCTGGAGTTTTTTTTTTTTTTTTTTTTTTTTTTTAGGGTCTTTTTCAGAAGGAGTTCAATGAATTCTTTCCATGCCTATTTTCCATTCTGTTTCTATTATCTCTGGACAATTCTCTTTGATGATTTCCTGTAAAATAGAATGGCTCTTTTTTTGATCATAGTTTTCGGGAAGTCCAATGATCCTCAGATTATCTCTCCTAGATCTATTTTCCAGGTCTATAGATTTTCCCAGTAAGTATTTGACATTATTCTCCAGCTTTTCATTTTTTTTTTATTTTTTTTATTTTTTTTTTTTTGTTTTGTTTGACTGATTCTTGGGTTCTCAATGAATCATTCATTTCTATTTGTTCCGTCCTGATTTTTAAGGAGTTATTTTCTTCATTCACAGTTTTTAGTTCTTTTTGTATATGCCCAATTGAGTTTTTAAATGAATTATTTTGCTCTATTGAATTTTTTTCAATTTCCCTAATTTTTTTTTAGAAAATTATTTACAAAGGAAAGAATATTGCAAGCAGCTAGAAAAAAGCAATTCAAATATCAAGGGGCCACAATAAGGGTCACTCAAGATCTGGCTGCCTCCACATTAAAAGATCAAAGGGCCTGGAATTTGATATTCCGAAAGGCAAAAGACCAAGGATTGCAACCAAGAATAAACTACCATATTAATAATAAAATTAATAAAAACCATATGATCATATCAATAGATGCAGAAAAAAAGATTTTATAAAATCCAACATCCATTCCTCCTAAAAAGGCTTGAGAGCATAGGAATAAATGGACTATTCCTTAGAATAATCAGGAGCATATATTTACGACCATCAGTAATCATAACATGCAATAGAAATAAACTGGAACCTTTCCCTGTAAGATCAGGAGTGAAACAAGGTTGTCCACTATCACTATTACTATTCAATATAGTACTAGAAACGGTAGCCTCAGCAATAAGAGCCAAGAAAGAGATTCAAGGAATTAGAGTAGGAAATGAGGAAATCAAACTATCATTCTTTGCAGATAACATGATGGTATACTTACAGAACCCCAAAGACTCTGCTAAAATGCTATTAGAAATAATTCAGAATTTTAGCAAAGCTGCAGGATACAAAATAAATCAACATAACTTCTCAGCATTTTTATATATCACCAACAAAATGCAACAGCAAGAGATATAAAGAGAAATTCCATTCCAAACAAATGTTGCGAGTATAAAATATTTGGGAATCCATCTACCAAAGAAAAGTCAGGAATTATATGAGAAAAATTACGAAACACTTGCCACAAAAATAAAGTCAGATTTAAATAATTGGAAAGACATTCAGTGCTCTTGGATAGGCCAGGCAAATATAATAAAGATGACAATACTCCCCAAACAAATCTATTTATTTAGTGCTATACCAATCAGACTCCCAAAAAACTATTTTAATGACCTAGAAAAAATAACAACAAAATTCATATGGAAGAATAAAAGGTCTAGAATTGCAAGGGAAGTAATGAAAAAAAAAAGTCAGAATAAGGTGCTCTAAGTGTACCTGATCTAAAGCTATATTATATAGCAGCAGTCACCAAAACCATTTGGTATTGGCTAAGAAATAGACCGGTAGATCAGTGGAACAGATTAGATACAAAGGACAAAAAAGGGTCCATATATAGCAATCTAGTCTTTGACAAAACCAAAGATACCAACATTAGGGATAAAATCTCATTATTTGGAAAAAACTGTTGGTAAAACTGGAAATTACTATGGCTGAAATTAGATATGGATCCACACTTAACACCATATACCAAGATAAGATCAAATGGGTCCATAATTTAGGCCTAAAGAATGAGATCATAAATAGATTAGAGGAACAGAATAGTCTACCTCTCACACCTGTGGAAGAGGAAGGAATTTATGAGGAGAACTAGAGATCAAAATAGAAGAGTTTCTGTACAAACAATACTAATGCAAACAAGATTAGAAGGGAAGTATCAAATTGGGAAAATATTTTTAAAAGTAAAGGTTCTGACAAAGGTCTCATTTCCAAAATATATAGAGAACTTACCCTAATTTATAAGAAATCAAACCATTTTCCAATTGATAAATAGTCAAAGGATATGAACAGACAATTCTCACATGATGAAATTGAAATTATATCCACTCATATGAAAGTGTTCCAAATCACTAGTGATTAGAGAAATGCAAATTAAGACAACTCTGAGATACCACTACACACCTGTCAGATTGGCTAAAATGACAGGAACAAATAATGATGAATGTTGGAGGGGATGTGGGAAAACTGGGACATTAATACATTGTTGGTGGAGTTGTGAATGAATCCAGCCATTCTGGAGAGTAATTTGTAACTATGTCCAAAAAGTTATCAAACTGTGCATACCCTTTGATCCAGCATTGCTGCTATTGGACTTATTTCCCAAAGAAATACTGAGGAAGGGAAAGGGACCTATATGTGCCAGAAAGTTTGTGGCAGCTCTATTAATAGTGGCTAGAAACTGGAAAATGAATGGATGTCCATCAATTGGAGAATGGTTGGGTAAATTATGGTATATGAAGGTTATGGAGTATTATTGCTTTGTAAGAAATGACCAGCAGGAGGAATACAGAGAGGCTTGGAGAGACTTAACATCAACTGATGCTGAGTGAAATGAATAAAACCAGAAGATCGCTGTACACTTCATTGTTGTATGAAGATGTATTCTGATGGAAGTATATATCTTCAATATAAAGAAGATCCAACTCACTTCCAGTTGATCAATAATGGACAGAAACAGCTACACCCAGAGAAGGAACACTGGGAAGTGAATGTAAATTGTTAGGATTACTGTCTATCTACCCAGGTTACTTATACCTTTGGAATCTAATATTTTATCTGCAACAAGAAAATGTTTTTTACACACATATATTGTATCTAGGTTATATTTTAACACATGTAAAATGTATGGGATTGCGTGTCATCAAGGGGAGGGAGTAAAGGGAGGGAGGGGAAAATTTGGAAAAAAGAATACAAGGGATAATGTTTAAAAAATTACTCATGCATATATACTGTCAAAAATTATAAATAATAAAAAAAGAAGAGAGGGAATTCAATAAACAGGGGAAAATAAAGTTAGCAATAGTAATTTTTGAAAAAGAATTTTGAACTTTCTCTGATAAAGTCCTATTTCTCAAAAGGGCTATTCCTCAATTAACAGATGATCAAAAGATATGATGTATGCCCAAAGGAATATAAAAATCATGTATACTTTTTGACCTAACAATGCCACTACAAGACATATAAAGCAAAAGAGACTTTAAAAAAAAACCAGAAACGAAAAGAACCTATATTGCACAATTATTTATAGCAGTTTTTTTTTTTCCCCTTAAGGGCAAAGAACTGAAACTGAGGAAACTCCCATCAATTGTGGAATGGACAAATAATTTTTTTCTGTGTAAGATTAAATCCTTTGTGCTATAAGAAATGATGTGCAAGATATTCTTAGAAGAACCTGGAAAATCAACCATGAGCTCATGCAAAATGAAATGTCCCAGAAACAAAGTTATAACAATATTGTGGAATGATCAGCTATAAATGATGTTGATATTCTTAGCAATACAATAATCCAAGACAACTCTCAAAGACTTATGGTGAAAAATATTATTCATATCCAGAGTAAGAACTGGTTGTGTCTAAATACAAAATGTAGCATACTCTTTATTTTTCTTAAGTTTTTTTTTTTTTTTTTTTAGGGGGGAGAAGGAAAAATCTATGTTTTCTTTTACAGCATTACTTTTATAGAAATGTTTTTCATAACTTCACATGTGTCTTCTCAGTGGGGAAGTGGATAGGGAAGGAAGGAACAGACAGAATCTTGAACTGAAAGTTTTAACAATTAATGTAAAATGTAACTGAAAATAAAATATGAATAAAATTAAAAATGAAAGGCAGAAAAAAGTGATAGGGAGAGAGAAAGTCAAAGAAAGAGAGAAAAAGGAGAGATGGAGGACTGAAAGAAAGGAAGGAAGAAAAGAGGAAGAGGAGGAAAGAAAGAAAAAATATTAGATGGAATAAACTTATGAAAATGATAAAGACCATTCCTTCTTTGTTTTCGTTTCAAATCTTCTTCTAGATCAGATCATCTTACCATAAGTATCTCTGAAGTTATCTCCTAGAGCTTGGCTTCTTCTCCCATATCATTTAGTGATTCAGCTAAATCCCTTCAATTCCATTACTATCGTTATGATAGTGATTCTCAGATCAATCTATCCTTTCCCTTTCTCCTGCTTAGTAATTTGCATTTTCATATGGCATTCAGATATATCAATCTTTATGGACATCTTACATTTAACTATTTCCCAATCAGTATTCATTATTTTCCCACTAAACTGTTCATATTTCTTACCTTCCCTATTGCTACAGAAAACAGCACCATCCTTCAAATCTCTCAGATTATCAACAGCATTATTATTCTGGATTAACTATCATTGTATATTATTCCCCATATCCAAGCTGTTGCCAGGACCTGGTATTTCACTTTTATAAAATTTCTCAAACATGTTCCCTTTCCTTTCCTGCTAATAACTGAGTGTAGGACCTTATCACCACATGATTTGAATATTCTAATAGTCTGTTGATGGGTCTATTTCAGGTCTGTCTTCACTCCAATCTGCTCATCATTCAGCTATTAAAGCAATTTTCCCAAAAAGCAGGTCCAATAATGCCCACATACACGCATGCTTGGATTATGTTTGCATAAATACACATACATCTCACACTCAAAAAATTCCATAAGATTCAAGTTGCCTCCTGGAGAAAAATTAGAAAAAATGATTTATTTAGCATTCAAATATTTTATAACCTAGCACTTTCTACCTTTCTAGTCTTTTTACGTCTTATTCTTCAACATGTACTATGTGATCCAATGAAATTGGCTTCTTGACTTTAAACAAAATACTTCATCTCTCTGCTCCAGATATTTTATCCATCTCCCAAGCTTTAAATGATATTTTTCCCCTTATCTGATTATTGACATGCCTGGCTTCCTTTAATTCTAATTAAAATTTCACATTTTATAGGAATCCTCCCCTAGCCCCATCTTAACTCCAGTGCCTTCCCCCTTAACTGTTTCCTATTTATGCTTTATACATCTTGCTTTGTATATTTTTTTATATCTTGTCTTCAAGCATTATATTGTAAGTTTCTTGAGGATAGCGGCTATTTTTGATTCTTTTGTTATCTCAGCAGTTTGCACAGTGCTACAACATAGTATACACTTAATGAATTTTTTATTGATTGATTGGGTGGTTGAAGGATGCATTTATACTGGTTAGCCTTGTCAAAGAGGGTTATTATTAATACAAGTATTGAGTGAAGGAGGAAAATAGAAATATCTAAGGTCAACAGAAAGATTAAAAAAAGGAAGAGTGCATTTTTTTTATTTATTTATTTTAGGAAACATTAGGAAAGGTTCTTGACTGAAAGGATGTATGTTGGTGGGGGAAGTGGTTGCTAGGCAGAGTGGTTATCAGGCAAAGCTTTAGAAGAGATCAGATTTGGAATATTTCTAATGAACCAGTGGGTTTTGTGATTTAATTCTGTTTATTTAATTGACATCTAGATAGGAAAAGGATGGAAAGGATGGAAAAGATGGAAAAGGAACAAAGTAATGAGAGAAGGGGAAGAGGATAGTATAAAGTCAAAGAAATTCATCAACAGATCAGTATAAGGAAGGGTGGATGGAATAGCTAATGGTGAATAATGTCAAGTGAAATAAGTAAAGGATATAAGCAACCTTAAAGTCTCTTAAAAAGAGAAAAATAAAGATTAGAGGTGAACAAAATTAGAGAAAGGTAGAATAATAAAGTATTATAAAATGGAATTTTACAGTTTAACAGCTAGGAAAAGGGAGTGACCATATCTGTGTTTATCTGAAGTAGAACAGAGCACAAACAGTTCTCATTTTACATAAAAAGACTATCCTGAAAATCTCTACTTAAAACAACTTTTACATGCAGATTTGTCCCTATAAATGGAGGAGGGAAGGATAGAAGGAGGGGGAAAAAAGGGAGTCAAGAGAGGAAAGAACTAACAGTTGGTTCAAACTTCAACAGCATAAAAACATAAAGGATAAACATGTGGAACCAAGGCTAGTCACAAACCAAGAGAAATAACATGCTGGGAATAGACATATGGGGACTGGATAAGGACACAGGAAAAAAAAAAAGGTGATACATTGGGACTGGACACATCACAGTAATGGAAGACAAACATCCATGTTGCAGACTAAGGACAGGCAGAGAAAGTGGCAAAATGGAGCAAAAGTTTCTTTTCTTAGAGCTGGAGGTCTCAAGCTGTAGTGCTAGTGTTCTTAAGTTGCTCTTCTTATTTAAATTAGAGGATTGTTTTTAATTTGGAGGGAACTTCTTGGGAGGGTAGAAAGGTAAAGAGCACCAAGTTGAAGTGCAAGAGTGAAGAGAAACAGCACAATAATATAAAGTTAACATAGGTGGATTTTTTGGGGGAGAGAGAAGATAAAGTCTATTTTTAATTGTTAATGTAAAGTTGAATTTGCTTAATGTGAACTTACCAAAGAAGTATGAGTAATAGGTGTTAGGATATCTGAGGAAACATTAATATGTATGTTACACTCTCTTTAAGGAGATATGAGAGAAAGACTCAGTACCTCATGAACTCATAGAAAAAGGAAGACCATATCTGCTTTCAATATATGACAGCCACTAGCCATTTGAATTGTGACAAATGTGGATTATCTCAAATCTCAAAGGAGGAGTGGTTGTTGACTGATAGAGGCTTAATCTTTAACATGCAATGGAGAACAAGCAGTATTATAGCTCCTTCACTGTAATCATCATGAAAAAAAATAATAAATTGTGGCCAATATTGAAAAGGCTGACAAGTGAAATAGTTTCATTGGGAGGGAATAAATTGTCACACAGTTCAAGAAGATAGAAATGAGGATATGAGTTTTAGAATCAAAGTAAATTTGTTAGTTATAGAATAAACATACAAAAAGATAAGGAGAAAGGTTAATTTTTTAATCAATAGAAATACATCTCTCAGATTGGCTAAAATGAAAGGAAAAGATAATTATAAAGTCAAAGGAGATGTTGGAATTTTGGGACAGTAATGTATTGCTGGTGGTGTTATGAAATGATCCAACTATTCTGGAGAGCAATTTGGATCTATGGCCAAAGGGCTATAAAATTGTACATACCCTTTGGCCCAATGTACCCTTACTGTGTCTGTATCCCAAGTAAATCATAAAAGAGGGAAAATGATCTACATGTGCAAAAAATGTTTGTAGCAGCCTTTTTTTGTGGTAGCAAAGAATTAGAAAAGGAATGGATGCTCATCAATTTGGGAATGGCTTAACAAGTTTTGGTACATAAAAATAATGGAATATTATTGTTTTGTAACAATGAGGAACAAGAAAGACCTGAAAAAAATTATATAAACTAATTCTGAGTGAAGCAAACAAAACCAGGAATGCACTTTGCGCAATAACAGCAAGAATGTGTGATGATCAACTATGAAAGTCTTGGTTCTTCTCATGATTCAATGATCCAAAGAAAGCCTAATAGACATTGGATATGCTATGTCTATTTCTTTTTTCTGTTTTTTATCTTTCCCATGATTTTTCTCTTTTGTTCCGATTTTTCTCTCCCAAAATGATTCATAAACAACCTATGTTAAAAATAAAGTTACAACAACAACAACAACAACAACAAAAGAAATAAATAAGAAGAAGCAAAGTTAAAGTTAAGAGTAGGTGATGCATTTGTATAGAAACAAAGAGTAATTCAGAATCACTGGGCTAGAACAAGTATGAAGAATGGGAATATCATGACCATGAGTATGAGCAGAGCATAAGAGGATATAGAAAAACCAGTTAAATGATTCATATGCATGGACTGATATAATCCCTATAGGTCCAATCAAAACCAGGTGGAAATACTGTAGTCATTGCGTTTCAGTAGTCCCATCTCATATCAAACAGGAAAAGAAGGCTTTGTAAGAATTCAAGTACATTGTCTCCAAGAGATAAAAAGGTCCAGAAGTAGGTGTTGCTTCCTGAGTCAGTTATTGGAATAGATGTTGGGTTTGGGATCCAGCCCCATGGAAGTATTCTTGTTCTGGAGATGGCAGAAATTATCTATCCCTGTAGATTTCTAGTGCTTGACATAGAGGTACTTGATAAATACTTGATTATCAAATAATTAACTGTGCTTAAGGTACTCATATATTATCATATAAGTTGAATTCTGCACACTTTTCTTCCCTATTTATTAATGCTGTTGTATGTTTTACATGAAAAGGAGAACTTATGCCCTTCCACCTGTTCACATCCTAACCTCAAGAGATTGTTCCTTATTCCTTGATTCTTGGATTTTCCTAATTCTTCATTAGTAACTTTATGATTAGGCTCTGATTGATTTTATTGAACTTTTATATATGTAACCATTTCAAAATCAGTGGTTTTAGCAGAAGTGACTTTTGTAAGCATGAAACTTTTGGTTATTTTAAATACTCAGCATAGTTTAAATTTTACAATCCAAAATGGTCTTGAGTGTATTGCACTTAAAAAAAAAAATCAAATCTAAACTACTAATTCCTATAGGTGTGCTATTGGAAAGGGTAATTAATATTATCAACCCATTGGGATGTTAATTTACAAACGGTACATCATGCTTTCAGTTTAAATAGAATCATTCCTGTAGTGGAAAGAACTTTAAGAATCACAAAAGCTACCTGGAGGAACTCATCCCATTCTTACAGTCTCAGAGCATTGACACAGCACACAGTCATCACTGTCCTGTTAGTGCCTCGCTGCTGTCTCCTGAAGTCTGTAGAGGAAGCCCAGTAACACCATACAGCTCCATCCCCCCTCTCAGAAAAAGACCAATTGTTTCTCTTGTCAGTTTATTTTCTTCAATTCCACTCTGACAAAATGAACAAGAAATTTAAAAGGGCTCTAACCATTGACAGCTTCTATATGGATAGAGAGCAGACTTCAAACAGTGCAGAGACTAAAAGCAGACTGTCTCCAGAGGAATCCCCTCAGGGAGATATGAGCTGCTCCTCAATACACAAGACTCTCATAGAGGAAATCAAAAGGCTCTCACAAAAGAGCTAGGAGAGAAATGGGAAAAGGAAAGGGAAACTTGGCAAGAGAGTCTGGAGAAGTCATCCAGACTGGATAAAGAGATCAAATCATTGAGAAATAAAATTAGTGAGTTGGAAAAAGAAAACAGCTCTCTAAAAAATAAAATGGATGAAATGGAAAAAAAAATTCCATAGAAGATAAAAACTCACTTAGAAACTCAATTGGACAATTACAAAAAGATACAAAAAAAGTGAGTGAAGAAAATATATCATTGAAAATTAGACTCGAACAAGTAGAAATGAATGACTCAAGGAGAAACCAAAAAGTAGTCAAGCAAAACCAAAAAATGAAACAATTGAAAAGAATGTCAAGTACCTTATTGGGAAGACAACAGACCTGGAAAACAGATCCAGGAGAGACAATTTGAGAATAATCAGACTCCCTGAAAAATATTAGGAAAAAAAGAGCCTGCACACTATTTTCCAGGAAATTATCAAAGAGAACTGCCCAGACATTTTGGAAACAGAGGGTAAAAAGACATTGAAAAAATTCATTGATCACCTACTGAAAGGGACCCTAAATTCAAAATGCCAAGAAATATAATGGCCAAGTTCAAGAACCATCAAACAAAGGAGAAAATATTGGAAGCTGCTAGAAAAAATAAATACAGATATGGAGGAACCACAATAAGGATAACCCAGGATCTAGCAGCATCCACATTAAATGTGAGATTAATAAAATTGAAAGTAAAAAAAAATGAATTAATTAATAAAACTAAGAGTTGGTTTTATGAAAAAAACAACAAAATAGACAAACCCTTAGTAAATCTGATTAAAAAAAGGAAAGAGGAAAAGCAAATTGTTAAGTCTTAAAAATGAAAAAAGGAGAACTCGCCACAAATGAAGAGGAAATTAGAACAATAGTTAGGAGCTACTTTGCTCAACTTTATGCCAATAAATTAGATAAATTGAATGAAATGGAAGAATACCTTCAAAAATATAGCTTATCCAGATTAATAGAGGAAGAGTAAATAGTCTAAATAGTCCCATTTCAGAAAAACAAATAGAACAAGCTATTAACCCACTCCCTAAGAAAAAATCCCCAGGACCAGATGGATTTACATGTGAATTCTACCAAACATTTAAAGAACAACTAACTCCAATTATTTACTCAAGATTTAAAAATATATAAAATAAAATATATTTTAGTAAATAATAGTTTTTTTTCTAAAGTTCCATAAATTGAAAGATACAAAACTCTTTTGTTATCATGGAAAATGATTCATTGATGTTACTTTTTCTAAGAGAAATTATTTTAATTCTTAGTAATATTCATTTTATGACATTTACATATCCTGATTTTTTTCTATATTATTTGAATAAAGTATATGTGGTCCTATTTTAAATTAGGCAATTTTCTCAATATTAATGTCTAATTAAAATATTCATTAAATAGAGCATAATACCAACAAAATGAGCAAAATTTGAGCTCAGTTACATTTATTGGAGATAAAATTAATGTTATAGACAACTGAGTGAGTTCACTAATAGGCACATTTGAAGAAATATGGCATAAATCTTGGACTTATTTTTCTATACATTTATTAGTATTTTCCTTTATAATTAGTGTTCTGCTCACTGATACTGATTAATGACTGTACAAAATTATTGTCTATGCGTGCAAAAAAGCTGCTTCTGTTAAGGAGTAAAATAAGAATCTAACCTGTTTCTGGTATATTAGGTCAATTTATCAGTCCAATCTACTGCATCATAATTTATTATTCATGTTCTTGTTGGGCTTTCAATTGTACTATACCTGCAAGAAGCACAAAGAACATTACGGAGCCTTAGCTATCATATGGGGAATATTTTCCATAACAGTCCCCCAAGATAAGGGAAATATGCAAATACAATTACTCAGAACTACCTTCTTTTTACTTTCCCACTTAATATGAAATACTCTACAGAATGTAATATTACAAAACTTGCTGATATAATCAGCCATTGCTGTAGGGTAAAAAATAAATATGGAGACCAATGATACCAAAAGCATCTATAGGCAGTAATCTTACATTCACTATGAATATTTCTGTTTGAATTTTGTATGGTAATAAGAGGAATTCTGTTCTCTACATACTTTAACTCACAAAAATAAGATAGAACAATTATTGTTGTGCATCTCATTATACATTATGTTATCTAAATTTTTTTCATAGTAGTTTCACTATACACCAGAAAGATTTAATGTGGGATGCAAAACATTTTATCACTTTATATTAAATAAAAGTAATTGGGGTAGACTCACCAAAGATGTTTTTCCCTTAAGAATGTAATTGTCATAATAGAAATGTAAATATTGTCTATTAAAATTATTATAGAGAAAATTCCATAATGAAGAGTTTAACTAAAAGCTGAAATTATTGAAATTCTTTTGTCACAAAATATTTGTTTAGGGCTCTTGACAAAACAATGAAAGCTAATATTTACCATTTATATTCATATTTATGTGGCAGCTATAAAGCTATAAAATATAAAAAGCTATAAAGCAGAAAATCAGATTTCCTTATAACCATATTAAATAGCTTCTTATTCTATAGATAAAGGTGAGATAAATTTAAGTAATTCTCTATATTAAAATACCTTTCCATTGTAATATACTGCCTCTCAAATTGGGAGAGAGGAGGAAACACAAACTAAAAACAATACCTATTCTTTACTATATAAGCAATATTTAAATGGTATTAAACTTTGGTGTTTGTTTTTTTGGCTTTTTTGATGATGTTTAACTTATTTGAGATTCATTTATGTTTCAAAATATGTATAAAAAGCACAGAATAATTGAATATAATTCAATAAGTATATCAATGACATGAAAAATTGTGGGAATTGAAATAACTAAGTAAATATTTCTATTTCACAATACCATCTCACTTTAATGTATAGAAAGGACTTTTTTCATATACTGCAAGGCAGGTAATGCAAATGCACTCAACCCAATTTTTATGCATGATAAATGAAGCTTTAGTATTTGGTTAATGTTACATATTTAAGCAGCATATTCAGGAATCAGTATTTTTGAAGCAAAATAGTTTGATAAATACAGTTTTTAGATCTGCATCTAGTCTTTCTTCCCCTTCCCATCAAACTGATTAGCATGAAATCTTATTTACTAGCTCTTCCCACATTTCTAATGATGCTTGAAAAATCTGGTGGCAAATAGCATCATCATAGTGAAGGAATTTCTCATAGTTTTCTGAATTGCATTTGTAGCTTTACTCACTAATTTGATTTCATTGGCCTAATTTTTTTTTTTTTTCAGGACCAGGCAACCATTGCTAATTTATATGCCTCACAAATAGTGCATAAGAGAAAATCTTTAATTCTTTCTTCCCCCCCATCTTAACAAAAGATCAGAGACATTTTAACTCATCATATGTTTGCAATTCCAGAATTATCTTTGTTTGTTGTAACATATTTTTATTTTTATTTATTTATTTAGCAAAACAGTCAATTAAAATTTTTTAATTTTTTTTTTGTTTATTTAATTTTTATTTCATTTTATAATTATAACTTTTTTTTGACAGTACATATGCATGGGTAATTTTTTACAACATTATCCCTTGCACTTACTTCTGTTCAGATTTTTTTCCCTTCCTCTCCCAAACCCCTCCCCCAGATGGCAGGCAGTCTTATACATGTTAAATATATTACATTATATTCTAGATACAATATATGTGTGTAGAACCGAATTTCTTATTGCACAGGAAGAATTGGATTAAGAAGGTAAAAATAACAGTTTACACTCATTTCTCAGTGTTCCTTTTCTGGATGTAGCTGATTCTGTCCATCATTAATCAATTGGAATTGGATTAGCTCTTCTCTATGTTGAAGATATCCACTTCCATCAGCATACATCCTCGTACAGTATCATTATTGAAGTGTATAATGAGCTTCTAGTTCTGCTCGTTTCACTTAGCATCAGTTGATGTAAGTCTCTCCAAGCCTCTCTGTATTTTTCCTGTTGGTCATTTCTTACAGAACAATAATATTCCATAACATTCATATACCATAATTTACCCAACCATTCTCCAATTGATGGACATCCATTCATCTTCCAGCTTCTAGCCACTATGAAAAGGGCTGCCACAAACATTTTGGCACATACAGGTCCCTTTCTGCTCTTTAGTATTTCTTTGGGATATAAGCCCAATAGTAGTATGGCTGGGTCAAAGGGTATGCACATTTTGATAACTTTTTGGGCATAATTCCAGATTGCTCTCCAGATTGTTGGATTCTTTCACAACTCGACCAACAATGCATCAGTGTCCCAGTTTTCCCACTGCCCCTCCAACATTCATCGTTATTTGTTCCTGTCATCTTAGCCAATCCGACAGGTGTGTAATGATATCTCAGAGTTGTCTTAATTTGCATTTCTCTGATAAATAGTGATTGGGAACACTCATATGAGCGGAAATAGTTTTAATTTCATCATCTGAAAAATGTCTATTCTTATCCTTTGACCATTTATCAATTGGAGGATGGCTTGATTTCTTATAAATTAAAGTTAATTCTCTGTATATTTTGGAGATGAGGCCTTTATCAGAACCTTTAACTGTAAAAATGTTTTCCTAATTTGTTACTTCTCTTCCAATCTTATTTGCATTAGTTTTGTTTGTGCAGAAACTTTTTAATTTGGTGTAATCAAAATTTTCTATTTTGTGATCAATAATGGTCTCTAGTTCTCCCTTGGACACAAGCTCCTTCCTCCTCCACAAGTCTGAGAGGTAAACCATCTCATGTTACTCCAATTTATTTATGATTTCGTTCTTTATGCCTAAATCTTGGACCCATTTTGATCTAATCTTAGTATGTGGTGTTAAATGTGGATCCATGCCTAGTGTCTGCCATACTAATTTCCAGTTTTCCCAGCAGTTTTTGTCCAATAATGAATTCTTATCCCAAAATTTGGGATCTTTGGGTTTGTCAAACACTAGATTGCTATTTTTACTCACTATCTTGCAGTGTGAACCTAACCTATGCCACTGATCAACTAGTCTATTTCTTAGCCAATACCAAATGGTTTTGTTGACTATTGCTTTATAATACAGTTCTAGATCAGGTACAGCTAGACCACCTTCACTTAATTTTTTTTTCATTACTTCCCTTGAAATTATCGACCTTTTGTTGTTCCATATGAATTCTGTTGTTATTTTTTCTAGGTTATTAAAATAGTTTCTTGGAAGTCTGATTGGTATATCACTAAATAAATAGATTAGTTTAGGGAGTATTGTCATCTTAATTATATTCGCTCAGCCTATCCAAGAGCACTGAATGTCTTTCCAATTATTTAAATCTGACTTTATTTTTGTGGCAAGTGTTTTGTAATTTTTCTCACATAATTCCTGACTTTTCTTTGGTAGATGGATTCCCAAATATTTTATACTATTGACTGTTATTTTGAATGGAATTTCTCTTTGTATCTCTTGCTATTGGATTATGTTGGTTATGTATAAAAATGCTGAGGATTTATGTGGATTTATTATGTATCCTGCAACTTTGCTAAAATTCTGAATTATTTCTAAAAGCTTTTTAGCAGAGTCTTTGGGGTTCTCTAAGTATACCATCATGTCATCTGTGAAAAGTGATAATTTGATTACCTCATTTCCTACTCTAATTCCTTGAATCTCTTTTTTGGCTCTTATTGCCTAGGCTAGAGTTTCTAGTACTATATTGAAAAGTAATGGTGATAGTGGGCAACCTTGTTTCACTCCTGATCTTACAGGGAAAGGTTTTAGTTTATTGCCATTACATATGATGTTTACTGACTGTTTTAAATATATGCTCCTTATTATTTTAAGGAATAGTCCATTTATTCCTATACTCTCAAGCGTTTTTAGTAGGAATGGATGTTGGATTTTATCAAATGCTTTTCCTGCATCTACTGAAATCATCATATGGTTTTTATTAATTTGATTAATAATATGGTCAATTATACTAATAGTTTTCCTAATATTAAACCAGCCCTGCATTCCTGGTATAAATCCAACTTGGTCATAGTGTATTATCCTGGGGATGATTTTCTGAAGTGTATTTGCTAATATCTTATTTAAGATTTTAGCATCAATATTCATTAAGGAAATTAGTCTATAGTTTTCTTTATAAGTTTTTGATCTACCTGGTTTAGGTATCAGTACCATGTCTGTGTCATAGAAGGAATTTGGTAGGACTCCTTCAATCCATATTTTTTCAAATAGTTTACATAGCTTTGGAGTTAGTTGTTCTTTAAATGTTTGGTAGAATTCACATGTAAATCCATCTGGTCCTGGGAATTTTTTCTTATGAAGTTGGTTAATAGCTTGGTCTATTTCTTTTTCTGAGATGGGACTATTTAGACTATTTACTTCTTCCTCTGTTAATCTGTGCAAGCTATATTTTTGAAGGTATTCTTCCATTTCATTTAAGTTATCGAATTTATCGGCATAAAGTTGAGCAAAGTAGCTCCTAACTATTGTTCTAATTTCCTCTTCATTAGTGGTGAGTTCACCCTTTTCATTTTCAAGACTAACAATTTGCTTTTTCTATTTCCTTTTTTTAATCAGGTTTCCTAAGGGTTTGTCTATTTTGTTGTTGGTTTTTTTTCATAAAACCAACTCTTAGTTTTATTAATTAATTCAATAGTTTTTTTTTTTGTTTTTTTTTTTACTTTCACTTTTATTAATCTCGCCTTTTATTTTTTGAATTTCAAGTTTTGTGGTTGTCTGGGGGTATTTAATTTGTTCCTTTTCTAGCAGTTTGAGTTGTAAGCCCAAGTCGTTGGCCCTCTCTTTCTCTATTTTATGCAAGTAGGCCTGTAGAGATATAAAACTTCCCCTTATTACTGCTTTGGCTGTATCCCACACATTTTGGTATGATGTCTCATTATTGTCATTTTCTTGGGTGAAGTTATTAATTATGTCTATGATTTGCTGTTTTACCCAATCATTCTTAATATAAGATTATTTAGTTTCCAATTATTTTTTGGTCTATTTTCCCCTGGCTTTTTATCAAATGTAATTTTGATTGCATTATGGTCTGAAAAGGATGCATTTACTATTTCTGCCTTACTGCATTTGATTTTGAGGTTTTTATGCCCTAGTACATGATCAATTTTTGTATAGGTTCCATGAACTCCTGAGAAGAAAGTATACTCCTTTATGTCTCCATTTAGCTTTTGCCAAAGATCTATCATATCAAACTTTTCTAGTATTCTATTTACCTCTTTGACTTCTTTCTTATTTATTTTGTTGTTTGATTTATCCAATTCTGAGAGTGTAAGGTTGAGATCTCCCACTATTATAGTTTTGCTGTTTCTTTCTTTTTGCAGGTCTCTTAATTTTTCTTTTAAAAAATTAGATGCTGCACCACTTGGTGTGTATATGTTTAATATTGATACTGCTTCATTATCGATGCGATCTTTTAGCAGGATATAATGCCCTTCCTTATCTCTTTTAATTAGATCAATTTTTGTTTTTGCTTGATCTGAGATGAGGATTGCTACTCCTGCTTTTTTGGTTTTGCCTGAAGCATAATAGATTGTGCTCTACCCTTTTACTTTTAGTTTGAATGTATCACCCTGTTTCAGGTGTGTTTCCTGTAAACAACATATAGTAAGATTCTGACTTTTAATCCAGTCTGCTAACTGCTTCCTCTTTATGAGGCAGTTTGCCCCATTCACATTTATGGTTAGAAGGACTAATTCTATATTGCTTGCCATCCTATTAACCCCTGCTTATGCTTTTTGCCTTTCTTTCCCTCTTACCCCCCTACCCAGTATTAAACTTGTGAACACCACTTGCTTTTCACAGCCCTCCCTTTTTAGGATCCCTCCCCCACCTTAAAGATCCTCCCCTTATTTTACCCCTTTTCCTCGAAATTTCTGTATTCCCCTCCCCTTAGCTTACTCCTTCCCTTTCACTTTTCAATGAAGTGGAAGAAGTTTCACCATAAATCCAATATGTCTATTGATACACACTATGTTCATCTCCCTCCTTTCTTTCTCTCAGATATAATAGGTTACCTTTGCCTCTTCATGAGATGTAGTACCACCACTTTACACTTTTTTATGATATAATTTCCTTCCCACCTCTAGTTTCTAAGACAAATTGTACATATGTTCTTTACAAATTTTTTTTGGCAGAAGTATAGTTCTCAAGATTTCTTTTTACCTTTTTAGAAATCTCTTGGGTTCTGTATTTGAAGATCAAACTTTTCATGTGGGTCTGGTTTTTTCATCAAAATTAGATGGAATTCTTTTATTTCGTTAAATGTCCATCTTCTTCCCTGGAAAATGATGCTCACTCTTGCTGGGTAACTTATTCTTGGCTGCATACCAAGTTCCTTAGCCTTTTGGAATATCATGTTCCAGGCCCTTCGTTCTTTTAATGTGGATGCTGTTAGATCCTGGGTTATCCTTATTGTGGATCCTCCATGTCTGAATTGTTTTTTTCTAGCAGCTTCCAATATCTTTTCCTTTGTCTGATGGTTCTTGAACTTGGCCACTATATTTCTTGGCATTTTGATTTTAGGGTCCCTTTCAGTAGGTGATCGATGAATTTTTTCAATGTCTATTTTACCCTCTGTTTCCAGAATGTCTGGGCAGTTCTCTTTGATAATTTCCTCGAAAATGGTGTCCAAGCTCTTTTTTTCCTCCCATTTTTCAGGGAGTCCGATTATTCTCAAATTGTCTCTCCTGGATCTGTTTTCCAGGTCTGTTGTCTTTCTAACAAGGTACTTGACATTCTTTTCAATTGTTTCATTTCTCTGGTTTTGCTTGACTACCTCTTGGTTTCTCCTTGAGTCATTCATTTCTACTTGTTCCAGTCTAATTTTCAATGATGTATTTTCTTCACTCACTTTTTTATATCTTTTTGTAATTGTCCAATTGTGTTTTTATCTTCTATGGAATTTTTTTTCCATTTTATCCATTTTATTTTTTAGAGAGCTGTTTTCTTTTTCCAGCTCACTAATCCTGTTTTCCTTGGAGTTGTTTACTTTTTCCAGCCCACTAATCTTGTTTCTCAATGATTTGATTTCTTTATCTACTCTGTCTTTGAATGCATGGGATGACTTCTCCAGGCTCTCTTGCCAAGCTTTCCTTTCCTTTTCCCATTTCTCTTCCAGCTCTCTTGTGAGAGCCTTTTTGATTTCCTCTAGGAGATTCTTTTGTATTGAGGAGCAGCTCATATCCCTCTTAGGGGATTCCTCTGGGGACAGTCTGTTTTTAGTCTCCTCAGTGTTTGAAGTCTGTTCGCTCTCCATACAAAAGCTGTCAATGGTTAGAGCCTTTTTGAATGTTTTGTTCATTTTGTCAGTGTAGGAAGTGAAGAAAATAAATTGACAAAAGAAACAATTGGTCTGTTTTACAGGGGATGGGGCTGGATGGTATTAATGGGCTTCCTCTACAGACTGGGGGTAGGGCAGCAGAGAGGCACTAACAGAACAGTGATGACTGTACTGAGTCTGCACTCTGAGGCTCTGAGAACCCACTGAATCAGTCCAGGTGGGGGTTGGGGGTGGCCGGGTTCTGAGAGATGCTGGTTTTCTGGGGTTTTAATCTTCACCTCCTGTGTTTACACCTCTCCACTGCTCCTGGCTTGCTGCCAAGATGGAGTATCCACACTGGGGAAAAAGTCTTTGCACAGAAATGGCAGAGATTGTACTCCCCCTCCCGTCTGAGCTGTGTGAGCTGCCTGTCTAGCTCTGGCTTGCCTGCCCTCAGTCTGTGCCCAGTCTGATTGACCCTCCCCCGAGCAAACACAGACCTTTTCTGGTGACTTTCAAGGATGTCTTCTCTTGGTGATTATTTGTGGGTTTCTTTCTGGGTCAAGCATTAAGTCTGAGGCTTGTCATGAAGTAAGTTCTGAGAGAAAACGAGGAGCTCAAGCAGCTGTCCGCCTCCATGCCGCCATCTTGGTCGGAAGTCCATATTTTTATTTCTAAAAAACAAAACAGAACAAAAAAAACTATCATCTAATCAGTATGATAATTTTTTTTAAAAATATCCAAAAGACAATTACCAATACAATAATCTGTTCTTCTCATTTCTCCTGTTATATTGCAGAGAATTGAGCTTATTGCTTATTTTTATAAACAATTTACTGATACAATTTTCCTTAAATGAAGTTTTAGCATTTTGCTTAATTGCAAAGTATACCTGAATAGACAGGATAGAAGATGTTCACTACTGATGCCTTCAATGCAAAACCGGGGCTAATTATGTTACATACTTGAATCAACATTTTACAACATTTTGGCAAGGAAAAGACCCCATATTCAATGGGGATAAGTTATTCAACTTCATGGAAAAAGAACAAATTATTGACTTTTACAGTAAACATTTAATGTCCTTATTATTTCTAAAATGAAATGTATTACTATCTTCTAAAGTTTTTTTTTTGTTTGTTTGTTTCTCTGAATCTGTTTCCATTTCTCCTGTTTATTAGTCACCTAATAACTAGCTATTGCAAAATTAAATTTAGGGATAGATCTACACAAGTTACTAAAGTGAGACTTTAAGTATAGACACGTTTTTGACCTTTCTATACTTTAGTACAGTGTCTAGTACATTAGAAATGCTTTTTGGGGGCAGCTAGGTGGCACAGTAAATAGAGTACCACCCTTGAATTCAGGAGGATCCAAGTTCAAATCTGGTCTCAGACACTTAACACTTCCTAGCTGTGTCACTCTGGGGCAAGTCACTTAACACCAGCCTCAGAAAAAAGAAAAAAAAAAAAAAAAGAAAAAGAAAAAGAAAAAGAAAAAAAAAGAAAAAAAAGAAAATGCTTTTCATAGTTCATAATTCATAAAATTTGAAAAACTTGATTTCATTGCCTTGCTTTTTCTCTACAATTATATTTGTTTACTTCTTGGCTTTTGGTCATCTATGGCTTTTGCTAATCAAACTTTTTCTCAAGACATTTTTTATTTGGGAAAGTTGAAGAACAAAAGCAAGGAGTAGAAATGTTTCAAATTTCTCTTTCTTGTTGAAGGGAAACATTTTGTCCTTAAAAATTCATACTAAATTTTCTAAGGCAGTTCAGTACCTTGAAAAAGGTAGTTGAACTATATGGTCTTTGGAGTCCTTCTATTTCTCATGCTCTGACCAATAATCCATTGCTTGAAAGAATAATCTGTTTTGTTACCTATAATCTCTTTGGATTAGGGAATAATCCTGGATTATTCATGATAATTTTTGAAGATTTTATACATAACATTGTGAAATTAATTATTTTTTTCACTAAAAATATTATAATTTTCTTTGTGCTCCTTGCAGGTAGAGTCCATTTTGACTATGTGAATACCTTTGCAAGCTTTTATGCACAGAACCATACTCCCAAATTGAAGTATAAATTTCTGCAATGACCTCTAATTTTAAATGTGTTTTTTTCTGTTTGTAAATGTGATTCTTATTGAAATACAAATTGTTGAATTCTAGTTTCTCATCATGTGTTAGGGAATCCAAATGATTCCTGCAGATTCTGAAGTCCTGCATCAGTCTTATCATCTCTCAGAGAATCCAACAATTCCTGCTGGTTTTAAAGTTCTGTAACAGGCTTTATATTACATCAGTCTCATTATCAACCATGATCTTCCAGAGTAAGATGTTTCTTAGGTCTTCACCTTTGTTTTGAGGTTTTTCTTTTTCTCTCTCTCCAGGTACTTTTTGGCAACCATCTGATTCCTTCTTCCGGTCTATTTCTAAGCCAATACTAAATGGTTTTGGTGACTGCTGCTATATAATATAGCTTTAGATCAGGTACACTTATATCACCTTCTTCTGAGTTTTTTTTTTTTTTTTTTCATTAGTTCCCTTGCAATTCTCGACCTTTTATTCTTCCATATGAATTTTGTTTTTTTTTTTTTTTTTTCTAGGTCATTGAAATAGTTTCTTGGAAGTATGATTGGTATAGCACTAAATAAATAGATTAGTTTGGGGAGTATTGTCATCTATATTATATTCGCTCGGCCTATCCAAGAGCACTGAATGTCTTTCCAATTATTTAAATCTGATTTTATTTTTGTGGCAAGTGTTTTGTAATTTTTCTCATATAATTCCTGACTTTTCTTTGGTAGATGGATTCCCAAATATTTTATACTCTCAACATTTGTTTGGAATGGAATTTCTCTTTGTATCTCTTGCTGTTGCATTTTGTTAGTGATATATAAAAATGCCGAGGAATTATGTGGATTTATTTTGTATCCTGCCACTTTGCTGAAATTTTGAATTATTTCTAGTAGCTTTTTAGCAGAGTCTTTGGGGTTCTCTAAGTATACCATCATGTCATCTGCAAAAAGTGATAGTTTGATTTCCTCATTTCCTACTCTAATTCCTTGAATCTTTTTCTCGGCTCTTATTGCCGAGGCTAGCGTTTCTAGTACTATATTGAATAGTAATGGTGATAGTGGGCAACCTTGTTTCACTCCTGATCTTACTGGGAAAGGTTGTAGTTTATTTCTATTGCATATTATGCTTACTGAAGGTCTTAAATATATGCTCCTGATTATTCTAAGGAATAGTCCATTTATTCCTATACTCTCAAGAGTTTTTAGTAGGAATGGATGTTGGATTTTGTGAAATGCTTTTTCTGCATCTATTGAGATGATCATATGGTTCTTATTAATTTGATTATTAATATGGTCAATTATATTAATAGTTTTCCTAATATTAAACCAGCCCTGCATTCCTGGAATAAATCCTACTTGATCATAGTGTATTATCCTGGAGATGATTTTCTGAAGTCTTTTTGCTAATATCTTATTTAAGATTTTAGCATCAATATTCATTAAGGAAATTGGTCTATAATTTTCTTTCTCAGTTTTTGATCTACCTGGTTTAGGTATCAGTACCATGTCTGTGTCATAAAAAGAGTTTGGTAGGACTCCTTCAATCCCCTATTTTTTCATATACTTTATATAACATTGGGGCTAATTGTTCTTTAAATGTTTGGTAGAATTCATCATGTGAATCCATCTGGTCCTGGGGATTTTTTCCTGGGGAATTGATTAATAGCTTGTTCTATTTCTTTTTCTGAAATGGGACTATTTAAGCAATTTATCTTCTCCTCTGTTAATCTAGGGAGCTTATATTTTTGGAGGAAGTGATCCATTTCACTTAAGTTATCAAATTTATTGGCATAAAGTTGGGCAAAGTAACTCCTTATTATTTCTCTAATTTCCTCTTCATTGGTAGAAAGATCCCCCTTTTCATTTGTAAGACTAACAATTTGATTTTCCTCTTTCTTTTTTCTGATCAAATTTACCAAAGGTTTATCTATTTTATTGGCTTTTTCATAAAACCAACTCTTGGTTTTATTTATTAATTCAATAATTTTTTTACTTTCGATATTATTGATTTCTCCTTTTAATTTTTGTATTTCAAGTATAATTTTTGGTTGGGGGTTTTTAAGTTGGTCTTTTTCTAGCTTTTTAAGTTGTAGGCCCAATGCGTTAATTTTCTCTTTCTCTATTTTCTTCAAATAAGCCTCTAAAGATATAAAATTTCCCCTTATTACTGCTTTAGCTGCATCCCACAGATTTTGGTATGATGTCTCATCATTGTCATTATCTTGGGTGAAATTATTACTTGTTTCTATAATTTGCTGTTTCACCCAGTCATTCTTTAAGATGAGATTGTTCATTTTCCAATTACTTCCTGGTCTATTTACCCCTAACTTTTTACTGAATGTAGCTTTTATTGTGATCTGAGAAGAAGGCATTTATTATTTCTGCCTTCCTACATTTAATTTTGAGATCTTTATGTTCTAATATATGGTCTATTTTTGTATAAGATCCATGAACTGCTGAGAAGAAAGTATATTCCTTTCTACTGCCATTCAGTTTTCTCCAAAGGTCTATCATACCTAGTTTTTCTAATGTTCTATTTACTTTTTAAATTTCTTTCTTGTTTGTTTTGTGGTTTGATTTTTCTAAATCTGAGAGTGCAAGGTTGAGATCTCCCACTATTATAGTTTTACTGTCTATTTCTTCTTGCAATTCTCTTAACTTTTCCTTTAGAAAGTTAGATGCTATACCACTTGGTGCATATATGTTTAGTATTGATATGGATTCATTATTTATGTTACCTTTCAGCAGGATATAGTTTCCTTCCTTATCTTTTTTAACTAGATCAACTTCTGCTTTTGCTTGATCTGAGATAAGGATAGCTACCCCTGCTTTTTTGGCTTTTCCTGAAGCATAATAGGCTCTGTTCCAACCTTTTACCTTTACTTGGTATGTATCTCCTTGCTTTAAGTGTGTTTCCTGCAGACAACATATTGTAGGGTTCTGATTTTTAATCCAATCTGCTATCCGTCTCCGTTTTATGGGAGCGTTCATCCCATTCACATTTACAGTTAAAATTACTAATTCTGTATTTCCTGCCAACATATTATTCCCAGATTATGCTTTTTCCCTTGACCCCCCTGATCCCCCTCCCCGATATTTAATTTACAGACCCCCCTTGTGACGCGCAGCCCTCCTTTTTTTAGTATCCCTCCCCGCTCCCTCCAAGTCCCTTCCCTTATTCTCTGTTTCCTTTTCCGTTTTCCTCTCCCCCCTTTTAATGAGGTCAGAGAAAATTCTCTAAAAAACAAATATGTCAGTTATTTACTCTATGAGCCTCTTCTGATGAGAGTAAGATTCACACAATGATTCTCCCCCTCACTAAATTCCCTCAGATATGGTGTATTTTCTATGCCTCTTCCTGGGATGTAGTTTCCCTCTTTTTATCATTCCTTCCCCTTTTTCTTAGATGACCTCCTTCCCTTTACTACATCCCCCTTTTTTTCTTTTATATCAGTAAAATCAAATTATCCATGAGTACTTTTTATATACCCACAACAGAGTTATATTTCTCAAGGGTTCTGTGTACCTTTATCTGTTTCTCTTCAGTCTTGTGGATGTAGATCAAATTTTTTGTTTAAGTCTGGTTTTTTTCTTAGAAACATATAGAATTCCTCTATTTCATTGAATGACCATCTTCTTCCATGGAAAAAGATGCTAAACTTAGCTGGGTAGTTCATTCTTGGTTGCAGTCCTTGATCTTTTGCCTTTCGGAATATCAGGTTCCAGACCCTTCTATCTTTTAATGTGGTGGCAGACTGATCTTGAGTGACCCTTACTGTGGCACCTTGGTATTTAATTGTTTTTTTCTAGCTGCTTGCAAGATTTTCTCCTTTCTGTGGTAATTCTGCAGCTTAGCCACCATGGAATATACATGGTGTTCTTTTTTTACGGTCTATTTCAGAAGGAGTTCGATGAATTATTTCCAAATCTACTTTCACTTCTGTTGCTATTATCTCTGGAAAGTTCTCTTTGATAATTTCCTGTAAAATAGAATCTAGGCTCTTTTTTTGGTCATAGTTTTCGGGAAGTCCAATGATCCGCAGATTATCTCTCCTATACCTATTTTCAAGGTCTATAGATTTTCCCAGTAAGTATTTGACATTGTTCTCCAGCTTCTCATTTTTTTTTTTTTGTTTGTTTTGTTTGACTGATTCTTGGGTTCTCTGTGAATCATTCATTTTTATTTGTTCCATCCTGACTTTTAAGGAGTTATTTTCTTCTTTCACAATTTTTAGTTCTTTTTGTAAATGCCCAATTTCATTTTTAAATAAGTTATTTTGCTCTATTGAATTTTTTTCCATTTCCCTAAATTTTTTTGAGAATTATTTTCTTTTTCCAATTCAGAAATTCTATTTTCTTGAGACTTTATCTTTTCCAATTCAGAAATCCTACTTTCCTGTGATTTTTTAACCTTTTCTAATTCATAAATTTTGTTTCCCTGCATCTCCTGTGAATTCTTTATTTTTTCCAACTCCAATTTCAGGACGTTGTTATTCTCTATCATAGCTTCCCTTTTCTTTCCCCATTTTTCTTCAAACTCTCTTAACTTTTTAATAGTCTCTTCTAGGAGAGAGTTATGTGATGGGGGGCAGGAATCATTCCCTTTTAGGTTGTTATCTGCTGACTCTCTGCTGTTAACTTCCTCGGGGTTGGATACCCGCTCTTTCTCTGTGTAGAAGGAATCTATAGTTTTTCTGGGTTTCTTACTCATACTTGAAAAATCTTTAGGGGTCTGTCCCTGGGGTAGGAAATTATTTATTTACTTCTTTACCAGCTTCCTCCCAGACCGGATGGATGCAGCGGCTCTTGCACCTGAGCTAAGAGAGAGCTCTGGGAGAGAATTCCCCACCCCCTCCCTGGAAGTGCCTCAGAGGTGACTAGCACTGCTGTGCCTTGAGGATGTTGTGTTCCAGCTGCTTCCCTGAGGTTTGAGATTGAACAGTAAAGACGGCACAAAGCCCAGCCTATGTGTCCCGGTGGTGTGTGGATGACTGCAGCAGGTGACGTGAAAAGCCCCTGCGCTTAAACTGGAAGTGTCTGCCAGAAACCGCGGTCCCTAGTTCAAAGGTTTTGCTTCTCTGGGACTTCCGGAGCTGAGTTCCACACCCTCCAGCTGAGCTGGGCAGTGTGTGTTGCCTTGGGCCGTATCCACTCACTTCTCAATCTTTTAACTAGTCTCAGGTGGGAGCTAGGGGCCACACCCCCCAGCCCCCAGTGGCGAGATCTGCTGAGTCACCCCTAGGATCCAGGAAGATCTAATCTATCTTTGAATTTTTAAAGTAGTTTAGCTTTCTCCTTTGAACTGCTATATTATAAGCAGAGAAGAGCTAACAGCCTGTGTCAGATTCCTTTATCTCAGTGGCTTCTCTGATCCCAGAGCCCTTCCCAGCACAATTGGCGCAGTATGCTAGCACCCAGCCGTCTGTGCTGGCCTCTCTTCTTCCTCCCCTGGGAACTGACCTTTTCTGTTGAAACTCCAGATTCTCTTCAGCTGGTAAGTCGTGCTTCCAGTCCTTGTGGTAACTATCAGGCCAAAGCTATTTCTGAGGCTGATTTATCTAATTGGTTGTGAGGGAGTAAGGACGTTCACAGAGTCGTGTGTTTCTTCTCCGCCATCTTGGCTCCGCCTCTTGGTTTGTTTTTTTTTTTTTAGTAAGTTTAAGCAAGCTTTCAACAAATTTTCCTTTTGATGGAGAAATCTCCTTTCTAAACATCTGTCCCATTTTAACTGGAATACTACTTTAGCCCTTTACAAAGTTTCCTTCTTGTACTTACCCTAATTTCTGGGTCACAGATGAAAGTTCTTGGTTCCACGATCAGGTGCCAAAATGTAATGTTCTTTTGTTTGTTTTTCTTGGGGATTCTGGAAGCAGCCTTCATTTCAGTTCATTAATCACCATAAGTGCAGCCAGTCCAAATCCTTTACTATCTCTTTAAAAGTCTTTTCTCCTTTCCTTGGGTCTGGTTAGATTTCATAGAGGCCTATGTCTCTTCTTGGTCCTAGAGCTTGAGCTCCTGTCTGTCTTTTCTGTACCCTGAATGTCTTTGAATGAATCCTGGCTGAGTCTTCTGGCTTATATACTCTACATTGAGTATAAACCAATCATTATATCACTAGGAAACTATTATTTGTTCTAAGATGAAATCTATCATACTGAACCATGTTAAACTAGATAACCATTGTCCCTATCAAGTCCACTGACTTAGGACCCTGTAAGAATCCTTTGTTTCAAGTTCAGAGTTGTGGCCCATACCAGGTATTTTTCTTCATATTTTCTTCTTAATATTGCTCTAGAATCTTGCATTTGAATGTTATTTTTATATTTAGCCCTGGTCTTTTCATCAATAAGGTTTGAAAGTTTTCATTCTTATTTTAATTTTTTTGGAGAATTATACTATGTTTTCTGGGTATAATATTCTTGCTTTTAATCTTAGCTCTTCTACTATCCAAAATATCATATTTTTAAACTCTCTAATCAATTAAAATAGCTGATACCCTTTGCTATCTTGACTTTGTTTCCAATATTTAAATTGATTATTGCTGGCTACATTCTGTAATTAGTCCTTGACCTGCAGTATTTAAAAAAAATTTAGAAATTCGAAATTAGTTTTCTATTTATCAATTTTAGAATCTCTATTAAGAGGTTATTGGCAGATTTAAAAAAATATGTTATCCTCAGGTTGTAGGATATTTTATAATATTTCAAATTATGAAATTTAAGCTTTTTTTAATCTTTCAGGTTTTTTCATTAATTTTTAAATAATTGATCCTTTATCTATTTGTCATTCATTTTTCTTATGAAACATTTCACATTTTACAGTTATTATTGTTTTGTTTCTCATCTCATGAATTCATTTTCTTCCACTATCTCAATTTCAATTTTTAAATCATTATTTTCTTCATTAAATTTTATCTCTTCTTTTTTATTTTGTCAATTTTTATTTAGAAGTTTTCCCCCCTTTGTTGATTTTTTTGTCCTTTTGCCATGATTAATTATGTTTTTAAATGTTATTTTCTCCAGTTCCTTTGTGCCTCTTTTACTAAGCTACTAATTATTTTTCCTTAATTTTCTTTTATCACGGACTTCCAGCCAAGATGGCAGCATGGAGGCAGACAGCTACTTGAGCTCCATGTTTTCTCTCAGGACTTACTTTATGACAAGCCTCAGAGTTAATGCTTCACCGAAAAAGAAACCCACAAATAATCACCAACAGAAGACATCCTTGACATTCACTAGAGAAGGTCTGTGTTTGTTTCGGGGGAGGGGATGAACAGACTGGGTGCAGACTGAGGACAGGCATCCAGAACAAGACAGGCAGCTCACACAGCTAAGACCTGAGGGGGGAGGGGTGTGATCTCTGTCATTTCTGTGAAAAGACTGTTACCCCAGTGTGGATGTTCCACCTCGGCAGCAAGCCAGGAGCAGTGGAGAAAGTGTAAACACTGGAGGTAAAGAATAAAACCCCCGAAGCTAGAATCTCTCAGGACCCGGTCGCCCCACCCCCACCAGGAGTGATTCAGTGCATTCTCAGAACCTCAGAATGCAGAAATAGCACAGCCATCGCTGTCCTGTTAGTCCCTCATTGCTATCTCCTGAAGTCTGTAGAGGAAGCTTTTTAACACCATCCAGCCCTATCCCCCCAAAAAACAGACCAATTGTTTCTCTCCTCAATTTGTTTTCTTTGATTCAGCTCTGAAAAAATGAACACAAAATTCAAAAGGACTCTGACCATTGACAGCTTCTGCATGGAGAGATAACAGACTTCAAACACTGAGGACACTAAAAGCAGATTGTCCCCAGAGGAATCCTCTAACTGGGATATGATCTGCTCCTCAATACAAAAGAATCTCATAGAGGAAATCAAAAAGGCTCTCACAAGAGAGCTAGAAGAGAAATGGGAAAAGGAAAGGGAAGCTTGGCAAGAGAGCCTGGAGAAGTCATCACACACATTTAAAGACAGAGTGGATAAAGAAAACAAATCATTGAGAAATAAAATTAGTGAATTAGAAAATATAAACAACTCCAAGGAAAACAGGATTAGTGAACTGGAAAAAGAAAATAGATCTCTAAAAAAAAATGGATAAAATGGAAAAAAAAATATATAGAAGTTTAAAAACTCAATTGGACAATTACAAAAAGATATAAAAAAGTGAGTGAAGAAAACACATCATTTAAAATTAGAATGGAACAAATAGAAATAAATGACTCAAGGAGAAACCAAGAAGTACTCAAGCAAAACCAGAAAAACGAAACAAATTGAAAAGAATGTCAAGTACCTTATTGGGAAGACAACAGACCTGGAAAACAGATCCAGGAGAGAAAATTTGAGAATAATTGGACAACCTGAAAAATGTTAGGAAAAAAAGATCCTGGAGACTATTTTCCAGGAAATTTGATAACTGCCCAGACATTTTAGAAACAGAGGGTAAAATAGATATTGAAAAAATTCATTGATCACCTACTGAAAGGGACCCTAAAATCAAAACACCAAGAAATATAATGGCCAAATTCAAGAACCATCAGACAAAGGAGAAAATGTTGGAAGCGGCTAGAAAAAACAATTCAGATATGGAGGAGCAACAATAAAGATAACCCAAGAGCTAGCAGCTTCCACATTTAAAAAAACAAAGGTCCTGGAACATGATATTCCAAAAGCCTAAGGAACTTGGTATTCAGCCAAGAATAACTTACCCAGCAAAAATGAGCATCATTTCCCTGGGAAGAAGATGGACATTTAATGAAATAAATGAATTCCATCTATTCTTGATGAAAAAAACAAATCTACACAAAATGTTTGATCTACAAATACAGAACTCAAGAGATTTCTAAAAAGGTAAAAAGAAATCTTAAGGACTATATTTCTGCCATAAAGATATATAAAGAACACAGGTATAATTTGTCCTAGAAACTAGAGGTGGAAAGGGAATTATATCATAAAAAAGGGTAAAGTAGTGATACTACATCTCATGAAGAGGCAAAGGTAACCTATTATATCTGAGAGAAAGAAAGGAGGAGATGAACATAGTGTGTATCAATAGACATATTTGATTTATGGTGAAACTTCTTCTACTTCATTGAAAAGGGAGAGGGAAGGAGTAAACTAAGGGGAAGCCAAAACAGAAATTGTGAGGAAAACGGGGAAAATTGGGGGAGGAATTTTAAGGTGGAGGAGGGATCCTAAAAAGGGAGGGCTGTGAAAAGCAAGTAGTGCTCACAAGTTTAATACTGGGGAGGAGGGTAAGAAGGAAGGAAAGGAGAAAAGAATAAGCAGGGGTTAACAGGATGACAAGCAATGTAGAATTTGTCATTCTAACGATAAATGTGAATGGGGTAAAGTCCCCCATAAAGAAGAAGCAGTTAGCAGACTGGATTAAAAGCCAGAGTCCTACTATATATTGTATAAAGGAAACACACCTGAAACAAGGTGATACATTCAAACTAAAATTAAAAGAATGGAGCAGAATCTACTATGCTTCAGGTAAAGCCAAAAAAGCAGGCATAGCCATCCTCATCTCAGATCAAGCAAAAACAAAAATTGATCAAATTAAAAGAGATAAGGAAGAGCATTATATCCTGCTAAAAGGTCGCATAGATAATGAAGCAGTATCAATATTAAACATATACACACCAAGTGGTGCAGCATCTAATTTCTTAAAAGAAAAATTAAGAGAGCTGCAAAAAGTAAGAGATAGCAAAACTATAATAGTGGGAGATATCAACCTTGCAGTCTCAGAATTAGATAAATCAAACCACAAAATAAATAAGAAAGAAGTCAAAGAGGTAAACAGAATACTAGAGAAGTCTGATATGATAGATCACTGGAGAAAGCTAAATGGAGACAGGAAGGAGTATACTTTCTTCTCAGCAGTTCATGGAACCTATACAAAAATTGATCATGTACTAGGGCATAAAAACCTCAAAATCAAATGCAGCAACTCAGAAATAGTAAATGCATCCTTTTCAGACTGCAATGCAATTAAAATTACATTTAATAAAAAGCCAGGGGAAAATAGGCCAAAAAATAATTGGAAACTAAATAATCTTATACTAAAGAATGATTGGGTAAAACAGCAAATCACAGACATAATTAATAACTTCACTCAAGAAAATGACAATAATGAGACATTATACCAAAATATGTGGGATACAGCCAAAGCACTAATAAGGGGAAATTTTATCTCTCTAGAGACCTATTTGCATAAAATAGAGAAAGAGAGGGTTAACAAATTGAACTTACAGCTAAAATTGCTAGAAAAGTAAGAAATTAAAAACCTCCAGACAAACACAAAACTTGAAATTCTAAAAATGAAAGGTGAGATTAATAACATTGAAAGTAAAAAAAAAAAAAAAAACTATTGAATTAATTAATAAAACTAAGAGTTGGTTTTATGAAAACAACAACAACAACAACAACAACAAAATAGACAAACCCTTAGTAAATCTGATTAAAAAAAGGAAAGAGAAACAGCAATTTGTTAGTCTTGAAAATGAAAAGGGAAATCTCACCACTAATGAAGAGGAAATTAGGACTATAGTTAGGAGATACTTTGCTCAACTTTATGCCAATAAATTATATAACTTAAATGAAATGGAAGAATGCCTTCAAAAATATAGGTTGCCCAGATTAACAGAGGAAGAAGTAAGTAGTCTAAATAGTCCCATTTCAGAAAAAGAAATAGAAGAAGCTATTAACCAACTCCCTAAGAAAAAATCCCCAAGACCAGATGGATTTACATGTGAATTCTACCAAACATTAAAGAACAACGAACTCCAATGCTATACAAACTATTTGAAAAAATAGGTATTGAAGGAGTCCTACCAAATATTTTTATGGCACACACATGGTACTGATACCTAAATCAGGTAGATTGAAAACTGAGAAAGAAAACTATAGATCTATCTCCTTAATGAATATTGAGGCTAAAATCTTAAATAAGATATTAGCAAAAAGACTTCAGAAAATCATGCCCAGGATAATACATTGTGATCAAGTAGGACATAAACCAGGAATGCAGGGCTGGTTTAATATTAGGAAAAATATTAGTATAATTGACCATATTAATAATCAAATTAATAAAAACCATATGATCATCTCAATAGATGCAGAAAAACCCTTTGATAAAATCCAATATCCATTCCTACTAAAAACGCTTGAGAGTATAGGAATAAATGGACTACTCCTTAGAATACTTAGGCGCATATATTTAAGACTGTCAGTAAGCATAATATGTAATGGAAATAAAGTGGAACCTTTCCCAATAAGATCAGGAGTGAAACAAGGCTGTCCACTATCACCACTACTATTCAATATTGTATTAGAAACACTAGTCTCGGCAGTAAGAGTCGAGAAAGAGATTCAAGGAATTAGAGTAGGAAATGAGGAAATCAAACTGTCAGTCTTTGCAGATGATATGATGATATACTTAGAAAACCCCAGAGATTCTAATAAAAAGTTATTAGAAATAATTCACAACATTGGCAAAATTGCTGGGTACAAAATAAATCCACATAAATCCTCAGCATTTTTATACATCACCAGTAAATTGCAATAGCAAGAGATACAAAGGGAAATTCCTTTCCAAACAAATGTTGAGAGTATAAAATATTTCGGAATCCATCTACCAAAGAAAAGTCAGGAATTATATGAGTAAAATTACAAGGCACTTGCCACAAAAATAAAGTCAGATTTAAATAATTGGAAAGACATCAAGTACTCATGGATAGGGCGAGCGAATTTAATAAAGATGACAATACTGCCCAAAGTAATCTATTTATTTAGTGCTATACCAATCAGACTCCCAAAAAACTATTTTAGTGACCTAGAAAAAATAACAAAAAAGGTCATATGGAAGAATAAAAGGTCGAGAATTTCAAGGGAATTAATGAAAAAAAGACAGAGGAAGGGGGTCTAGGTATACCTGATATAAAGCTATATTATATAGCAGCAGTCACCAAAACAGTTTGGTATTGGCTAAGAAATAGACTGGTCAATTAGTGGAACAGATTAGGTACCAAGGACAAAACAGGATGCAACTATAGAAATCTAGAGTTTGATAAATCCAAAGATACCAACATTAGGGATAAAAAGTCCTTATTTGGAAAAAAAAAAAAACTGTTGGGAAAACTGGAAATTAGTGTGGCAGAAATTAGATATGGATCCACACTTAACAACATTTACCAAGATAAGATCAAAATGGGTCTATGATTTAGGCCTAAAGAAAGAAATCATAAACAGATTAGAGGAAAAGACGATAGTCTACCTCTCAGACCTGTGGAGGAGGAAGGAATTTATGACTAGAGAAGAACTAGAGATCATTATTGATCACAAAATAGAAGATTTTGATTACATCAAACTAAAAAGTTTCTGTACAAACAGTACTAATGCAAACAAGATTAGAAATGGAGTAAGAAATTGGGAAAATATTTTTACAGTTAAAGGTTCTGATAAAGGCCTCATTTCCAAAATATATAGAGAATTGATCCTAGTTTATAAGAAATCAAACCATTCTCCAATTGATAAATGGTCAAACGATATGAACAGACAATTCTCAGATAATGAAATTGAAACTATAACCGCTCATATGAAAGAGTGTTCCAAATCACTAATGAGCAGAGAAAAGCAAATTAAGACAACTCTGAGATACCACCACACACCTGTCAGATTGTCTAAGATGACAGGAACAAATAATGATGAATGTTGGAGGGGATGTGGGAAAACTGGGACACTAATACATTGTTGATGGAGTTCTGAAAGTATCCAACCATTCTGGAGAGCAATTTGGAATTATGCCCCCAAAGTTATCAAACTGTGCATATCCTTTGATCCAGCAGTGCTATTACTGGGCTTATATCCCAAGGAAATGCTAAAGAAAGGAAAGGGACCTGTATGTGCCAAAATGTTTGTGGCATCTCTTTTGTTAGTGCCTAGAAACTGGAAGATGAATGGATATCAATCCATTGGAGAATGGTTGGGTAAATTATAGTATATGAAGGTTATGAAATATTATTGCTCTGTAAGAAATTACTAGCAGGATGAATTCAGAAAGGCTTGGAGAGACTTGCATGAACTGATGCTGAGTGAAATGAGCAGAACCAGAAGATCACTATACACTTTAACAACAATACTGTATGAAGATGTATTCTGATAGAAGTGGATATCTTCAATATAAAGAATATCCAACACACTTCCAACTGTTCAATGATGGACAGAAACAACTACACCCAGAGAAGGAACACTGGGAATTGAATGTAAAATATTAGCGCTACTGTCTATCTACCCAGGTTACTTATACCTTCGGAATCCAATACTTAACGTGCAACAAGAAAATTGGATTTACACACATATATTGTATCTAGGTTATACTGTAACACATGTAAAATGTATGGGATTGCCTGTCATCTAAGAGAGGGAGTAGAGGGAGGGAAGGGAAAATTTGGAAAAATGAATACAAGGGATAATGTTATAAAAAATTACTCATGCAAATATACTGTCAAAAAATTTATAATTATGAAATTAATTAAAAAAAAAAGGAAAAAGAAAACTGGAAATTAGCATGGCAGAAACTAGCCATGGACCCACATTTAACCACACATACTAAGATCAAAATGGGTTCAATATTTAAGCATAAAGAATGAGATCATAAATAAATTAGAGGAATATAGGATAGTTTACCTCTCAGACTTGTGGAGGAGGAAGGAATTTTTGTCCAAAGGAGAACTAGAGATCATTATTGATCACAAAATAGAAAATTTTGATTTTATCAAATTAAAATTTTTTTTTCACAAACAAAACTAATGCAAACAAGATTAGAAGGGAAGTTACAAATTTGGAATACATTTTTTACAGTTAAAGATTCTGATAAAGGCCTCAACTGCAAAATATACAAAGAATTGACTTTATAAGAAATCAAGCTATTCTCCAATTGATAAATGGTCAAAGGATATGAACAGACAATTTTCACATGATGAAATTAAAACTATTTCTACTCATATGAAAGAGTATTCCAAATCACTATTGATCAGAGAAATGCAAATTAAAACAACTCTGAGATACCACTACATACCTGTCAGATTGGCAAAGATGACAGGAACAAATAATGGTGAATGTTGGAGGAGCTGTGGGAAAACTGGGACACTGATACATTGTTGGTGGAGTTGTGAAAGAATCCAATGATTCTGGAGAGTAATCTGGAATTATGGCCAAAAAGTTATTAAACTGTGCATACACTTTAACCCAGCAGTGCTACTACTGGGCTTATATCCCAAGGAAATACTAAAGAAGGGAAAGGGACCTGTATGTGCCAAAATGTTTATGGCAGCCCTTTTCATAGTGGCTAGAAGCTGGAAAATGAATGGATGTCCATCAATTGGCGAATGGATGGGTAAATTATGATATATGAATGTTATGGAATATTATTGTTCTGTAAGAAATGACCAACAGGAAGAATACAGAGAGGCTTGGAGAGACTTACATCAACTGATGCTGAGTGAAACGAGCAGAACTAGGGGATCATTATACACTTCGACAATGATAATGTATGAGGATGTATTCTGATGGAAGTGGATATCTTCAACATAGAGAAGAGCTAATCAAGTTCCAATTGATCAATGATGGACAGAATCATCTGTACCCAGAAAAGTTACACTGGGAAATGAATGTAAACTGTGCGCATTTTTTATTTGTTTGTTTGTTTTTCTTCCCAGATTATTTTTACCTTCTGAATACAATTCTTCCTTTGCAACAACAACAGCAAAATTCGGTTCTGCAGATATATATTGTACCAAGCATATACTATAAGATATTTAATATGTATGGGAATGCCTGCCATCTAGGGGAGGGGGTGGAGGGAAGGAGGGGAAAAATTTGGAACAGAAGGGAGTACAATGGATAATGGTTTTTTTTTTTTTTTTAATTTTTTATTTTATTTTATAATTATAACATTTTTTGACAGTACATATGTATGGGTAATTTTTTACAACATTATCCCTTGCACTTACTTCTATTCAGATTTTTTCCCTTCCTCCCCCAACCCCCTCCCCCAGATGGCAAGCAGTCTTATATATGTTAAATATATTACAGTATAATTTAGATACAATATATGTGTGTAGAACCGAATTTTTTTTTGTTGCACAGGAAGAATTGGATTCAGAAGGTAAAAATAACAGTTTACATTCATTTCCCAGTGTTCCTTTTCTGGATGTAGCTGGTTCTGTCCATCATTAATCAATTGGAATTGGATTAGTTCTTCTCTATGTTGAAGAAATCACTTCCATCAGCATACATCCTCGTACAGTTCATTGTTGAAGTGTATAATGATCTTCTGGTTCTGCTCGTTTCACTACAATGGATAATGTTGTAAAAAAAATTACCTATGAATATGTACTGTCAAAGAAAATGTTATAATTATAAAAATCAATAATAAATAAATAAATAAATAAACAAAAACAAAAACAATTTTTCTTTTATCATGTCATTTATTTTCCTATAACAATCATTCCCCTCATTTTTGTCTCTAAGGAATTCTTGTTAAACATGTGTCCAATTCATTTTTGGGGATTGAGGGATGCTTTATTTATACTTTTCATATTGTTAACTTCTTAATTTGGCCCTTGTTTTTCCCTACCTTTATATTAGTTTATTTTTATATTCAAGTTCTTCTTCTTTTTATTTCTCTGTTTATTCACATTTCTAGTCTATTCCTTACCTCTGAAGTTTATGTTTAATACCCTTAGTAATAAGAAAAGGAAATTAAATTGATTAGAATAGGCAATTAAGAAATAAAACTATTACTCTTTGCAGATGCTGTGATGATATACTTAATTCTAAAGAATCATCCAAAAACCTACTCAAAGCAACTAACAATTTTAGGAAAATTGCAAGATATAAAATAAACCCATACATATCATCAGCATTTCTCTATATTACTGAAAAAGCTCAGCAGCAAGAGATAGAAAGAGAAATTTTCATTTAAATAAGTGTAGACAGAATAAAATTATTTGGTGTCTACCTGCCAAGACAAACCCAGGAACTATATGAACAAAATTACAAAATACTTCTCACACAAATAAACTCAAATCCAATCAATTAGAAAAATATCAAGTTTTCATGGATAGGACAAGCTAGTATAATAAAAATGGCAATTCTACCTAAATTGGTCTACTGTTCAGTGCCATACCACAAATCAATTATTGGCAATCAAACTGCCAAAATTATTTCATAGAACTAGAAAAAAATAATAAAATTCATCTGGATGAACACAAGGTCAAAAATATCAGGGGAATTAATGGAAAAAAAAATACAATATATGGTGGCTTAACAGTACCATATCTAAAACTATATTATAAAGCAGCAGTCATCAAAAATATTTCCTATTGGATGAGAAATAGAATTGTGGACCAGTGGAATGGGTTATATATACATGATACAATTATCAATATCTATGCTGTTCTAGTATTAGATAAGCCCCAAATTTCAGTTTCTGGGATTAAAAACTCACTATTTCACAAAAATTTATGAAAAACCTGGAAAATATACACAGACCTACATCTCAAATTCCATACCAAAATAAGGTCAAAATGAGCTCATGGTTAGACATAAAGGGTGATATTACAACCAAATTAGGAAAGCAGTTATAACTTACTTCTCAGATCTTGGAGAAAGGAGGAATCTGTGACCAAAGAAGAACTAGAAAACATTATGAAAGGAAAAAGGGACAACTTTTATTATATTAAATTAAAAAATCTTTTGCCCAAACAAAACCACAGAAACAAGATTAAAAGGGTAATACAAAGCTGGGAAGGGATCTTTATTGTTAGTATTTCTGATAAAGGTCTCGTTTCTAAAATATATAAAGAACTGTGTCAAATTTATAAGAATACAATTCTTAAATTCATGTCAAAGTATATAAACAATTTCAGATATGAAATTAAAGTCATTATAGTCATAGGAAAAATACTCTAAATCACTATTAATTAGACAAATACAAATTAAAACAACTTGGAGATACCACTTTATACATCTCAGATTGACTAAGATGACAGGAAAAGGCAATGATAAGTCTTGGAGATGTGGGGAAACTAGGACACTAGTGCATTGGTGGTGGAGATGTGAAATGATCCAACCATTCTGGAGAGCAATCTGTGCATACTCTGACCCAGCAGAGCCACTACGGTGTATATTCTCCAAAGAAATAATAAAGAAGGGTAAAGGACCCATATGTGAAAAAAAATGTTTGTAGTCACTCTTTTTGTGTTAACAAAGAATTGGAAACTATGTAGATGTCCATCAGTTGGGTTATGAAAAAATATTTTATATATATTAAAGTAATAGAATAGTATTGTTCTATAAGAAATGAAGAACAGGATAATTTTAGAAAGGCCTGGAAACATTTCCATGAACTGATGCTGAGTAAGAAGCAGAACCAGAAATAGATTGTAGAAAAAACAGCAAGAATGTGAGATGATCAACTATGAAAGATATATTTCTTCTCAGTGGTTCAGTTATTCAAGGCAATGCCAATAAATTTTGGATGGAAAACACCATCTGCATCCAAAAAATACGTATCATCACATGCTCTGTTCACCTATAAAAAAAAATCCGCTCTCTCAGTTTTTCCTTTTTGTTCTGATTTTTTTCCTCTCAACATGATTCATAAAGCAATGTATATTAAAAATAAATTAATTAAATATCTAAAAAAATTATCCATTTTATATTTTATAATATTCTGTTTGTTTGTTTGTTTGTTTTTTACCATAAATTTCTCCATTCTCCATAGACGTGACAGGTAGACTATCCATTGTTTATAAACTAATTTCCTTATGATATCAGTGTATGTCTAAAACACCAATCCATTTTCACCTTATTTTGATTTATAGTGCATGGGAAGTTCTTTTCATAGTCGCTACCATACTATTTTCCAGTTTTACCAGTAATTTTTGTCGAATAGTTATTTCTTATCTCAAAAGCTGAAATATTTGGATTTATCAAACAGTACATTACTATAGTTATTAAGTAGTTATTAAGCTATTTTATGCTCATGATAAGTTGTTACAATCTCCTTGTAAATATTTTATTTAACATTTTTGCATCAATATTCCTTAGGGAAATTGGTCTATAATGTTCTTTCTCTGCTTTCACCTTTCTTAAGTATCAGCACCATATCTGTATCATAAAAGGAATTTGTAGAATTCCATCTATTTTCCCCAAAAGTTTATATAATATTGAGATCTATTGTTCTTTAAATGTTTGGTAGTATTTACTTGTAAATCCTTTTGACTCTGCAGATATTTTTTCTTAGGGAGTTCATTGATGGCTTGTTCATTTTTTTCCCTAAAATGCATATATTTAAGCATTATATTTTATCTTCTGTTTATCTAGATAATTTATTTTTGTAAGTATTCATCCATTTCACTTTGTCAGATTTATTGGCATATAATTGGGCAACATAGCTCCTAATTATTTCAATAATTTCCTCTTCATTGGTAGTAAGTTCACTCTTTCACTTTTGATACAGGTAATTTGGTTTTCTTTCCCTTTTGTAATCAAGTTAAAAAAAGATCTATTTTTTTAATAAAAGCAACTTAGTTTTATTTATTAGTTCAATAGTTTTGCCATGATGTTTTAATTGTGAGATTTTCAAAAACACAGATGGTATCTTAAATAGTGTCTGTGAAGAATTTTCAGACAAGTTGGAAATACCTCTGAAGTGCTTGAAAACAAATAAGATATAATAAATTGTAGAAGAGAGTAGAGAGCCAGATGCTGAAGGGAAATAAATGCCAAATAAAGAAGTTTGTGTTCTTTTTTTCCCTATGGGCAAAATAGATATAAGCTTTTGCAATCACCTAGTAGGATAGGAACAAACACCTAGATGGCACAATGAATAGGATGCAGAGCTACAGGTCAGGAAGCCTCTTTCTCCTGAGTTCAAATAAGACCTCAGATATGTGCAATCCTGGGCAAGTAACTTAACCCTATCTTACTGAAGTCATCAACTTTATGATGAGGTGGAGAAGAAAATCACAAATATCTCTACTATTTTTGTCAACTAAACCACAAATGGAATCATGATGTGATATAATTGAAACAACTGACCAATAACAACAGTGACATGGGAAGACCTCTGCTTTAGAAACAAAAAATATGTAGGCTCTGGGAATATATTTTAGAGATTTTTTTTAAAAAAGGCTTGAAATAGCCAAGATGGCAGAGAGCAGACATGAGTTTCTGTGACCTCCCCTGACCTTCTCTCAAACTGGTTCTGGAGTCAAAGAAAATTACATCTCATGAAGAGGGAAAGAAGACCTATTATAATTGAGGGAAAGAAGAGTGGAGATGAGCATTGTATGGATCTTATTCTCATGATATTTGACTCAAAGAGAGAATTTCATACATATTTGGTTTCACAGAGAAACTTGTCTCACCTTATAGAGAAGTGGGAGGAAAAGAGGGAAAAGAAAGGGGAAAGACTAATAGAAGGGAAAACAGAAGTTTTAGAGAAAAGGTGTAAAAAAAGGGTAAAGAGGTCTAATGGGAGAGAACTGTTTGAAGGAGTTGGCCATCAAAAGCAAAATGCAGGGGAGGATGAAAGGGGGAAAGGAAAGAGAAAAGCATAACAGGGTAAATAAGATGGCAGGAAACACAAAATTGGTTATTTTAACTGTGAATATGAATGGGATGAATTCTCCCATAAAATAAAAGCAATTAACAGAGAGGATTAAAAGCCAGAATCCTACAATATGTTGTTTATAAGAAAGATATTTAAAGCAGAGTGATACATAAAGAGTGAAGGTAGAGGGCTACAGCAGAATCAATTTACTTCAGGTGAAGTAAAAAAGCAAGGGTAGCAATCCTGATCTCATATCAAGTAAAAGCAAAGATAGTTCTAATTTTAAAGAGATAAGGAATGAAATTGTATTTTGCTAAAGACTAACATATATTGAAGCAATATCAAGACTAAACATATATGTATCAAATGGTATAGCATCAAAATTCATTTTATTTTATTTTTTTATTAATTTTATAATTATAAATTTTTGACAGTATATATGCATGAGTAATTTTTTTATAACATTATCCCTTGTATTAATTATTCCAGATGTTTCCCTTCCTCCCTCAACTCCCTCCCCTAGATGACAGGCAATCCCATATATTTTACATGTGTTACAGTATAACCTAGATACAATATATGTGTGTAAATCCAATTTTCTTATTGCAAGTTAAGTATTAAATTCCAAAGGTATAAGTAACCTGGGTAGATAGACAATAGTGCTAATATTTTACATTCAATTCCCAGTGTTCCTTCTCTGGGTGTAGTTGTTTCTGTCCATCATTGAACAGTTGGAAGTGAGTTGGATATTCTTTATATTGAAGATATCCACTTCTATCAGAATACATCTTCATACAGTATTATTGTTGAAGTATATACTGATCTTCTGGTTCTGCTCATTTCGCTCTGCATCAGTGCATGCAAGTCTCTCCAAGCCTTTCTGAATTCATCCTGCTGGTCATTTCTTACAGAGCAATAATATTTCATAACCTTCATACACCATAATTTACGCAACCATTCTCCAATTGATGGACATACATTCATCTTCCAGTTTCTAGGCACTAAGAAAAGAGATGCCACAAACATTTTGCACTCACAGGTCCCTTTCCCCTCTTTAGTATTTCTTTGGGATATAAGCCCCGTAGTAGCACTGCTGGATCAAAGGATATGCATAGTTTGATAACTTTTTCACAACTCCACCAACAATGTATTAGTGCCCTAGTTTTCCCACATCCCCTCCAACATTCATCATTATTTGTTCCTGTCATCTTAGCCAATCTGACAGGTGTGTAGTGGTAAAGCAGAGTAGTCTTAATTTGCATTTCTCTGATCATTAGTGATTTGGAACACTCTTCCATGTGAGCGGATATAGATTCAATTTCATTATCTGAGAATTTTCTGTTCATATCCATTGACCATTTATCAATTGGAGAATGGTTTGATTTCTTATAAATTAAGGTCAGTTCTCTATATATTTTGGAAATGAGACCTTTATCAGAACTTTTAAGTGTAAAAATGTTTTCCCAATTTGTAACTTCCCTTCTAATCTTGTTTGCATTAGTATTGTTTGTACAGAAACTTTTTAGTTTGATGTAATCAAAATCTTCTATTTTGTGATCAATAATGATCTCTAGTTCTTCTCTAGTCATAAATTCCTTCCTCCTCCACAGGTCTGAGAGGTAGACTATCGTCTGTTGCTCTAATCTATTTATGATCTCATTCTTTAGGCCTAAATCATGGACCCATTTTGATCTTATCTTGGAATATGGGTTAAATGTGGATCCATATTTAATTTCTGGCATACTAATTTCCAGTTTTCCTAATAGTTTTTTTCAAATAAGGACTTTTTATCCCTAATGTTGGTATCTTTGGGTTTTTCAAACACTAGATTGCTATAGTTGTACCCTTTTTTGTCCTTTATACCTAATCTGTTCCACTGATCGACCAGTCTATTTCTTAGCCAATACCAAACTGTTTTGGTGACTGCTGCTATATAATATAGATTAAGATCAAGTATACCTAGACCACCTTCATCTGACTTTTTTTTCATTAATTCCCTTGAAATTCTCGACCTTTTATTCTTCCATATGAACTTTGTTGTTATTTTTTTCTAGGTCACTAAAATAGTTTCTTGGGAGTCTGATTGGTATAGCACTAAATAAATAGATTAGTTTGGGGAGTATTGTCATCTTTATTAAATTCGCTCGCCCTATCCATGAGTACTTGATGTCTTTCCAATTATTTAAACCTGACTTTATTTTTGTGGCAAGTGCCTTGTCATTTTGCTCATATAATTCCTGACTTGTCTTTGGTAGATAGATTCCCAAATATTTTATGCTCTCAAAATTTGTCTGGAATGGAATATTTCTTTGTATCTCTTGCTTTTGCAATTTATTAGTGATGTATGAAAATGCTGAGGATTTATGTGGATTTATTTTGTATCCAGCAACTTTGCTAAAGTTCTGAATTAATTCTAATAACTTTTTTATTAGAATCTCTGGGGTTTTTTAAGTATACTATCATATTATCTGCAAAGACTGACAGTTTGGTTTCCTCATTTCCCACTCATTCCTTTTATCTCTTTCTCGACTCTTACTGCCGAGATTAGTGTTTCTAATACAATATTGAATAGTAGTGGTGATAGTGGACAACCTTGTTTCACTCCTGATCTTATTGGGAAAGGTTCCACTTTATTTCCATTACATATTATGCTTACTGACAGTCTTAAATATATGCTCCTAAGTATTCTAAGGAACAGTCCATTTATTTCTATAATCCCAAGAGTTTTTAGTAGGAATGGATGTTGGATTTTATCAAATGCTTTTTCTGCATCTATTTGGATGATCATATGGTTTTTATTAATTTGATTATTAATATGGTCAATTATACTAATATTTTTCCTAATATTAAACCAGCCCTGCATTCCTGGTATATGTCCTACTTGATCATAGTGTATTATCCTGGGCATGATTTTCTGAAGTCTTTTTGCTAATATCTTATTTAAGATTTTAGCATCAATATTCATTAAGGAAATTGGTCTATAATTTTCTTTCTCAGTTTTCGTTCTACCTGGTTTAGGTATCAGTACCATGTCTGTGTCATAAAAGGAATTTGGCAGGACTCCTTCATCCTCTATTTTTTCAAATAGTTTAGATAACATTGGGGCTAATTGCTCTTTAAATGTTTGGTAGAATTCACATGTAAATCCATCTGGTCCTGGGGATTTTTTTCCTGAGGAGTTGATTAATAGCTTGTTCTATTTCTTTTTCTGAAATGGGACTATTTAAGCACTTTATCTCCTCCTCTCTTAATCTAGGAAGCCTATATTTTTAGAGTTAGTCATCCATTTCACTTAAGTTATCAAATTTATTGGCATAAAGTTGGGCAAAGTAACTCCTTATTATTTCTCTAATTTCCTCTTCATTGGTAGAAAGATCCCCCTTTTCATTTGTAAGACTAACAATTTGATTTTCCTCTTTCGTTTTTCTGATCAGATTTACCAAATGTTTATCTATTTTATAGGCTTTTCCATAAACCAACTCTTGTTTTTTTTTTTTTTAAATTCAATAGTTTTTTTTTTGTTTTTTTTTTTTTTTTAACTTTCAATATTATTGATTTCTCCTTTTAATTTTAGTATTTCAAGTATGATTTTTGGTTGGGGGTTTTTAATTTGGTCTTTTTCTAGCTTTTTAAGTTGCAGGCCCAATTCATTAATCTTGTCTTTCTCAGTTTTGTTCAAATAAGCCTCTAAAGATATAAAATTTCCCTTTATTACAGCTTTAGCTGCATCCCACGGATTTTGGTATGATGTCTCATCATTGTCAATATTTTGGGTGAAATTATTAATTATTTCTATAATTTGCTGTTTCACCCAGTCATTCATTCTTTAAGATGATATTATTCAGTTTCCAATTACTTTCTGGTCTGTTTACCCTTAACTTCTTATTGAATGTAGTTTTTATTTCATTGTGATCTGAGAAGAAGGCATTTATTATTTCTGCCTTCCTGCATTTAATTTTGAGATCATTATGTCCTAATATATGGTCAATTTTTGTATATGTTCCATGAACTGCTGAGAAGAAAGTATACTCCTTTCTATTACCATTCAGTTTTCTCCAAAGGTTTATCATACCTAGTTTTTCTAATGTTCTATTTACTTTTTAAATTTCTTTCTCATTTGTTTTGTGGTTTGGTTTGTCTAAATCTGAGAGTGCAATTTTGAGATCTCCCACAATTATAGTTTTACTGTCTATTTCTTCTTGCAACTCTCTTAACTTTTCCTTTAGAAAGTTAGATGCTATACCACTTGGTGCATATATGTTTAGTATTGATATGGCTTCATTGTTTATGCTAGCTTTTAGCAGGATACACTTTCCTTCCTTATCTCTTTTAATTAGATCAATTTCTGCTTTTGCTTAATCTAAGATAAGGATGGCTACCCCTGCTTGTTTGACTTTACCTGTAGCATAATATATTGTGCTCCAAAGTTTTACCTTTACTCTGTATGTATCTTCTTGCTTTAAGTGTGTTTTGTGTAAACAACATATTGTAGGGTTCTGACTGTTGATCCAGTCTGTTATTCATCTCTGTTTGAGCGGAGTGTTCATCCCATTCACATTTACAGTTAAAACTAATAATTCTGTATTTCCTGCCATCATATTATCCCCAGATTATGCTTTTTTTTCCCTTGACCCCCCCTGAACCCCTTCCCCAATATTTAATTTTAGACCCCATTTGTGATGCCCAGGGATAATTTTTAGTATCCCTCCCCCCTCCTTTCAAGTCCCTGCCCTTTTCTTGTACCCTTCCCTTATTCCTCTTTTCCTTTTCCTTTTTCCTCTCCCTCCTTTTAATGAGATGAGAGAGATTTCTATGAAAAACAAATATGTCAATTATTTACTCTTTGAGCCTACTCTGATAAGAGTAAGATTTACACAATGTTTCTCCCCATCTCTAAATTCCATGAGATGTGATATATTTTCTATGCCTTTTCTTGGGATGTAGTTTTCCTCTTTTTATCACTCCTTCCCCTTTTTCTGATACTACCCCCTTCCCTTTCCTACAAGCCCCCCTTTTTTTTAATATCAGTAAAATCAAATTATCCATGCTGACTTTCTGTATATCCACAAGAGAGATACAGTTCCCAAGAGTTCTTTCTACTTTTTTCTGCTTCTCTTTAGTCTTGTGGATGTAGATCAATTTTTTGGTTTAAATCTGGTTTTTATCTTAGAAACAAATGGAATTTCTCTGTTTTATTAAATGACCGTCTTCTTCCATGGAAGAAAATGATAAACTTAGCTGGGTAGGTTATTCTTGGTTGCAATCCTTATTCTTTTGCCTTTCGGAATATCAGGTTCCAGGCCCTTCAATCCTTTAATGTGGAGGTAGCCAGATCTTGAGTGACCCTTATTGTGGTACCTTGATATTTAAATTGTCTTTTTCTAGCTGCTTGCAGTATTTTTCCTTAGTTTAGTATTTCTGCAGCTTAGCCACAATGTTCTGTGGAGTTCTTTTTTTAGGGTCTTTTTCAGAAGGTGTTTGATGAATTCTTTCAACGCCTATTTTCCCTTCTGTTTCTATTATCTCTGGACAGTTCTCTTTGATGATTTCCTGTAAAATAGAATCTAGGTTCTTTTTTTGATCATAGTTTTTGGGAAGTCCAATGATCCTCAGGTTATCCCTCCTAGATCTATTTTCCAGGTCTATAGATTTTCCCAGTAAATATTTGACATTATTCTCCAGCTTTTCTTTTTTCTTTCTTTTTTTTTTTGTTTTGTTTTGTTTTGTTTGACTGTTTCTTGGTTTCTCAATGAATCATTCATTTCTATTTGTTCTGTCTTGATTTTTAATGAGTTATTTTCTTCATTCACATTTTTTAGTTCTTTTTGTATATGCCCAATTGAGTTTTTAAATGAATTATTTTGCTCTATTGATTTTTTTTTCCATTTCCCTAATTTTTGTTTTTTGGAGAGTTATTTTCTTTTTCCAATTCAGAAATCCTATTTTCTTGAGACTTTTTTTATCTTTTCCAATTCAGAAATCCTACTTTCTTGAGAATTTTTTATCTTTTCCAATTCAAAAATCCTACTTTCCTGTGATTTTTTAACCTTTTCTAATTCACAAATTTTGTTTCCCTGCATCTCCTGTGAATTCTTTATTTTTTCCAACTCAAATTTCAGGACGTTGTTATTCTCTATCATAGCTTCTCTTTCCGTTTCCCATTTTTCTTCAGACTCTCTTAACTTTTTAATAGTCTCTTCTAGGAGAGAGTTATGTGATGGGAGGCAGGTATCATTCCCCTTTAGGCTGTTATCTGCTGACTCTCTGCTGTTAACTTCCTTGGGGTTAGATACCCACTCTTTATCTGTGTAGAAGGAATCAATCATTCTGTTTATTCTGTTTAGCTTTTTATTCATTATTAAAAATCTGTTGGGGTCTCCCCTTGGGTAAGAAGTTTATTTATTTATTTATTTACCAGCTTCCTCCCAGACCAGATAGGTGCAGCGGCTCCTGTGCCTGAGGTAAGAGAGAGCTCTGGGAGAGAGTTCTCCTCCCCATCCCTGGAAATGCCTCAGAGGTGATACTGCTTTGCTGTCAGGATTGCCCAGGGAAGGACCCAGCTGTGTGGCCTAGCGACTGCCCTGAGGTTTAAGACTGAACAGTAAAAGCAACACAAAGTCCAGACAATGCATCCCGTGGGGCATAGATGTCAGCAGCTGACGGGAAAAGCCCCTGAGCTCAAAATGGAAATGTCTGCCCGGAAACCGAGGTCCCTACTTCAAAGGTTCTTCTTTTCTGGGAATTCTGTGGCTGCTAGGGTTCCATAGCCTCAGACTAAGCCGGGCACTATGTGGATTAGTTGTTGCCTCAAGCTGTCCCCCTGCTATTCAGGCTCTTAACTACCCCAGGGTGAAGCCCTGGACAGGATAAGGAGACTTCACAGTCCTGCCGAGATCTGTTAGGTCACTTCCGGATTGGGGTGGTCCTAGGATCTGGCTTTATATTTTAAAGTGGCTTGATTTCTCTTCGGAACTGCTGTTTTATAAACAGATAAGAGCTAACAGCCTGTCAGATTCCTCTATCTCAGTGGTTTCTCTGATCCCAGAGTTCTCCCCAGCCCAATTGGTACAGTGTGCTAGCACCTAGGTTTGTCTGTGCTGGCCTTTTTTCTTCTTGGAATTGACCTTTTCTATTGAAACTCCAGATTCTCTTCAGCTGGTAAGTTGTGCTTTTAATCCTTGTGGTTTTTATCAGTCCAGCGTTATTTTTGAGGCTGATTTAACTAATTGATAATGAAGGAAATAGGGAGCTTACAAATTCACGTGTATCTTCTCTGCTATCTTGGCTCCACCCAGCATCCAAATTCCTAAAAGAGAAGTTAAGAGACAAGAAAGAAGAAATATCAAAATTATACTAATGGGGAATCTCAACCTGACTCTCTCAGAACTAGATAAATCAAACCACAAAATAAACGACAAAAAGTTTAAGGAGGTAAATAGAATGTTATAAAAGTTAGGCATGATAGATCTTTGGAGAAAATTGAACACAGAAAATTTAGTTTTTTCTCAGAAATTCAAAGAACCTATATAAAAATTGACCATATATAAAGATACAAAACCCCTAAAATCAAATGTAGAAAGACAGAAATAGTAAATGAATTTATCACATCATGATGCAATAAGAATGAATGGGTAAAACAACATATCATAGACACAATCAACAACTTCATGCATGATAAGGACAATAATGAGACAATATACCAAAATTTCTGGGATGCAGCCAAAGTAGTTATTATGGAAAATTTTCTGTCTCTAAATGCTTACTTTTATAAAATAAGGAAAGAGAAGATCAGTGAATTGGGTTTACAACTAAACAAGCCAGGAAAAGAACAAATTAAAACCCCCCAATTAAACACCGAATTTAAAATTTTATAAATAAAAGGGGAGATTAATAAAATGTAAAATAAGAAAATTATTAAATTAATAAATAAAAATAGTAGTGCTTTTATGGAAAAACACACAAAATAAATAAACAATTTTGTTAATTTAATTTAAAAAAGGGGAAAAAAAGGAAATCAAATTGTTAGTCTCAAAAGAGAAAAGGGAAAACTTTCCACCAATAAAGAGGGAATTAGAGCAATAAATAGCAATTATTTTGATCAACTATATGCCAATAAATTTGATAATCTAAATGAAATGGAGGGATATCTAGGAAAATATAGATTACCCAGGTTAACACAAGAGGAACTCACTTATTCAAATAATCCCAGTTTAGAAAAAGAAATAGAACAAAACTATTAATCAACTCCTTAAGAAAAATCTCCAGGGCCAAATGGATTTACATATGAATTGTACCAAACATTTAAAGAACAATTAATTCCAAATCTGTATAAATTATTTAAAAAAATAAGGAAAGAAGGAATCCTACCAAATTCTTTTTATGACACAGATATGGTGCTGATACCTAAACCAAATATGGTGAAAACAGAGAAAGAATATTATAAACCAATCTCTCTAAAGCATATTGATGCAAAATCTCAAATAAAATAGTATCATCAAGATTGCAGAAAATCATCCTCAAGATAATACGCTATGACTAAGTAGAATTTATACCCGGAATGCAGGGCTGGTTCAATATCACAAAAACTATTAGCATAATTGACCATATCAATAACCAAAATAACAATAATCATATGGTTTTCTCAAAAGATGCATTTGAAGCATTTGATAAAATCCAATACTCATTCCTATTATAAACACTTGAGAGTATAGTTATGAATGGACTTTTCTATAAAATGATGAGTAGTATCTATTTAAAACCATCAGGAAGCACCATATGAAATGGGGACAAACTCTGAACTTGAAACAAGGATGCTTACAAGATACCATCTAAGCAGAATTGATGAGACAGTGGTTATCTAGTTTAGCATGGTTCAGTATGATTGATTTAATATTACAAAATATAATTTTTTCCTATAGATATAGTGATTGGTTTATACTCACTGTGGAGCATATAAGCAGGGACTGAGAGGCATAGAAGACAAGAGCAGTAGAAGTGCTCAGAGGCTGAGACAAATTTACTCCATTATCCACCCCTTGTGGTGGCTGGAGGCTGGACTCAGATTCATTCACTTCATCTCACACTTCTTTGGTGGCAGGCTCTCCTCCTGCATTTTATCAACTCTGGAAGGCCTCTAAAAAAGCTGCCCAGCCCCAGGAAAAGAGATAATAAAGGATTTGTACTTTAACACCTGGCTATTATCATGGTGTTTACTAAACTGATAAGAACTGAACCAGAGAACATTACAACAAACTAGAACCATTCTAACTAAGGTGAATTCAGAGGTGAAACACAGTTGCCTATTATCAGCATTACTATTAAATATTTTATTAGAAATGTTAGCTTTGGGGAGGGGTGGAGCCAAGATGGAGGAGAAGATCCATATGAATTTCTAAGCCCTCTTTTACCCTCAATATCAACTATTTAATTGAGCCTCAAAAATAGCATTGGACTGGTAAAAATCACCAAGATTAGAAACACAAGAACTTACCAGCTGAAGAGAATCTGGCACTTCATCAGAAAAGGTCTGTAATGAAGGGAAGGGGAAAAAGAACAGCAGCAGACAGTGACAGACTAAAGGCTAGCTTACTGTGCTGATCTGGCTGAGGAGGCCTCTGGGGTTAGAAAAGCTGCCAAGACAGAGGATTTAGGCATAGGCTGATAGCTCTATTCTGCTTGCAAAACAGCAGACAAGCAGAGAAATCAAGCCACTTAAAAACAAAACAAAACAAAACAAAACAAAACAAAACAAAAAAAACAAAAAAAAACAAAAAAAACACACAAAAACCTGCCTATAGCTAACCCAAACTGGAAGTGAGTCAACAGAGATCATGGCACCCTTTCTGCTGTCTGGGCCTTTTCCTTGGGGCAATTAAGAACCTGCAAGGCACCGGGGTGTGGGGGGGAACACAGCCCAGGGCAGTGTCTAATCTTATAGTGGGGGGCTTGGCCTGAGGCCGTGGAACTTCCACAGCATCAAAACTCCCCCAACAGTGACTGTGCTTCCCAGGACAGAGACACTTCCGTTCTGTGTGCCAGAGTTATTTGCTGGTCAGCTGCTAATATCCAAGACCCTATGGGGGTTTTGGAATGGGGTTATGACGCTTTCCTTTTTCAGCCTCTAGCCTTAGGGCAGTCATTAGGCTACAGAGTGGGGGTTCTTCACTGGGCACACATGCACCCGGCTCTGAATCACTTCCAGTGGGGGGGGACTCTCTCCCAGAGCATCCTCATACCTTCCCAGCCAGTTCACAAGATAGCTGCCTTCCATAGCTTTGTTCTGTAAAGGAAGCTGGTAACCCCTTACGCAGAAAGCAGACCCCACACGCTTCTATATGAATAAGGAGTGGGTTTCCTAGAAGCAACTATTAAAGAGCTGAAAAGAGACTTAAAAGATAAATGGGTAATGGAAAGAGAAGCTATGCGAGAGTAACAAAATCCTGAAATTTGAATTGGAAAAGATAAAGAATTAACAGGGAATGCAAGGAAACAAAATTTGTGAATTGAAAAGGGTTAAAAAAAAATCACAGGAAAGTAGAATTTCTGAATTGGAAAAGATAATTCCCAAGAGAGTAGGATTTGTAAATTGGAAAAAGAAAATAACTCACTAAATAAATAAATAAATAAATTATTGAAATAGAAAAAAAAAAAAAAATCCACAGAGCAAAATAATTCACTTAAAAATTCAATTGGGCATATACAAAAAGAACTAAAAAATGTAAAGGAATAAAATAACTCATTAAAAATCAGGACTGAACAAATAGAAATGAATGATTCATTGAGACACCAAGAATCAGTCAAGCAAAACCAAAAAAAATGAAAAGCTGGAGAATAACATCAAATATTTACTGGGAAAATCTATAGACCTGAAAAATAGATCTAGGAGAGATAATCTGAGGATCATTGGGCTTCCTGAAAATTATGATTAAAAAAAAGAGCCAAGATTCTATTTTACAGGAAACCATCAAACAGAACTACCAGAGATAATAGAAACAGAAGGGAAAATAGGCATTGAAAGAATTCATGGAACACCTTTTGAAAAAAGACCCTAAAAAAAAAATACTCCAAGGAATATTGTGGCTAGGCTGCAGAACTATCAGACTAAGGAAAGAAAATTACATATAGCCAAGAACAAACAATTCAAATATTGAGGTGCCGCAATAAGGTCACTCAAGATCTGGCTGCATCCACATTAAAGGATCAAAGTGCCTGGAATCTGATATTCCAAAAGGCAAAAGAACTTGGAATGCAACCAAGAATAAACTACCCAGTAAATTTAGCATTTTCTTCCATGAAAGAAGATGGACATTTAATGAAACAGAGGAATTTCATTTGTTTCTAAGGAAAAAAAAAAACAGATCTAAACAAAAAATTTGATCTCCAAATACAAAACTCAAGAGAAGAAGAAAAAGGCAAAAGGAACTCTTAAGAACTGTATTTCTGTTGTGGATATACAGAAAGTCCACATGTATAATTTGATTTTACTGATAAAACATAAAAAAGAGGAAGTAGGGAAAGGGGATAGTATCAGAAAACGGGAAAAGGGGAAATAAAAAGAGGGAAATTACATCCTAGGAAGAGACAAATAAAATTTAGCATATCTGCGGAAATTTAGTGAGGGGGAAGAAAATTATGTGAATCTTACTCTCATCAGAGTAGACTGAAAGAGTTAATAATTGACATATTTGTTTTTCAGAGAATTCTCTCTCACCTCATTAAAAGGGGGGAGAGGAAAAGGGAAAGGAAAAGATTAATAAGGGAAGGGTATAAGAAAGGGTAAGGGAATTAAAAGGAGGGGGAAGGATACTAAAAAGGTAGAGCTGCCTGACCCATGTGGGACCCATAAGTTTAATACTGGGGAAGGAGTCCAGGGGGCACAAGGGGAAAAAAAAAGCATAATCTGGGCATAATATGATGGCAAGAAATACAGAATTAGTAATTTTAACTGTAAATGTGAATGGGATGAAATCTCCCATTAAGCAGAGGCAGATAGCAGACTGGATCAAAAATCAGAACCCTACAATATGTTGCTTACAAGAAACACATTTAAAGGAGGAAGATACTTACAGAGTAAAAGTAAAAAGCTGGAGCAGACTATTTTCTGCTTCAAGTGAAGTAAAAAATGCAGGGGTATCCATCCTTATGTCAGATCAAGCAAAAGCAGAAAGTGATATAATTAAAAGAGATAAGAAAGGAAACTTTATCCTACTAAAGGGTAGCATAGACAATGAAGACATATCAATACTAAACATAAATGCACCAAGTGGTATAGCATCTAACTTCCTAAAAGAGAATTAAGAGAGTTGCAAGAAGAAATACACAGCAAAACTATAATAGTGGGAGATCTCAACGTTGAACTCTCAGAACTCGATAAATCAAACCACAAAACAAATAAAAAAGAAATTAAGGAGGGAAAATAGAACATTAGAAAAATTAGGTATGATAGATTTTTGGAGAAAACTGAATGGTGATAGAGAGGAGTATACTTTCTTCTCAGCAATTCATGGAACCTATACAAAAATTGACTATATATTAGGACATAAAGATCTCAAAATTAAATGCAGGAAGGCAGAAATAGTAAGTGCTTTCTTCTCAGATAACAATGCAATAAAAACTACATTTAACAAGAAGTTAGGGGTATATAGACAAAAAAGTAATTGGAAACTAAAAAATCACATCTTAAAGAATGATTGGGTGAACCAGCAAATTATAGAAACAATTAATAATTTCACCCAAGATAATGAAAACGATGAGACATACCAAAATTTGTAGGATGCAGCTAAAGCAGTAATAAGGGGAAATTTTATATCATTAGAAGCTAACTTGAATAAAATAGAGAAAGAAGATAAATGAATTGGGCCTGCAACTTAAAAAGCTAGAAAAAGACCAAATTATAAAACCCCAACAAAATACTAAACTTGAAATTCTAAAATTAAAAGGATAAATTAGTAATATTGAAAGGGAAAAAAAAAGCTATTCAATTAATAAATAAAACTAAGAGTTGCTTTTATTAAAAAGCCAATAAAATAAATAAACCTTTGTTAAATCTGATCAGAAAAAGGAAAGAGGAAAATCAAATTTTTAGTCATAAAAATGAAAAGGAGGAACTTTCCACCAATGAAGGGGAAATTAGAGCAATAATAAGGAGTTACTTTGACCAAATTTATGCCAATAAATTTGATAACTTCAATGAAATGGATGACTACCTCCAAAAATATAGGCTTCCCAGATTAACAGAGGAGGAAGCAAATTTCTTAAATAGTCCCATTTTAGAAAAAGAAATAAAACAAGCTATTAATCAACTCCCTAAGAAAAAATCTCCAGCACAGATGAATTTATATGTGAATTCTTCCAAACATTCAAAGAACAATTAGCCCCAATGTTATACAAACTATTTGAAAAAATAGGGAATGAAGGAGTCCTACCAAATTCCTTTTATGACACAGACATGGTACTGATACCCAATCCAGGTAAGCTGAAAATAGAGAAAGAAAACTATAGACCAATCTCCCTAATGAATATTGCTGCTAAAATCTTAAATAAGATATTAGCAAACAGACTACAGAAAATCATCCCCAGGAAAATACATCATGATCATGTAGGATTTATACCAGGAATGCAGGGTTGGTTTAATATTAGGAAAACTATTAGTATAATTGACCATATTAATAACCAAATTAACAAAAAGCATATTATCATCTCAATAGTTGCAGAAAAAGCATTTGATAAAATCCAACTCCATTTCTATTAAAAACACTTGAGAGTATAGGAATAAATGCACTTTTCCTTAAAATACTCAGTATCATCTATTTAAAACCATCAGTAAGCGGCATATGTAATGGGGATAAACTACAACCATTCCCATTAAGATCAGGAGTGAAACAAGCTTGCCCACTATCACTATTTCTATTCAATATTATATTAGAAATTCTAGCTTTGGCAATAAGAATCGAGAAAGATATTAAAGGATTTAGAGTAGGTAATGAGGAAACCAAATTGTCACTCTTTGCTGATGATATGATGGTATACTTAGAGAACCCCAAAGATTCTACTAAAAAGCTACTAGAAATAATCCACACATTTAGCAAAGTTGCAGGAAACAGAATAAGTCCACATAAATCATCAGCATTGTTATATATCACTAACAAAATCCAACAGTTAGAATTATAAAGAGAAATTCCATTTAAAGTAACTACCAATAGTATAAAATATTTAGGAATCTTTCTGCAAAGGGAAAATCAGAATCTATATGAGCAAAACTACAAAACACTTTCCACACAAATTAAGTCTGATTTAACCAATTGGAAAAATATTAAATGCTCTTTGATAGGGCAAGCAATTATTATAAAGATGAAAATACAACCTAAACTAATCTATTTATTTAGGGCTATACCAATCAGACTCCCCAAAAAAATATTTTAATGACCTAGAAAAATAACAACAAAGTTCATATGGAAAAACAAAAGATCAAGAATTTCAAGGGAATTAATGAAAAAAAAAAATCAAATGAAGGTGGCCTAGATGTACCAGATCTAAAATTATATTATAAAGCAGCAGTTACCAAAACCATTTGGTATTGGCTAAGAAATAGACTAGTTGATCAGTGGAATCGGTCGGGTCCAAAAGACAAAATAATAAATAACTTTAATAATCTAGTGTTTGACAAACCCAAGGACCCCAGGTTTTGGGATAAGAACTCAGTGTTTGACAAAAATTGCTGGGAAAATTGGAAATTAATATGGCAGAAACTAGCCATTGACCTACACTTAACACCATACACCAATATCAGTTCAAAATGGGTTCATGACCTAGACATAAAGAATGAGATTATAAATATATTAGAGGAATATAGGATAGTTTACCTCTCAGACCTGTGGAAGAGGAATGAATTTATGTCCAAAGAAGAAATAGATATCATTATTGATCACAAAGTAGAAAACTTTGATTATATCAAATTGAAAAGTTTTTGTACAAACAAAACTAATGCAGATAAGATTAGAAGGGAAACAATAAACTGGAAAAACACTTTTTTCAGTCAAAGGTTCTTATAAAGACCTCATTTTTAAAATATATAGAGAATTGACTGTAATTTATAAGAAATCAAGCCATTCTCCAGTTGATATATAGTCAAAGGATATGAACAGATAATTCTCAAATGAAAAAATTGAAATTATTTCCAGCCATATGAAACGATGCTCCAAGTCATTATTAATCAGGGCAAATTAAGACCACTCTGGGATACCACTACATACTTATCAGTTTGGCTAGAATGACAGGGAAAGATAATGCAGAATGTTGGAGGAGATGTGGGAAAACAGGAACACTGATACATTGTTAGTGGTATTGTGAATACATCCAGCCATTCTAGAGAGCAATTTTGAACTATCTTCAGAAAGTTATCAAACTTTGACCTAGCAGTGTTACTACTGAGTTTATATCCCAAAGAAATCTTAAAGAAGGGAAAGGGACATGTATGTTTAAGAATGTTTGGCAGCCCTCTTTTTGTTGGCCAGAAACTGGAAACTAAGTGGATGCCCATCAATTGGAGAATAGCTGAATAAATTGTGGTATATGAATATTATGGAATATTATTGTTCTGTAAGAAATGACCAACAGGATGATTTCAGAAAGGCCTGGAGAGACTTACATGAACTGATGCTGAGTGAAATGAGTAGGACCAGGAGATCATTGCATACTTCAACAACAACACTATATGATCATCAATTCTGATGGATATGGCCATTTTCAACAATGAGATGAACCAAATCAGTTCCAATAGAGAAGTAATGAACTGAACCAGCTATACCCAGCAAAAGAACTCTGGGAAATGACTATGAACCACTACATAGAATTTTCAAACCTATATTTTTGTCTGCCTATATTTTTGATTTTCTTCACAGGCTAATTATACATTATTTCAAAGTCCGATTCTTTTTGTACAGCAAAACAACTGTTTGGACATATGTACATATGTTGTATTTAATTTATACTTTAACGTATGTAACATGTATTGGTCAACCTGCCATCTGGGGGAGGGGAGTGAGAGAAGGAAGGGAAAAATTGGAACAAGTCTTGGCAATTGTCAGTGTTGTAAAATTACCATCTTGTAAATAAAAACTATAATAAAAAATCTTTTTTTTCTTCCCTTTTTGGCTTATTTTTTTTCACAGCCTGATTAATATGGGGGGAAATGGTTTGCATGTCTGCCTATGTATAACCTATATTGAATTGTTTTGTTTTTTTCAATTAGGGGGAAGGGAAAGAGGGAAGAATAGAATTTGAAACTCAATATATTTTTTATAAAAATAATGTTGGTTTTATTCATAAGTAGAAAATATATTAAAAAAACAATAGAAGCATCTATTATGTATTTAGCTCTCTGTATATATCTCCCCACTCAGTTGCTACTTTATTGTTATATGGATAATGTAAAATGCTAAATTAATCCAAATAAGTATCACTTAAATAATTATTTAAAATGTAAAAGAAAATAAATGAGAAGGCTTTCAGATACAAATAGGCATCCCTACTTCAGAGAGTTTGAGAGGTTTAAATACTTGAACTGAATATGAAGAAACCAGCAAAAAAAAAGAAAATTCTTTCCTGTTCATATGTGGCATTCATATATTTGTTCCTACCCACTCATCTGCTTAATACTTCCAAGGAAGTATGAGTAGGAAAATGTCTAAACTGAAAATAATCACCATAAAGGTAATTTGAAATGTTATAAGGAGGAAAAGGGCTATTGAAGAAATGGTAAGCTCTGTAGAATTCCAGAAGAAATATGTAAATCACACTCAACCTGAAGTACGTCAGTGACTCATCAAAAAATATCAGAAAACCAGAGAATCAATTAATTCAGACAAGATGTCATACTCAAAGAGCCCTAAAATTGTGTAGCTTGCTTATCTCACATTCCAACAGATATAAATGGTCAGAAAGATCTGTCCAGTCCTGTTGTCCACTGTTCAGTAGCATGCTGACACTGTTTGTAAGCTAATGTCCAATGACAGAATAGTCTGTTCAATCCAACCTAGAAAGTATTGCCAAGTAACTATCGAATCCACTGCCAGTGGGAATTTGATAAAAAACTAAAAAGCCCTAAATACACTATCTGCTCTATCCTAGAATTAAATTGATTCAATTACCTGAGACATCACACCCTAAGCTGAGTTAGCTTAAATGAGCTGTTGGTCTAAAAGTAGTGTTATGTTCTTCAAATAGTCAACTAAGGAGAAAAGAAGAAAACTCCATAATAAACTTAATTAATATCCATTACAGAAAAAAAAAAAAATTAAGTGCCTATAGTTTGAGTTCCTAGTTTTCTTAGTTGAGTGTGTTCTCCTATTACCTATTTATTGATTTTTAGTTTCATTCCAACTCCTTAACTGCCCAGATTCTTAGCATATTTTGAGAGTATATCTATGCTCTTGGTGTTGGGGGCAAAGGAAGGGGGTTGTAAGTCTTATTCTTGTTGTGTCATTTGAAGAGATGTTTCCTAAAGCACTAAGTAATATCTGGTGTACTGATTAATTTTCGTAGGGATTCACACTAGTAGGCACTCAAATTTCTGAGTACAAGGATAGCCATCTATTAGGTTACCTCTAGAATTTTATGAATAGGATGGGGGAAAAGTACATTTTGGAACATACCAAGCCAATAGAGATGGAACTGGGTGAATGAAACTTGAAGAGAGTGCTCTGCATAAGTAACAGATAGATTGCCATTTGTGTCAAATATTAAGAGAATTGTTTAATCCAAGGTACAGGGGAAAGAAAGTGAAATACCTATTAAGGGAAAATAGGTAATCCACTTTTAAAGGACTGTTTGCTGGGTTATTACATGAAAAGTGATGTCTTTGTATTTTAATATTTTCAATGTGAGTAAATGACTTTTGGACTTTTCATTGTGTAATTTTTGATATATGCATGATGTATGATGATATTTTAACTACAGGAAACTGAAACCAAAACAACACACAAAAAAACAAATGTTTTTAGAGTAGTGTACAGACCATATATTTCATTGATACTACCAACACTTTATGTGTAGGGGGAATGATGAAGTGATAACTTGGCAACACTGAGTTCTCAGCTGGGGTGACTCTACAATTCTAAAGCAATTAGATAGGTCCCTGGGGGAAGAGAGGCCTCATTTGGAAAGTAGATTTTGAAATTAATTTAAAATCTCAAGATATTTGTCCATGAAACCACCAAAAAGGAATATAATACCAAACAAATATATAGAAACTTGTTGAAAAAATTGGGTCTAAAAAGCTTTTTTTGACCATCATTGGTTATGAATATAATCACTTTCTGTATGATTATATAACATTTCCCCATATAATTCATGTTTTGCTAGTGAGGCAATTTCAAGGGAAAAATCATATATATTCACATACATGTAAATGTATGTTTATATATGTATATATACACATACATGCATACATATGTATATTTATATACATATAAATATGTAGGTTTTGTATAGATATATACATATGTATGTTACATATTTATATAAGTACATAGATATGATCGATATATACATAGATATGTAGATAGATTGATTCTAAGTAGGACAAATTTGAATACTCTCTATGGAGTGATCAAGTAGATAGAAAACACACCATAAAGAGATCAGAGGGAATATATTGGTAATTATCATCTCTAATGTCCTGATATCAAATATTGTTTGACTGCCAAGAAGAGAGCACTTGACACTTAGGTTGTTGTTCATTCCTTTCGGTTTTCTTAACTTTTCTTAACACCATTTAGACTTTTCTTGGTAAATATAAAATTTTCTTCTCTACTCACTTCACAAATAAGGGAACTGAGGCAAAATTAAGTAACTTGCTCAGGGTTACACAGTGTGTTAATAAGTTGGAGGTCAGAATTGAATTCAGCAAGCCCTACATTCTATTCTTTTTTTTATTAATTTTATACTAATAACTTTTTTTGACAGTACATATGAATAGTTTTTTTTTTTTTTTTTTTTTTTTTTTTTTTTTAACAGCATTATCCCTTGTACTCCCTTCTGTTCCGAATTTTTCCCCTCCTTCCCTCCACTCCCTCCCCTAGATGGCTGGCATTCCCATACATATTAAATATCTTATATTATATGCTTGGTACAATATATATGTGCAAAACTGAATTTTGTTGTTGTTGTTGCAAAGGAAGAACTATATTCAGAAGGTAAAAAGAATCTGGGAAGAAAAACAAACAAACAAACAAAAAATGCTCATAGTTTACACTCATTTCCCAGTGTTCCTTTTCTGGATGAAGCTGATTCTGTCCATTATTGATCAACTGGAATTGGATTAGCTCTTCTCTGTGTTGAAAATATCCACTTCCATCAAAATACATCCTCATACAGTATCATTGTTGAAGTGTATACTGATCCCCTAGTTCTGCTCGTTTCACTCATCATCAGTTGATGTAAGTCTACTTTATTCCTTCTGTTGGTCATTTCTTACAGAACAATAATATTCCATAACATTCATATAGTATAATTTACCAAACTATTCTCCAATTGATGGACATCCATTCATTTTCCAGTTTCTAGCCACTATAAAAAGGGCTGCCACAAATATTTTGGCACATACAGGTCCCTTAACCTTCTTTAGTATTTCCTTGGAATATAAGCCCAGGAATAGCACTGCTGGGTCAAAGAGTATGCACATTTTGATAACTTTTTGGGCATAATTCCAGATTGCTCTCCAGAATAGTTGGATTCTTTCACAACTCCACCAACAATGCATCAGTGTCCCAGTTTTCCCACAGCTCCTCCAACATTCATCATTATTTGTTCCTGTCATCTTAGCCAATCTGACAGGTGTGTAATGATATCTCAGAGTTGTCTTAATTTGCATTTCTCTGATCAATAGTGATTTGGAACACTTTCATATGAGTGGAAATAGTTTCAATTTCATCATCGGACAATTGTCTCTTCATATCCTTTGACCATGTATCAGTTGGAGAATGGCTTGATTTCTTATAAATTAAAACGAATTCTCTGTATATTTTGAAGATGAGGCCTTTATCAGAACCTTTAACTGTAAAAATGTTTTCCCAATTTGTTACTTCCCTTCTAATCTTGTTTGCATTAGTTTTGTTTGTGCAGAAACTTTTTAATTTGGTGTAATCAAAATTTTCTATTTTGTGATCAATAATGGTCTCTACTTCTCCCTTGGACACAAGCTCCTTCCTCCTCCACAAGTCTGAGAGGTAAACCATCCCATGTTCCTCCAATTTATTTATGATTTCGTTCTTTATGCCTAAATCTTGGACCCATTTTGATCTTATCTTAGTATGTGGTGTTAAATGTGAGTCCATGCCTAGTTTCTGCCATACTAATTTCCAGTTTTCCCAGCAGTTTTTGTCAAATAATGAATTCTTATCCCAAAATTTGGGATCTTTGGGTTTGTCAAAGATTAGATTGCTATTTTTATTCACTATCTTGCCCTGTGAACCTAACCTATGCCACTGATCAACTAGTCTATTTCTTAGCCAATACCAAATGGTTTTGGTGACTGTTGCTTTATAATATAGCTTTAAATCAAGTACACTTAGACCACCTTCCTCTGACTTTTTTTTCATTATTTCCCTGAAATTCTCGACCTTTTATTGTTCCATATGAATTCTGTTGTTATATTTTCTAGGTCATTATAATAGTTTCTTGGGAGTCTGATTGGTATAGCACTAAATAAATAGATTAGTTTAGGGAGTATTGTCATCTTAATTATATTCGCTCGGCCTATCCAAGAGCACTTAATGTCTTTCTAATTATTTAAATCTGACTTTATTTTTGTGGCAAGTGTTTCCTAATTTTGCTCACATAATTCCTGACATTCCTTTGGTGGATATATTCCCAAATATTTTATACTATCGACCATTATTTTGAATGGAATTTCTCTTTGTATCTCCTGCTTTTGGATTGTGTTGGTAATGTATAAAAATGCTGAGGATATATGTGGATTAACTTTGTATCCTGCAACTTTGCTAAAGTTCTGAATTATTTCTAATAGCTTTTTAGCAGAGTCTTTGGGGTTCTCTAAGTATACCATCATGTCATCTGCAAAGAGTGATAGTTTGATTTCCTCATTTCCTACTCTAATTCCTTGAATCTCTTTTTCGGCTCTTATTGCCGAGGCTAGCGTTTCTAGTACTATATTGAATAGTAATGGTGATAGTGGGCAACATTGTTTCACTCCTGATCTTACTGGGGAAAGGTTCTAGTTTATCGCTATTACATATGATGTTTACTGAAGGTTTTAAATATATGCTCCTTATTATTTTAAGGAACAGTCCATTTATTCCTACACTCTGAAGTGTTTTTAGTACAAATGGATGTTGGATTTTATCAAATAGTTTTTCTGCATCTATTGAGATGGTCATATGGTTTTTATTTATTGGATTATTAATATGGTCAATTATACTAAGAGTTTTCCTAATATTAAACCAGCCCTGAATTCCTGTTATAAATCCTACTTGATCATAGTGTATTGGAGATGATTTTCTGAAGTCTTTTTGCTAATATCTTATTTAAGATTTTAGCATCAATATTCATTAAAGAGATTGGTCTATAGTTTTCTTTCTCAGTTTTCAATATACCTGGTTAGGTATCAGTACCATATCTGTGTCATAAAAGTAATTTGGTAGGACTCCTTCAATCCCTATTTTTTCAAATAGTTTATATAACATTGGAGTTAGTCGTTCTTTAAATGTTTGGTAGAATTCACATGTAAATCCATCTGGTCCTGGGGATTTTTTCTTAGGGAGTTGGTTAATAGCTTGGTCTATTTCTTTTTCTGTGATGGGACTATTTAGACTATTTACTTCTTCCTCTGTTAATCTGGGCAAGCTATATTTTTGAAGGCATTCTTCCATTTCATTTAAGTTATCAAATTTATTGGCATAATGTTGAGAAAAATAGCTCCTCACTATTGTTCTAATTTCCTCTTCATTAGTGGTGATTTCTCCCTTTTCATTTTCAAGACTAACAATTTGCTTTTTCTCTTTCCTTTTTTTAATTGGGTTTACTAAGGGTTGGTCTATTTTGTTTTTTTTTTTTTTTTTTTTCATAAAACAACTCTTAGTTTTATTAATTAATTCAATAGTTTTTTAACTTTCAATTTTATTAATCTCACCTTTTATTTTTAGAATTTCAAATTTCATGTTTGTCTGGGGGTTTTTAATTTCTTCCTTTTCTAGCAATTTTAGCTGTATGCCCGATTCGTTGACTCTCTCTTTCTCTATTTTATGCAAGTAGACTTCTAGAGATATAAAACTTCCCCTTATTCCTGCTTTGGCTATATCCCACACATTTTGGTACGATGTCTCATTATTGTCATTTTCTTGGGTGAAGTTATTAATTATGTCTATGATTTGCTGTTTTACCCAATCATTCTTTAGTATAAGATTATTTAGTTTCCAATTATTTTTTGGCCTATTTTCCCCTGGCTTTTTATTAAATGTAATTTTGATTGCATTGTGGTCTGAAAAGGATGCATTTACTATTTCTGAGTTGCTGCATTTGATTTTGAGGTTTTTATGTCCTAGTATATGATCAAATTTTGCATAGGTTCCATGAAGTGCTGAGAAGAAAGTATACTCCTTTCTTTCTCCATTTAGCTTTCTCCAGTGATCTGTCATATCAGACTTCTCTAGTGTTCTATTTACCTCTTTGACTTCTTTCTTATTTATTTTGTGGTTTGATTTATCTAATTCTGAAAGTACAGGGTTGAGATCTCCCACTATTATAGTTTTGCTGTCTATTTCTTTTTGCAGCTCTCATAATTTTTCTTTTAAGAATTTATATGCTGATGACATGATGGTATACTTAGAGAACCCCAAAGACTCTGCTAAAAAGCTATCAGAAATAATTCAGAATTTTAGCAAAGTTGCAGGATACAAAATAAATCCGCACAAATCCTCAGCATTTTTATACATTACCAACACAATCCAACAGCAAGAGATACAAAGAGAAATTCCATTCAAAATAACTGGCGATAGTATAAAATATTTGGGAATATATCTACCAAAGGAAAGTCAAGAATTATATGAGCAAACCTACAAAACACTTGCCGCAAAAATAAAGTCAGATTTAAATAACTGGAAAGACATTAAGTGCTCTTGGATAGGCCGAGCGAATATAATTAAGATGACAATACTCCCTAAAGTAATCTATTTATTTAGTGCTATATCAATCAGACTCCCAAGAAACTATTTTAATGACTTAGAAAAAATAACAACAAAATTCATATGGAAGAATAAAAGGTCTAGAATTTCAAGGGAAGTAATGAAAAAAAAGTCAGATGAAGGTGGTCTAGCTGTACCTGATCTAAAGATATATTATAAAGTAGCAGTCACCAAAACCATTTGGTATTGGCTAAGAAGTACACTAGTCAATCTGTAGAACAGATTATGTAAACAGGAAAAAATAGGGTACAACTATATCAATCTAGGAATTCATTATTTGAAAAAAAAAACTGTTGGGAAAACTGGCCACTATATTTCTTGGCCTTTTGATTTTAGGGCCCCTTTCAGCAGGTAATCGATTAATTTTTTCAATGTCTATTTTACCCTCTCTTTCCAAAACATCTGGGCAGTTCTCTTTGATAATTTCCTGGAAAATAGTGTCCAGGATCTTTTTTTCCTCAAATTTTTCAGGGAGTCCGATTATTCTCAAATTGTCTCTCCTGGATCTGTTTTCCACATCTGTTGTCTTTCTAATAAGGTACTTGACATTCTTTTCAATTGTTTCATTTTTCTAGTTTTGCTTGACTACTTCTTAGTTTCTCCTTGAGTCATTCATTTCTATTTGTTCGAGTCTAATTTTCAATGATGTATTTTCTTCACTCACTTTTTAAATATCTTTTTGTAATTGTCCAATTGAGTTTTTAATCTTCTATGGAATTTTTTTCCCATTTCATCCATTTTATTTTTTCAAGAGCTGTTTTCTTTTTCCAACTCACTAATCCTGTTTTCCTTGGAGTTGTTTACATTTTCCACTTCACTAATTTTATTTCTCAATGATTTGATTTCTTTATTTACTCTGACTTTAAATGCATGGGATGACTTCTCCAGGCTCTCTTGCCAAGCTTCCCTTTCCTTTTCCCATTTCTCTTCTAGCTCTATTGTGAGAGCCTTTTTGATTTCCTCTTTGGGGTTCTTTTGTATTGAGGAGCAGCTCATTTCCCCTTAGGGGATTCCTCTGGAGACAATCTGCTTTTAGTCTCTTCAGTATTTGAAGTCTGCTCTCTCTCCATACAGAAGCTGTCAATGGTTAGAGACCTTTTGAATTTTTTGTTCATTTTGTCAGAGCAGGACTCAAAGAAAACAAATTGACTAGAGAAAAAATTTGTCTATTTCTGGGGGCGATGGGGCTAGATGGTATTAATGGGCTTCCTCTACAGACTGAGCAAGACAGACAGCAGTGAGGCACTAGCAGGACAGCAATGGCTGCTTCTCTGCTGCTCCTGGCTTGCTGCCAAGACAGAGTATCAACACTGGGGTAAAAGTCTTTTAGCAGAAATGGAAGAGATCGTACCCCTCCCTGCTCTGGTCTGAGCTGAGTGAGCTGCCAGCCTCGCTCTGGCTGCCTGCCCTCAGTCTGGGCCCAGTCTGTTCGAACCTCTCCCGAACAAACACAGACCTTCTGTGGCGAATTTCAAGGATGGCTTTTGTTGGTGATTATTTGTGCGTTTCTTTTCTGGTCAAGCATTAACTCCGAGGCTTTTCATGAAGTAAGTCCTGAGAGAAAACGCAGAGCTCAATCAGCTGTCTGCCTCCATGCCGCCTTCTTGGCTGGAAGTCCCCTATATTCTATTCTAAGCTATTTGCCTGACTCATCATTATAATATAAAATTACAATATTAAAAAACATATCAAAAACTTTTATCACATTGGTAATATCCTCCATGGGGAAAGATATGGACAAAAAGTATTCATAGTTGATGAAGCACAAAGTAGTCACAACTTTCAGTGATATGATCAATTTCCACATCTCTGAGTATGTGCATTGTTTTGTTTTATTTTGGTTTTGTATATTGGCTAATGTATAAAAGATTTAATGTTGCGTAAGCTTTAAGATTGAAAAAATCAGCAATATAGCATATTATTTTTATAAAAAATTATATTTGTTTATTTTTTACTTATGCAATAAAATATATTTTAATAATATATTAGAGTACAGAAAATATAATTATACATAAAATTGCAAAGCTATTATATATAACTTACTATTCTTTTTAAATGTACAATCAAGTTATTAGATAATTTTATATTTTCCTTTATTTTTCTTCACCTCTCCTAGAGATGGCTAACATGGAAAACACATATGCATACACATGCACATGCACACACACACACACACACACAATCATTCAATGCCTACTTTCTATATTTCAGTTCTTTCTCTGGATGCAGATAATGTCTTCCGTTAGGTGCTTTGTAGTTAATTATAATATTTATAATAGTCAAAATCATCTAATTCTTCAATATTGCTTTTAAAACAATATTTCTATTAAAATATACAATCTCTCGATTCTGCTCATTTCACTTTTCTTTATTCCATGCCAGTCTATTGATGTTTTTTTTCCTAAAACCAAGCAGCTCATTTTTTTTTAAAGAAGAGTAGTATTCCATCATGATCACATATAACTTGCTCAGTCATTCCCCTACTGATAAGCATCCCCACAATTCCTAGTAATATATATTAAAATGTTTTTGTAGTTTGATTGGTATGACATTGAGTATGTAAATTATTTTAGGTAAAATTGCATTTTCTATCTTGGTTCACCTACCCATGAAAAAAATCAACATATCTTCAGTTATTTAGATCTGACTATATTTGTGAGAAAAGTTTTTTTTTTTTTTTTTTACAAGTGTTCATATAGTTCCTGTGTTATTTTTTACTCATGAACTTTCAAATATTTTATATTGCATACAGATATTTTAAAAAGAATCTGTCACTCTATTGTTGGTTTTGTTGGTAATATATAAAAATGCAAATGATTTATATGGATTTGTAGTATATACTTTAATTTTGTTAAAATTGTTAATTATTTCTACTAGTTTTTTAGTTGATTCCCTAGGATTCTCTAAGTATACAATCACATAATCTACAAAGAGTGATACTTTTGTTTCCTCATTGATAATTCTAATTCTTTCTATTTCCTTTTTCTTTGTTATAGCTAATATTTCTAGTATAATAATAAAAAATGTTTTGGTAAAGGACTTCTTGCTTCACACCTATTTTTTATTAAGAAAGTTTTCAGCTTATTTTAAATACACATAATGCTTGTTGATGGTTTTTGATAGATACTATTTTTCATTTTGAGAAAATTCCAGGGATGTGGGGCAGAGCTAAGATGGCAGAATAAAGGAAGGGACTTACCCAACTTCTCCTTCAAATTTCTTTAAATAATGACTAAGCAAATTTTAGAGCATCAGAACACAGAAAAAAGATGGAGTAGAACATTTTCCAGCCAAAGGCAACTTAGAAGCTCAGCAGAAAATGTTTGTGACACCTTTTACTGGAAGCCCCAGGGCAGGATACAGTGGTGCAGGCCCTGACCCAGACCTTGCAGAGCTAGAGATGACCTCTAAATCAGCATCAGTCCAGACCTCTCAGTGCAGAGAAATCAAAGAATACCTGAAAGGTCAGCAGAAAAGGTCTGTGGAAGTAGAGGGGGACCCCAGTGTGTAATCCTGTTACAGGCCCTGACCCAGTCTCAGCTCTAATCTGGATTCCAGAGTCAGTGGAGTAGGACCTCTGAACCAGCAGCAGTATTAGAGGTTTCAGACCTTTCAAACTGAGGACACCAGGGAGATCTTAGGAAGGTCAGTGGACAGGGTCCATGGCAATAAAGTGGAAATCTGGTATAATCTCAGCACAGCCTAAGCCTCAAACAACATACTAGATTGTAGAACTTCAGTGGAAATGGGGAGACACCTAATAGCTTCATGACACAAAAAATGCTTATGGTCAGGTTCCTAGAAGAATTTCAGAAAATAGCTGAACAAAGCTGGAGCTTGGAACAATGTACTCTCTCCCCATGAGACAGAACCCTACTTTAACAAAGATTTTAAAGCTAAATAAGAGGCTAGGTAAATGAACAGAAAAAAAGTTTCTGACCATTAAAAGTTATTATAGTTACAAGGAGAATAAAAACAAACACTCAGAGGATGATAACAAAATTATTTGTTAGTTCCTACATCAAAGTTTCCAAGAAAAATAAGAATTAGAAGTTAGATCTAAACAATTGGGAAAATATTAAGTGCTCTTGAATAGGTCAAGCAAATATAATAAAGATGACAATACTACCTAAATTTATCTATTTAGTGCCATATCAGCCAGACTCCCAAGAGATTATTTTAATGATCTAGAAAAAAATAACAACAAAATTCATTTGTAAGAACAAAAGGCTAAGAATTTCAAGGGAACTAATGGGAAAAAAAAATCAAATGAAGGTGGCTTAGCTGTACTTGATCTAAAACTATATTATAAAGCAATGCTCACCAAAACCATTTGGTATTGGCTAAGAAATAGATTAGTTGATCAGTGGAATAGATTATGTTTGCAGGACAAAATAGTCAATATGATAGCAATCTAGTGTTGATAAACCCAAAGACCCCAACTTTTGGGATAAGAATGCACTATTTGACAAAACCTGCTGGGAAAACTGGAAATTAGTATGGAAGAAACTAGGCATTGACCCACACTTAACACTGTACACCAAGATAATATCAAAATGAATTCATGATATAGGGCTAAAGACTGAGATTATAAATAAATTAGAAGAATATAGGATAGTTTACCTATCAGACCTGTGGAAGAGGAAGGAATTTGTGACCAGAGAAAAACTAGATATCATTATTGATCCAAAAATAGAACATTTTTATTATAGCAAGTTTAAAAAAATTGTACAAACAAAACTAAAGAAGACAAGATTAGAAGGGAAGCAATAAACTAGGAAAACATCTTTATAGTTAAAGGTTCTGATAAAGGCCACATTTCCAAAATACATAGACTACGGACTCAACTTTATAAGAAATCAAGCCATTCTCCAGTTGACAAATGGTCAAAGGATATGAACAGACAATGTTCAGATGATGAAATTGAAACTATTTCTTCCCATATGAAAAGATGTTCCAAATCATTATTGATCAAAGAAATGCAGATTAAGACAACTTTGAGATATCATTACACATCTCTCAGATTAGCTAAGATGAGAGGAAAAGATAATGCTAAATTTTGGAAGGGATGTTTTGAAACTGGGACACTGATGCATTATTGATGGAGCTGTGAATGGATCCAACCATTCTGGAGAGCAATTTGGAACTACACTCAAAAAGTTGTCAGACTGTGCATACCCTTTGATCCAGCAGTATTACTACTGGTCTTATATCCCAAAAGCATATTAAAGAAGGGAAAGGAACCTGTTTGTGCAAAAATGTTTGTGGCAGCCCTCTTTGTAGTGGCTAGAAACTGGAAATTGAATGGATGCTCATCAATTGGAGAATGGTTGGGTAAATTATGGTATATGAATGTTATGGAATATTATTGCTCTGTAAGAAATGACCAGCAGGATGAATACAGAGAGGTTTGGAGAGACTTACATGAACTGATGCTGAGTGAAATGAGCAGAACCAGGAAATCATTATACACTTCAACAACAATATATGAAGATATATTCTGATGGAAGTGGATATCTTCAACATAAAGAAGATCTAATTCAGTTCCAGTTGATCAATGATGGACAGAAAAGCTACAACCAGAGAAGGAACACTGGGAATTGAGTGTAAAATATTTGCACTAATGTCTTTCTACCCAGGTTACTTATACCTTCAGAATCCAATTCTTACCGTGCAACAAGAAATTTGGTTTTACACACATATATTGTATCTGGGTTATACTTTAGCACATTTAATATGTATGGGATTGCTTGTCATCTAGGGGAGGGAGTAGAAGGAGAGAGGGGAAAATTTGGAAAAGTGAATAAAAAGGATAATGTTGTAAAAAAAAAAATTACCCATGCATATGTACTGTCAAAAAATTTAATTATAAAATTAATTAAAAAATTAAAAAGCTATAATAAAAAAGGGAAAACACATAAAAAAGAAAAATAAGAATTGGACTATTGAACTCAGGCCATGGAAAAGATCAAAAGAAAGTTTGAAAACCAAAAAAGATAGAGGAATTTTTTTTTTCCCCTGAGGCTGGGGTTAAGTGACTTGCCCAAGGTCACACAGCTAGGAAGTGTTAAGTGTCTGAGATCAGATTTGAATTCAGGTCCTCCTGAATTCAGGGCTGGTGCTCTATCCACTGTGCCACCTAGCTGCCCCAGATAGAGGAAATATTAAGGAAAGAATTGAGGAAATACAAAAAACTAATGAAGAGGAAAATGCCTTAAAAAGCAAAATTGACCATTTGGGAAAGGTGGTACAAAAGCTCACTGAGGAAAATAATTCCCTAAAAATTAGAATTGAGCAAATGGAACCGATTGACTTAATGAGAATTCAAGATACAACAAATCAAAATGAAATAGAAAGGAAAAGAAAAAAAGTGAAAGATCTCATTGAGAAAACAACTGAAATAGACACAGGAAAGATAATTTTAAAATTATTAGTCTACATGAAAGCCATGATTAAACAAAGTATCTGGATATAATCTTTCAAGAAATTATCAAGGAAAAGAGTTCTAATATTCTAGAACTAGAAGGTAAAATATAAATTGAAAGAATCCACTAATGACTTCCTCAGAGAGATCCCAAAATAAAAACTCCCAAGAATATTATAACCAAATTTCAGAATTCCTAGGTCAAAGAGAAAATATTGCAAGCATTCAGAAAGAGGCAATTCAAGTATAATGGATCTACAGTCAGGATAACAAAAGATTTAGTAGTTTCTACATTAAAGGACGGGAGGGCTTACAATATAATATTCTGTACAGTAATGGAGCTACCCAGAATCAGCTACCCAGAAAAACAGGATATAATCTTTTAGAGAACATGGGGATAATTCTATGAAACAGAGGATTTTTAAGCATTCATGATGAAAACACCAGAGCTGAGTAGAAAATATGATTTTCAAACACAAGACTATGAAAAAACATAAAAAAGTAATCAGGAAAGTGATATCATAAAGACTTAATTAGGTGGGGAAAAAAAAAACAAAAACAAACAAACAAACCCTGGAAAGTCCTTCAAGAACAAAGTGAAATATACTGTATACAAAGTAATAGCAATGTTCTGGGGTAGTCAGAAATGGTTGTAAATGATTTTCTTATTCTCAATAGTACAATCATCCACATCTACCCTGACGGATCTAAGATGAAAAATCCTATCCATACTCAGAGAAGGAACTGATTGTGTCTAAATATAGTTTGAAGCAATCTCTATTATTCTCTATTTCTCTCTTTATTTTTTGTAATGTCTGGACTAGCTTTCTGGAGGACTTGGTCTCAACAGGGTAGACATCATGAGGATAGTCAGCAATAGAGTCTAGAGTCTTTATTCTTGAGTCTAGAGCTAAATCACACTCACTTGCAAACTCTCTTCACTCTGACTTTCACAGTCTGTTTCCTTCACAGTCTGTCCTAATTTGACCCAGTCTTACTCCCTCACAATTTGCCTCACAGTCTGACCTCGTCTAACTCAATCTCCAGTTCTCTCAGCCCTTAAATACCCTATTGCAATTATATCATTATAATCATTATAGCATACTGAGTATATAGCAACTGTAGAACTATTATATTACCATGCTAAGTACTAAGTATATGTATACTAGAGAACCACAATCTCATCAGTTCCAATGAGTATACACCTTGTTGTAAGTCTCCTTGTTTCAAATACACTTTTCCAGGGTTCTGGCCCTCTACAAATTTTAACAATTTTTTGAGCATTTTTATTTTATTTTTGTTAGGGTGGGAGATCTGTTTTCTTTCACAACTTAATTATTATGGAAATGTTTTGCATAACTTCACATGTGGTTTCTTAATTGTAGATAAGGATAGAAGTCAAAAATCTTAAAAACATGTGAAAAAATAATTGCTTTGAATTTAACTGAGGGAAAATGTTAAATAACATTTTTTAAAAATTCCCCTACTATTTCTGCCTTTCTGAATTTGATTGTGAGGTCTTTGTACCCTAATGCTAAATGAGTTTCTGTGTAGGTGCCATGTACTGCTGAGAAAAATATATTTTGCTTTCTATCCCTATTTAATTTTATACAGGAGGCTATCATATATAAGTTGTCTAACATACTAAACTCCCTAGTTCTTTTCATATTTATTTTTTTGGTAATCTTTATCTCATTCTGAGTGGGTGAGATCTCTCACTAATATTATTTTGCTATCTGTTTCTTCTTGTAACTGGCTGAACTTCCTTAAGGATTGGAATACTGTACCACTTGTGCATATATGTTTAGTATTGATACCACTTCATTGTCTATAATACCTTTTAACAGGATATATCTCTGTTTTTTATCACTTTTAAGTAGACTAGACTATCTTAGATCAGAATTGCCATCCCTGATTATTTTTTGCTTCAGGTAAAATATATGTTCTTATCTGGCCTTTTACCCTTTCTCTGTGTGCATCTTTAAGTTTTGTTTTGTGTGTGTGTGTGTGTGTGTGTGTGTGTGTGTGTGTGTGTGTGTGTGTGTGTGTGTGTATGTTTTGTTTTGGTAAATAATTATATTGTGGAACTTTGGTTTTTAATCCATTCTGCTATCTGCTTCCTTTTTATGGGAGAGTTCAATCCATTCACATTCACAGTTATTATTACTAGCTCTTTATTTCCCTCCATCTTATGTTCTCCCCTCTATATACTTTTGTCTCTCTTCACTGTGTCTCCTTAGTAATGTTTTATTTCTGACCCATCTTATTCTAAACTTGGTCTCCTTCTATCAGCTGTCCTCTTTTTTCCCCCCTTTCTCTTAGTGTTTCTGCTCTCCCTTCTATCCAGCCCCTTTCTTTTATTTCCCTTTTCTTTTCCTACTTTCTTATAGGGTAAGATAAATTTATGTACCCAACTGAGTGAATATATTATTCTTTACTGAGTCAGACAATGTTCAACCTCCTCCCTTCTTTCTTGATATTGTAATAGGTCTTTTTGCCTCTTCATATATCCTAATTTATCCCATTTTACATCCCCTTTCTACTTCTACCAGTGCAATCCTTTTTCCACTCCTTAATATATTTTTCTTTAATATCATATCAGAATCAATTTATGCCCACACCTTTTATTATGTTCCCTCTAACTGCCCTAATAAAAGATACAGTTTTTGAGAGTTACAAGTATCATTTCCCTTCTATAGATATAAACAGTTTAGTCTTTAAATAATGTTGTTTTTTTCTTCTCTGTTTACTTTTATGCTTCTTTTGAGTCTTGTATTTGAAGATAAATTTTTCCTTTAGTTTTGGTCTTTTCAAAGAAATGATTGAAAGTTCCTTATTTCATTGAAGATCCATGTCCTCCCTAAAAGATAATACTCAGTCTTGCTGGGCAGTTGATTTTTGGTTGTAATTCTAAGTCTTATGCCTTTTGGAATATGGTATACCATGCCTTCCAATCATTTATTGTAGAAGCTTCCAGATTTATAGCAATTCTGACTTAAATATTTATCCTGTGAATATATGTATATGCATATGTGTATATTTTTTCTGGAGTCTGCAGTATTTTTTTCCTTGAGAATATACTTCTGGAGTTTTGCAACAATGTTTCTTGGGGGTTTTCCTCTAGAATATCTTTCTGGAGGTGATCAATGGATTCTTTCAATGATTATTTAGACCTCTGGTTCTAGAATATCAAGGCAGTTTTCTTTGATGATCTCTTGGAGAATGCTACACAGGCTCTTTTTGTTGTCATGGCCTTCAGGCAGACTAATAATTTTCCAATTGTCTTTCCTGGATCTATTTTCCAGTTCACCTGTTTTTCCAATAAAGTAGTTTATTAATTTTTTTCCTTCTATTTTCTTCTATTTTTTTCATTACTTTTTGTTTCTTTGACTGATTCTTGATGTCTCATTGAGTCATTAGTTTGTATTTGTCCAGTTCCATTTTTTAATGTATGATTTTCTTCAGTTACCTTTTGTATTTCTTTTTTTTTCCATTTGATAACTTCTACTTTTCAAGGTATTGTTTTATTCATGAGTTTTTCTTTTCTTTTTTGCATTTGGCTAATTGCATTTAAAAAAAATTGTTTTCCTCAATCAATTTTTTTCTCCCTTTTCTAAACTATTAACTCTCTTTTGCATGCTTTTCATTTACTTTTTCAATTTTTATTTAATTTTATTTGCCTTTTAAAATTCTTAATGAGCACTTCAAAGAAGTGTATTGGCTTGAGCCCAATTCATATCACTCTTTGAAATCTCCCATATGGGGATATTGTCCTCTTCTGAGTTAGTGTTTTGGTCTTTCTTGTCAGCATAGTGGCCTTCTATGATTATGATTATTTTCTGTTTCTTGCTCATATTCTTTCTTTCTTTTATTTTTGTTTTTTTGTCTTTTAAGGTTGAACTCTGCTCCTGGGATAGAGGAAGGACTGTCCCAAGTTTCTTCTATTACACTGAGTCTTGAGGCTCTGGACTCAGGGGCCTCTCCCCTTATAGTTGGTGTCTTGCTCACAGAAGGGAGTAGCCCTATCTGGGCTCTAGGCAACAGGTGCTGTATCTTTTAGAAAAATGTTTTCTGCATGTATTTAGATAATCACATAATTTCTGGTTTTTTTTATTATTGTTGTTAATGTAATCTATTATCCCAATAGTTTTCCTAATATTGAATTAGTCTTTAATTTTTGGTATAATTTCTTCCCCTCCACACAGTCATAGTACATTGTCCATGTGATATATTGCTGCAATTTCCTTTTGGAATTATATTTTTAAAAATTTGGATGAAAATTTATTAAGAAAATTAGTCTATAGTTTTCTCTGTTTTACCACTTATGGTTTGTTTTTCAAGATCATCCTCATTTTTTCCTTCTGAGCCATCTGAATCAAATGGTGAGACAAAAATCAGGATGACTGGAGACGACCCTGGTTTCAATGGGAAATGTTGATTCCTTTATAAGATCAGGTCTTTAAAAAGTCTCCAGTTAAGGGAAATGACCATATACACCCCTCCCTCACTTACATCCAATTCATTCTTTCCTTTCCTTTTTTCGCATTTGGCCCTGGAGTATTTTCTTAAGGAGTTTATTGTTAGCTTCCCCAATTTCCTTTTCTAAGGTGAAGTTATCTAAGTATTTTATTTCTTCTTCTGAAAATTTAGTCAATTTTATATTTTAAGAACTATTCATGACTTTTGCTTTTATATTGTCAGATTTATTTGCATACAATTGGAAAATAATTTCTTCTGATTTCTTTAATTCCTCTTCATCGGTAGTAAATTTATTCTTTTCATTTTTAGACTGGTAAATTGGTTTTTTATTTTTTTAAGAAATCAGATTAATAAATGGCGTATTCATCTTTTTTTACATAAAACCTCCTGACTTATTAGCTCAATAATTTTCTTTCTATTCCATTCAATTGTCTCCAATGGTCTGTCATATATAACTTTTGTAATATTCTATTCCTTTCCTTTTTTTTTTTTTATTATGTTGTTAGGTTGAGCTTCTCCATTAGTATAACTTGACTATTTTTCCTATTACTCACCTACCATCTCCTCTCAGAATTTACATTATGTACTAATGTATTTAGTGTCAATATTACTTTATTTTCTATGATACCTTTTGTGAAGTTGTATTTTCATTCCCTTTTAAAAATTCTATTTTTTCTTTTTCTTTGAGATCATGATTGCTTCCCCAATTCTTTAACTTTTGTAAAAACAAAATGGATTCTACTCCAGCCCTTTACCTTTACTCCGTGTATCCCTTTTTTACCTTTGCTCTGTGTATCCCTTTGCTTCAAATATGTTTCTTGCAAACAACATATTATAGATTCTTAAAAATCCACTATGTGTGTGTGTGTATATATATATATATAATGTATATATATGTATATACATATACATATGTATACATATATATATTATTTAACATATATTTTAACATATTTAACATATATTGGTCTATTTGCCATCTAGGGGAGGGAGTGGGCAGGAGAAGGGGACAAGTTGGAACAGAAGGTTTTGCAAGGGTCAATGTTGAAAAATTACTCATGCATAAAACTTGTAAATAAAAAGATATATATATATATATATATATATATATATATGTACATATATATACATATATATAAAAGAAAAAAAAAAACATAATCCACTCTTCTATCTGCATCCATTTGGGGGTGAATTCTTCCTATTTCTATTCATAGTTCACATTACTATGCATTTCTCTCCAGTCTTTTTTCCATTCCTCTTTTATCCTTCTAATCACTATATCCCCCAATTTACCCTCCTTTTCTTAATTCTTTTTCCCTTCTATTTTTCTAGAGGGTAAAACAGATTTCTATACTCAACTGTGTATTTTATTCCCTCTTAAAATCAATTTAATTGAGAATAAGGTTCAAATGATACTTCTGGCTTTTATTTTCACCTCTACCATAACAGACTTTTTGTGTCTCTTCCTGTGACTTCATTTACCTCATTCTACCTCTTTCTTATATTCCCATTGTATTTCTTACTCATCTTCATCTCCATTCCTTTCTGTTATTATACTATCAAACTCACTTTATAGGTACACCTTCAATGTACACTGCTTCTAAATGTCTTAATATTTATAGTTTTTAAAAGTTACAAATATCATCTTTTCATCCTGGGATGCAAACAATTTAATTTTATTGAATTCCTTTTCTTTTTTTCTTTCCTTTTTACCTTGTTCATGCTTCTCTTGAGTGCACTTTTGTTGATATTTGTATTGTTCCTTTCTACGAATTTGCAGCTCTTTCTCCTTGCCCTGGCTACACTATGCATGAGTTTTAATTTGAGTATCTCTTTCAGATGATTACTGTTTTTTTTTTTTTTTCTCTATTTATTTTACTTTTTAGCTCTAATATATCAGGTCAGATTTATCTGATCATTTTTTGAAGTGTCATGTCCAAGTTAATTTTTTGATCATGGCTTTCAAATCATCCAAATATTCTTAAATTTTCTCTTCTGGTTCTATTTTCCAGATCAGTTTTTATCAAAGGAATATTTTACTGGATTTTCTATTTTTCCTACTTTTGTTTTTGTTGATTGATTTTTGATATCTAATGGAATCATCAGCTTCCATTTGATCAATGCTAATTTTGATATCTAATGGAATCATCAACTTCCATTTGATCAATTCTAATTTTTAAGGAGTTATTTTCTTCAGTTATCTTTTTTTTTAACCTTCTTTTCTATTTGAAGGTTAAAAAAAAAAGATTCTACCGTTTAAATAGTTCTTTTCTTCTGTAACTTGGTATATCTTCCACCTCCCCATTTTTGTGCGTCCTTTTTCAAACTGTTTAGCTTTTCTAGTATTCTCTTGTATCATTCTCATTGAGGAGGTTTGAGAATTGAGGGTAAGAGATTCACTCTGGTCTTTATTGCAGATTCCTTGGGAAAGAATTTGCAAACCCTAAGTCTTGTGTCAAAGGGAGGTACATTTCCACTTAAGAAGACAGGTTGCTAAGAAAACAGCTTTCTTAGTGGACAAGAACCTGACAGGACTATTTCAAAGGTGGGTTAACACTGAGAAGAAAATATCTTCATTAGTGGACAACAGCCTGTTAAGATTTAGCAAGGTCTTTTATTAGTCTTCTGAGGCCTTATGTAGGTTTCCCCCTGCCCACCTGGGAGCAGTTCCAGGGACTAATCTTCAATTCAATAGAAGTTGGTGATTATGCCCCTGGCCAAGATCTCCAATTAAATTAGATTATTTAGCATGAATAGGTGTGGCCCCTCCCAGAGGCTGGGAGATTTTGAGACTCAAGAACACAAAGGGGGATGCAGTTTACATCATCATTTATTTTCTCAATTTTTCTTCTACCTCTCTATTTGATTTAGAAAAAAAAAAAAAAAAACAAACAAAAACAAACAAACAAACAAACAACAACAACAACAACAACAACAACAACAACAACAACAACAACAACAACAAAAAACACCTCACCAAGCTGTTCTAGGAGTTATTTTTGGACTTGAGACTAATTGTTATTTTTCTCTGTGGCTTTAATTTAGGTCATTTAAAGTTGTTGTTGCCTATTGAGTTTGTATTTTGTTTTTCCCTGTCACTGCAATAACTTTTATTGATCAAATTGTTTTTATTTTAATTTATATTTTGCTCATTTTCCAAATTATTTTGTTACTTTTAAAGCTGTTCTCCTGAGGTAATCAGACACTTTCCCAAGCTTTTGGACAGTGGGAAGGAGGGGAGAGAGGAGGGCTGCAGTCTCTTACTGCTTGGCTATCTTATGTAAAGTAAAGTGCTGAAGGGGCCTGACCATTCACCTTGTACTGCCCTAGGGCTATGGAAGACCTAGCTGCTTACTTGGTGCTGTTCTGAAAACTGCAGGTGTTCTGGTACTGTGCTAGGTCACAGATGGGCATGTTGCCCATCATAGGGATCCTGGCCACTCACCTAGTTCTATGCTGGGGTCCATGAATGGCCTATTACTTTACTGTAGAGGACTTTATCATTTGTCTGTTTCTCTGCCAGAGCCTGCAAGAAGGCTTATCTTTGCCTGGTATTGTGACAAAGCTCTTGATGGACCTGGTGCTTTGTCTGGTCCATAAAGTTGTTTAGAAGGGGGATAGTGCATGGAGTAATGTTAGGATTACTAAGTGAGAACTGAGGTTTTCTGGACAATTACAAGGTGAGAACTCAGGTTGACTTGATAGAGGGGGCAAGCTCATTGGCTGGGGTGGTTCTTCCCAGAAGCCCTTGCATTATCCCACGCCCATTCTCTGGGAGAATAAAAGAGAGGACTCTCAGAGAAAGAAGAAGACTCTCTGCATTACATCAGGCCTGACGGGGCTCTCTGCAGGAAGGGAAGTCACTTCTTTGGACAAGAGTTAACAGCAACTGCCTGGAGACAACGGTTCGTTACAGGAAGAAGAATCTGTCTGAGAGATTTGAGTAGACACAGCAGATCTCTTCCCAGAGAGCGATCCAGCAGCTTCTGGAGACGACAGCTCGTTACAGAGTAAGGTTTAGGTTTGGAGCTCTGGTTGCTCACCTATTCCTGCAGCAAGACACTGACTTCTGCTGAGCCTCAGGATCTTCCTTTTTCTTGCTAAGGCACAATTCACTGATGGCTTGCCCAGACACTCCCTTTCCTGGGCTGTGTCTCTCTTTACCCTTTAATGAGACAGATATTTCCTGCCAACCATTCAAATTATATTGGCTAGGAAATTGATTCACCTTCTGTTTTTGTTTGTTCTGCCATTCCAAATTCATTCTGAGTGGCAATATAGTCTTTGGAGGTAAATTTGGTTCCTAAAGGTCCTGACCATATTGTAGTTTTCTGTTCATCCTCAATAATCAGAGCATTGTAATTTAAAAATTCTTGTCAACTACAATTCTTCCTTTTGACAATTAAAATTGTGTTAGAATACTGCATTGTGTCTGATACATGATAGGCACATAAATTTTCCTGAATGATTGACTGAAGTTATTAATGCCAATAAACATAGATTAGAAATCTGGCCATAAAAGGTCTAGGAACTGACTTTTCAAAAAAATCACATTTTATATAAATATCTGTATTATGATTGGTGGTTCAACAAGCATGCAACAATTATGTGGCACAATTCTGATTTTTTTTTCTACTTTGTTAGGACTAAGAATTAATGAATAACCAAAGAAAAATGTTTTTCTAAGCTTAGAGAAATTAAAAAGAATTGCTAAGACACTTGTTAAGTGGATGTTGAAGAAAGAACTGTCTGTAGCAAAGCACAACATGGGTTAAAATCACATTTTAAATCACTAGAGAAAATCATTATTACCTGTAATTTACAAAGATTGTTGATTTTTCAAAGATTTTTAACACATCATTTAACATCATTATTCTATTTTACAGATATCAAAACCGAGAGGGTCATGATTAGCCAAGATCACATACTCAATCAGTGCATGAGTCATGATTTAAATTCAGGTCTATCTGAATTCAAATCCAGGGCTCAATTCATTACACTATTAGCCTTAAATGAAATTATCTTAATAACACCACATGTGTTTTCTAAACAGGCTGACAGTGAATTAAAAGTTTCCATACTGCCACTTCTATTGTCTATACCTATTCTTCTGTATGTAGCTAGACAGGAAAATTCTAACCCCTCTCCCTTAAGACATACCTTCTAATACATAATCTTCTAAGTCTTCTCTCTATGCACATTTTTAATGATGTTATGTCTACATTTATTATCAGATTTTTTTCATAGATACATAGGAATTTAAAGGGAAGGAAATAATTTGAAATTCAAAATTTCAAATAAATGTTTAAATAGACAATAAAATTGTAAAAAAAGAAAATATATAGCATGTTCAATAGACAGTGTGGATAGGATTAGATCAAGGAAAAAAAAAGAATTAGTCATTTTTTTTGCAATAGTACAGGTAAGAAGTAAAATTTTATGGACAGCTAGGTGATACAGTAGATACATCAAAGTTCAAATTCAGAGTGAGTACTTATGAGTTAGTTAATCTAGACAAGTTACTTAACCTGTTTATCTCAGCTTTTTCATCTTTAAAATGGGGATAATGAAGCACCTACATTCCAGGTTATTGTAAGAATCAAATGACATAATAATTGTAAAATGATTATCACAATGCAGGCATTTAAACTGTGTTTATCTTTGAAAAGGAGGAGGATGGCTGGTAGCTAAGTGGGGAGGGAAAATGAGAAATTTTTTAGATTTTTCAAAAGCTATATCAAAGAGATTTGGTTACTAATTTGGATGTGAATATCTAGGAAAAGGAAGAATCAGGAACAATTTCAAGGTTTGGAAAATAAATCATTGGAAGGATGTGGCTATGCTCAATAAAAATGGAAAAATGGATGCGTTTCAGTGACAAAGATGATATCCATTGAATGCTATTTCTATTATATATATGTATATATATAATACATATCTATATCTATCTATATCTATATCTATATAGTGAGAATAAAAGAAAAAGTCTTACTAGTAAGAAAAAATATTGCCCAAATATTATGCATTCATACTCTCTTCAGTAACAATATTTTTATTATAGCTTTTTATTTATAAGACATATGCATGGATAATTTTTCAGCATTGACCCTTATAAAACGTTCTGTTCCTCCTTTTCCTCTCTTTCCTCCCATCCCCTCCCCTAGATGGCAGGTAGACCAATATATGTTAAATATGTTAAAGTATAGTAAGCAATATTTTAAAAGAAAAAGTTATATCTTCTTTATTCTTTTTACTGAATATGTGTATTTTCATTTTTAATTTTATCTGTTTCCTCAATTATACAATTAAGATGACAATAGGATTTACCTCTGAAGGTTATTATGAGAATCAAAGGACTTACAGTTATAAAACATTAAGCTTAGCACCTAAATTAGAATAAGAAATTAATAAATAATTGTTTTCTTCCTCCTTCCTTCCTCACTCAGCTTTGTCTTTTTTGAGGATGTGAAATAGCTATTAACAGCTACATAATATTACCAAAAACATTGTTATTAAAGCTGTTAAACTTTTTTATGTTGCCATTCATTAGTGGTTTTTAATTTTTAAGTGATGATATAAAACTTCTTAAAATCAGATATTTTGTGTACTCAAATTGGTAAACATCCAGAAGGTAACTCATACTGCCCATAATAAAGAGTATTGTTAATGATTCTCAAGTGATATGTTCATTTTGACCTTTACATTTATAATTCTACTAGTAAATACTAAATTTCAATGACTAAATTATTCATTTGCACAGTTTATCTGTTAATAGATTTAATATTAATTGATAACTTAATGTTTGTATCATTTTGTATTTCTCATATAAATATTGATTTGGGACCATTGACAATCAAGGAGGGCATTTATTTAGTTGGTGTCCTTGTGCTGACATAACTTTTGTGTCCTGAAGCGACATATAGTTACCATCTGGAACATTTGTTCACTTGAATGAAATAATCAAGATAGTGATGGTTGTTTGTCTATTAAAGAATTGTTCTTCAATTAGTAGCATATCACAACCAAGACATGGGCAGTTAAGTGTGCAGTGGATAGAGTTCCAGGCCTGAAGTTGGGAAGGATTTAGCTCAAATCTGGATTCAGACATGTAATGCCTATGTGACTTTGGGCAAGGGACTTAATTCTGTTCGCCTCATTCAATTTCTCATGTATAAAATGAGCCAGAGAGAAATGGAAAATAATTTCTGTGTCTTTGCCAAGAAAACACCAGATGGGATCACAGAGAATTGGATAGATCTCAGCAACAACGGCAGCAGCAGCAACTACAGCAGTGGTGGTGGTGGCAGCAACATAAGAGAATTTTGAATTATTTTATAGAAGAAAGATGCAACCATATAGACTTATCTAGAAAGGATTGGTTGTATCAGAATGTGGACTAAAGAATTTTCTTTCTTTCTCTCTTTCTCTCATCTCTCTCTCTCTATCTCTTTCAACTTACTTTTCCTTGAGTGTGTTTATTTTCATTAGGATGGGAGATCTATTTTTTAATATCCTGACTTTTATGGAAATATTTTACAAAGAGAACCTAGAACTCAAAAAAAAAAAAAAAAAACAAATGTAAAATAACTTTCTTTAAATGTAACTGGGGAAAAGTCTTAAACAAATAAATAAATGGAAATAAGTTAGCTATTAAGGAAAAATTCTAGTTTCTTTGGGGATAAATAAAATATTTGATTTTTTTTCCTGTACTGCATCTAAAAACAACTAATTTCTTTGTAAATTATAATTATACCTCTCCAAGGAGCCTAAAATACTAATTATTTTTAAGAAATCTATTTACATATGCTTTACGTCTCCATGAAAAATTAAAAATAGCTATTTTTTTCAAAAGAAAAGTGTTACTCAGTTTCTTAAAAGGAATATATTGTAATTGTGATTTGAATAGGTAGCTTTACCTTCATATTCCCCTGCTTTCTTCTATCTTACAATTCATATATGCTGAAGCTGTATTATTCTCATAATACATTCATATTAGCAATTCTATGTGAAGTTATACTTTTCAAAGTTGCTATTTTTGGGGTCTTATCTCCATATAACTATAGTTATTGAAAAATATTTTGTATCATTAATTTAATTAAATCACAAAACATTGGTATTAATAGACTTTGATAATTTTCAATCCTATCAACCATTTTTCCATTTTAATGGACTCTATGTCCTCAAAAGACAATATTTTTTTTTTGAGCCAGTGACATTTTCTGGGTATATTCTATGCCTGGAACACCTTTTTATCCTCTGACTACTCTGGAATCATTTCATTTCCATTGAATTCCCACCTTCTACTGATTTCCTACAAACATAAAGTTTTAATTTCTCTAGTTTCTCCAAAGTACAAAGGACTTTGGAATGACCCTCATAAAAGAGAACTGTTAGATGTTATGGGCCAGAACTTGAAAAAAGGTACTAATGGAATTGAAGAGACAATGGTTAAATCTAGTTTAGCATTGATTTAATCCTACAACAAATAATGGTTTCCTAGAGATATAATGATTGATTTATACTCAGTGTAGAGCATATGAGCAAGAAGCTCTCAGGGCCAAAAGAGACAAGGGCACGAGAAGCTCTCGGGAGCTGAGACAGATTCATTCCATCGTCTCTCTTTGTGGTGGCTGGAGGCTGAAGCACAAACTTTGGATTCCGGGAGCTTCAGAAGCCAGGCAAAACAGGCAGGAGCTCAAGCTCTCAGGAACTAAGGAGAGATATCACCAACAAAATGCAACAGCAAGAGATACAAAAAGAAATTCCATTCAAAACAACTGTCGACAGTATAAAATATTTGGGAATCCATCTATCAAAGAAAAGTCAAGAATTATATGAGCAAAATTACAAAATATTTGCCACAAAAATAAAGTGAGATTTAAATAATTGGAAAGACATTCAGTGCTAGTGGATAGGCCGAGCGAATGTAATAAAGATTACAATAGTCCCCAAACTAATCTATTTATTTAGTGTTATAGCAACCAGACTCCCAAGAAAATATTTTAATGACCTTGAAAAAATAACAACAAAATTCATATGGAAGAATAAAAGGTTGAGAATTTCAAGGGAAATAATGAAAAAAAAAAGTCAGATGAAGGTAGCCTAGGTGTACCTGATCTAAAGCTATGTTATATAACAACAGTCACCAAAATGATTTGGTATTGGCTAAGAAATAGACCAGTCGATCAGTGGAACAGATTAGGTACAAAGGACAAAAAAGTGTACAACTATAGCAATCTAATGTTTGACAAATCCAAAGATACCAACATTTGGGATAAAAATTCATTATTTGAAGAAAAAAAACTGTTGGGAAAACTGGAAATTAGTGTGGCAGAAATTCAATATGGATCCACACTTAACACATATACCAAGATAAGATCGAAATGGGTCCATGATTTAGGCATAAAGAATGAGACCATAAATAGATTAGAGGAAAAGACGATAGTCTACCTCTCAGACCTGTGGAGGAGGAAGGAATTTATGAACAGAGGAGAAGTAGAGATCATTATTGATCACAAAATAGAAGATTTTGATTACATTAAACTAAAAAGTTTCTGTACAAACAAAACTAATGCAAATAAGATAAGAAGGGAAATAACAAATTGGGAAAACATTTTTACAGTTAAAGGTTCTGATAAAGGCCTCATTTACAAATTATATAGAGAACTGACCCTAATTTATAAGAAATCAAACAATTCTCTAATTGATAAATGGTCAAAGGATATGAACAGACAATTCTCAGATGATGAAATTGAATCTATATCCACTCATATGAAAGAGTGTTCCAAATCACTACTGATCAGAAAAATGCAAATTAAGACAACTCTGAGATATCACTACACACCTGTCAGATTGGCTAAGATGACAGGAACAAATAATGATGAATGTTGGAGGGGATGTGGGAATACTGGGACACTAATGCAATGTTGGTGGAGTTGTGAAAGAATCCGGCCATTCTGGAGAGCAATTTGGAACTATGCCCAACAAGTTATCAAACAGTGCATACCCTTTGATCCAGCAGTCGTACTACTGGGCTTATATCCCAAAAAAATACTAAAGAGGAGAAAGGGACCTGTACGTGCCAAAATGTTTGTGGCAGCTCTTTTCATAGTGGCTAGAAACTGGAAAACGAATGGATGTCCATCAATTGGAGAATGGTTGGTGGGGTAAATTATGGTATATGAAGGTTATGGAATATTATTGGTATATAAGAAATGATCAGCAGGATGAACACAGAGAGGATTGGAGAGACTTACATGAACTGATGCTGAGTGAAATGAGCAGAACCAGAAGATCACTATACATTTCAACAACAATATTGTATGAAGATATATTCTAATGGAAGTGGATATCTTCAACATAAAGAAGATTCGACTCACTTCCAGTTGATCAATGATGGACAGAAACAACTACATCCAGAGAAGGAACACTGGGAATTGAAAGTAAACTGTTAGCACGACTGTCTTTCTATCCAGGTTACTTATACCTTTGGAATCCAATTCTTAACGTGCAACAAGAAAATTGGATTTACACACATATATTGTATCTAGGTTATACTGTAACACATGTAAAATGTATGGGATTGCCTGTCATCTAGGGGAGGGAGTAAAGGGAGGGAGTGGAAAATTGGAAAAATGAATAAAAGGGATAATGTTATTAAAAAAAATTACTCATGCATATGTAATGTTAAATTTTTTTATAATTATAAAATTAATAAAAAAAAAAAAAAAGAAATGCTAGCCTCAACAATAAGAGTCAAGAAAGAGATTAATGGAATAAGAGTATGCAATGAGGAAATCAAACTATCACTCTTTGCAGATGACATAATGGTATATTTATAAAACCCCAGAGATTCTAATAAAAAATTATTAGAAATAATTCACAACTTTAGCAAAATTCCTTGGGATACAAAATAAATCCACATAAATCCTCAGCATTTTTATACATCACCAACAAAATGCAACAGCAAGAGATACAAAGGGAAATTCCATTCAAAACATCTGTTGAGAGTATAAAATATTTGGGAATCCATCTACCAAAGAAAAGTCAGGAATTATATGAACAAAATTACAAAACACTTGCCACAAAAATTAATTCAGATTTAAATAATTGGAAAGACATTAAGTGTTCTTCAATAGTTTGAGTGAATATAATGAAGATGACAATACTCCCTAAACTAATCTATTTATTTATTGCTATACCAATCAGACTCCCACGAAACTATTTTATTGACCTAGAAAAAATAACAACAAAATTCATATGGAAGAACAAAAGGTCAAGATTTTCAAGGGAATTAATGGGAAAAAAAATCAGATAAAGGTGGCCTAGCTATACCTGATCTAAACCTATATTATAAAGGAGCAGTCACAAAAATTTGGTATTTGCTAAGAAATAGACTAGTTGATCAGTTCAACAGTGTAATGTCCTGTTGTCTCCAGAAACTGCCGATTTCTCTCTGGGAGGAGTTCTGCTGTCCCAACTCAATCTCCTGGACAGACTCTTCTTCCTGTAGAGAGCTGTCCCAACTCTGACCTAGAGTAATCTCACTTCTCCGGGTCCAGTGTTGTCTCTTTTATCCTCCCAGAGAAGGGCCATGTGAGAACTCAAGGGCTTATGGGAAAATTACTTCAAGCAATGAACTTGCTTCTTTTAAAGGTTGTGTAAACTCCTTTTCATATGTAAACTCCTACTCAGAAGCTCAAAGGGGTAAACTCCCCTTAAAGGCCAGAACTAGAGAATTGTTAAGTACCAACTTAGCACTGAGTAAGAACCTAACATCTCTCCCTTTCTTTTGATTTAGAACATAGAGTGGTCATGACCGTGAAACATAAATCCATCAATATGGGAGGTATTACACATAATTACATACATAAACACATAGTAACATAGTAACATAACACTTGCTAGAAGTATATAACAAATAACATAATCAAATAGTCATAAATTGAGAATTTTTAAATGTCCATAAGTCCATTGTCCATTAGTCTCATCTTGTGTTAGGAAATCCAATAATTCCTGCTGGTTTTAAAATTCTTTAATAGTCTTCTTATTAGCCATGCTCTTTCAGTGTCAGATGTTTCTTAGATTTTCTCCTTTGTTTTGAGGTTTTTCTCTTTTTCTGTCTCTCTCTAGGTGCTTGTTGCACCTATCTGTTTCCTTCTCCATCTGTTTACTTCTGTCTGTTAAAATACAATCAAACCCTCTCTCCCAGGCAGTTAACCTATCTAATTTCCTTCTATTTACCACTTTCTAAAACTCTTCTCATACTCTGGCAATTATATTGGAGTTGTTTGCACTGGACACAGCCCTGTTGATTTAAAAGGCCTTTATTCTCCCCAAGTGTAATCCATTTTTGCAATCTGATTGCTTTTTGGCTGACTAATCAGGTAATCCCTGATTGTTTTTTGGCTGATAGATCACACCAGAGCAATCATGCCCCATCTATCCTTTGATTGATATCTTGGAGCTGGGCATAACTTCTCATTTCCCTGGGTCAATCTGCATTCTGAGGCCCAGTGAAAGCCTTTGTGACATTTTGGACATGGAGTTTTAGGTCTTGTTTCACCTTGTCTTCTCACTCTATCACCATATCTACATTGAGCTCTTAGATGTCCAATTTTCCACATTGGAAACATCGACAAATTTCTCTAAAAGTTCCTTGCCAGGAGGGACCCTGTCTTTCCATGTTCATCATAGTCTGGGTGTAAAAAGCATTTGTTCCCACTTTAGCACATCATCTTATGATCTCCTCTAAAGGAGCATCTTTGTCTAATCCCATATAATTCTTTTGCAAATCTCATTGGCATTTTCCTTAGTCAGATGTCTGGTCATTATTTCTGTAGCTACATTTTCTCCAATAGTTCTTTTGTCAGCAGTTTGCAGACGTCCCAACAAAATCTGGAAAAGGTTCATTGGGACCTTGCTCTATTTTAGTGAAAGCCTCTCCCCGATCTTTCTGTCTGGAGAGGGAACCTCAAGCTTTTATTGCAGCCTTAGCAATTTGCTCATACACCGTCATGGCATAATTAATCTGTTCTGAATTCTCTACATACTGACCTTCACCAGCTAATTGCTCAAAAGTCAATGGTGTGTTAACTCCTATTTCTATATTGCATCTAACATGGATCTTACATAATTCATGAAACTCCGCAAGCCACAATAAATTTTGTCCAGGTTGGACTTCCGGCCAAGATGGCGGCGTGGAGGCAGACAGCTGCTTGAGCTCCTCGTTTTCTCTCAGAACTTACTTCATGACAAGCCTCTGACTTAATGCTTGACCCAGAAAGAAATCCACAAATTATCACCAAGAGAAGACATCCTTGAGAGTCGCCAGAAAAGGTCTGTGTTTGTTCGGGGGAGGGTCAATCAGACTGGGCGCAGACTGAGGGCAGACAGCCAGAGCAAGACAGGCAGCTCACACAGCTCAGACCGGAGGGGGAGGGGTGTGATCTCTGCCGTTTCTGTGAAAGGGCTTTTGCCCCAGCAAGCCAGGAGCAGCAGAGAGAGGGTGTAAACACCGGAGGTGAAGATTAAAACCCCAGAAAGCCAGCTTCTCTCAGAGCCCGGCACCCCCAACCCCCACCTGGACTGACTCGGTGCGTTCTCAGAGCCTCAGAGCGCAGACTCAGTACAGTCATTGCTGTTCTGTTAGTGGCTCGCTGCTGCCCTACCCCCAGTCTGTAGAGGAAGCCCATTAATACCATCCAGCCCCATCCCCCGCAAAACAGACCAATTGTTTCTCTTGTCAGTTTGTTTTCTTTGATTCCTACTCTGACAAAATGAACAAAAAATTCAAAAGGGCTCTAACCATTGACAGCTTCTGTGTGGAGAGGGAGCAGACTTCAAATGCTGAGGAGACTAGGACCAGAATGTCCCCAGATGTATCCCCTGGGAGGGATATAAGCTGCTCCTCAATACAAAAGAACCTCATAGAGGAAATCAAAAAGGCTCTTACAAGAGAGCTGGAAGAGAAATGGGAAAAGGAAAGGGAAGCTTGGCAAGAGAGCCTGGAGAAGTCATCACATGCATTCAAAGACAGAATGGATAAAGAAATCAAATCATTGAGAAACAAGATTAGTGAGCTGGAAAAGGTAAACAACTCCAAGGAAAACAGGATTAGAGAGCTGGAAAAAGAAATCAGCTCTCTAAAAAATAAAATGGATAAAATGGAAAAAAATTCCATAGAAGATAAAAACTCAATTGGACAATTACAAAGAGATATAAAAAAAGTGAGTGAAGAAAATACATCATTGAAAATTAGACTGGAACAAGTAGAAATGAATGACTCAAGGAGAAACCAAGAGGGAGTCAAGCAAAACCAGAGAAATGAAATAATTGAAAAGACTGTCAAGTACCTTACCAGAAAGACAACAGACCTGGAAAACAGATCCAGGAGAGACAATTTGAGAATAATCGGACTCCCTGAAAAATGGGAGGAAAAAAAGAGCTTGGACACCATTTTCGAGGAAATTATCAAAGAGAACTGCCCAGACGTTTTGGAAACAGAGGGTAAAATAGACATTGAGAAAATTCATCGATCACCTACTGAAAGGGACCCTAAAATCAAAACGCCAAGAAATATAGTGGCCAAGTTCAAGAACCATCAGACAAAGGAAAAGATATTGGAAGCTGCTAGAAAAAAACAATTCAGATATGGAGGATCCACAATAAGGATAACACAGGATCTAGCAGCGTCCACATTAAAAGAACGCAGGGCCTGGAACATGATATTCCGAAAGGCTAAGGAACTTGGTATGCAGCCAAGAATAACTTACCCAGCAAGAATGAGCATCGTTTTCCAGGGAAGAAGATGGACATTTAACGAAATAAATGAATTCCATCAATTTTTGATGAAAAAACCAGACCTACATAAGAGGTTTGATCTTCAAATACAGAACTCAAGAGACTTCTAAAAAAGGTAAAAAGAAATCTTGAGAACTATACTTCTGTCAAAAAAATATGTAAAGAACATATGTACAATTTGTCTTAGAAACTAGAGGTGGAAAGGAGATTATATCATAAAAAAGTATAAAGTGGTGGTACTACATCTCATGAAGAGGCAAAGGTAACCTATTATATCTGAGAGAAAGAAAGGAGGGAGATGAACATAGCGTGTATCAATAGACATATTCGATTTATGGTGAAACTTCTTCCACTTCATTGAAAAGTGAAAGGGAAGGAGTAAGCTAAGGGGAAGGGAATACAGTAATTTCGAGGAAAAGGGGTAAAATAAGGGGAGGATCTTTAAGGTGGGGGAGGGATCCTAAAAAGGGAGGGCTGTGAAAAGCAAGTGGTGTTTACCAGTTTAATACTGGATAGGAGGGTAAAAGGGAAGGAAAGGGGAAAAGCATAAGCAGGGGTTAATAGGATGGCAAGCAAAATAGAATTAGTCCTTCTAACCATAAATGTGAATGGGGCAAACTGCCTCATAAAGAGGAAGCACTTAGCAGACTGGATTAAAAGTCAGAATCCTACTATATGTTGTTTACAGGAAACACACCTGAAACAGGATGAGACATTCAAACTAAAAGTAAAAGGGTGGAGCAGAATCTATTATGCTTCAGGCAAAACCAAAAAAGCAGGAGTAGCCATCCTCATCTCAGATCAAGCAAAAACAAAAATTGATCTAATTAAAAGAGATAAGGAAGGGCATTATATCCTGCTAAAGGGAAGCATCAATAATGAAGCAGTATCAATATTAAACATGTATGCACCAAGTGGTGCAGCATCTAAATTCTTAAAAGAGAAATTAAGAGAGCTGCAAGAGGAAATAGATAGCAAAACTATAATAGCGGGAGATCTCAACCTTGCACTATCAGAATTAGATAAATCAAACCACAAAATAAATAAGAAAGAAGTCAAAGAGGTAAATAGAATACTAGAAAAGTTTGATATGATAGATCTTTGGCGAAAGCTAAATGGAGACGGAAAGGAATATACTTTCTTCTCAGCAGTTCATGGAACCTATACAAAAATTGATCATATACTAGGGCATAAAAATCTCAAAATCAAATGCAGTAAGGCAGAAATAGTAAATGCATCCTTTTCAGACCATAATGCAATCAAAATAACATTTAATAAAAAGCCAGGGGAAAATAGACCAAAAAATAATTGGAAACTAAATAATCTTATACTAAAGAATGACTGGGTAAAACAGCAAATCATAGACATAATTAATAACTTCACCCAAGAAAATGACAATAATGAGACATCATACCAAAATGTGTGGGATACAGCCAAAGCAGTAATTAGGGGAAGTTTTATATCTCTACAGGCCTACCTGCATAAAATAGAGAAAGAGAGGGCCAACGAATTGGGTTTACAACTAAAATTGCTAGAAAAGGAACAAATTAAAAACCCCCAGACAAACACAAAACTTGAAATTCAAAAAATAAAAGGTGAGATTAATAAAATTGAAAGTAAAAAAAACTATTGAATTAATTAATAAAACTGAGTTGGTTTTATGAAAAAACCAACAAAATAGACAAACCCTTAGTAAACCTGATTAAAAAAAGGAAAGAGAAAAAGCAAATTGATAGTCTTGAAAATGAAAAGGGTGAACTCACCACTAATGAAGAGGAAATTAGAACAATAGTTAGGAGCTACTTTGCTCAACTTTATGCCGATAAATTCGATAACTTAAATGAAATGGAAGAATACCTTCAAAAATATAGCTTGCCCAGATTAACAGAGGAAGAAGTAAGTAGTTTAAATAGTCCCATATCAGAAAAAGAAATAGACCAAGCTATTAACCAACTTCCTAAGAAAAAATCCCCAGGACCAGATGGATTTACAGGTGAATTCTACCAAACATTTAAAGAACAACTAACTCCAATGCTATGTAAACTATTTGAAAAAATAGGGATTGAAGGAGTCCTACCAAATTCCTTCTATGACACACACATGGTACTGATACCTAAACCAGGTAGATCGAAAACTGAGAAAGAAAACTATAGACCAATTTCCTTAATGAATATTGATGCTAAAATCTTAAATAACATATTAGCAAATAGACTTCAGAAAATCATCCCCAGGATAATACACTATGACCAAGTGGGCTTTATACCAGGAATGCAGGGCTGGTTTAATATTAGGAAAACTATTAGTATAATTGACCATATTAATAATCAAATTAATAAAAACCATATGATCATCTCAATAGATGCAGAAAAGGCATTTGATAAAATCCAACATCCATTCCTACTAAAAACGCTTGAGAGTATAGGAATAAATGGACTATTCCTTAAAATAATAAGGAGCATATATTTAAAACCTTCAGTAAACATCATATGTAATGGTGATAAACTAGAACCTTTCCCTGTAAGATCAGGAGTGAAACAAGGTTGCCCACTATCACCATTACTATTCAATATAGTACTAGAAACTCTAGCCTTGGCAATAAGAGCCGAGAAAGAGATCCAAGGAATTAGAGTAGGAAATGAAGAAATCAAATTGTCACTTTTCGCAGATGACATGATGGTATACTTAGAGAACCCCAAAGACTCTGCTAAAAAGCTATTAGAAATAATTCAGAATTTTAGCAAAGTCGCAGGATACAAAATAAATCCACATAAATCCTCAGCATTTTTATACATTAATAACACAATCCAACAGCAAGAGATACAAAGAGAAATTCCATTCAAAATAACAGTCGATAGTATCAAATATTTGGGAATATATCTACCAAAGGAGAGTCAGGAATTATATGAGCAAAATTATAAAACACTTGCCACAAAAATAAAGTCAGATTTAAATAATTGGAAAGACATTCAATGTTCTTGGATAGGCCGAGCGAATATAATAAAGATGACAATACTCCCCAAACTAATCTATTTATTTAGTGCTATACCAATCAGACTCCCAAGAAACTATTTTAATGACCTAGAAAAAATAACAACAAAATTCATATGGAAGAATAAAAGGTCGAGAATTGCAAGGGAACTAATGAAAAAAAAGTCAGAGGAAGGTGGTCTAAGTGTACCTGATTTAAAGCTATATTATAAAGCAACAGTCACCAAAACCATTTGGTATTGGCTAAGAAATAGACTAGTTGATCAGTGGCATAGGTTAGGTTCACAGGACAAGATAGTGAATAAAAATAGCAATCTAATCTTTGACAAACCCAAAGATCCCAAATTTTGGGATAAGAATTCATTATTTGACAAAAACTGCTGGGAAAACTGGAAATTAGTATGGCAGAAACTAGGCATGGACCCACATTTAACACCACATACTAAGATTAGATCAAAATGGGTCCAAGATTTAGGCATAAAGAACGAAATCATAAATAAATTGGAGGAACAGGGGATGGTTTACCTCTCAGACTTGTGGAGGAGGAAGGAGTTTGTGTCCAAGGGAGAACTAGAGACCATTATTGATCACAAAATAGAACATTTTGATTACACCAAATTAAAAAGTTTCTGCACAAACAAAACTAATGCAAACAAGATTAGAAGGGAAGTAACAAATTGGGAAAAAATTTTTACAGTTAAAGGTTCTGATAAAGGCCTCATCTCCAAAATATACAGAGAATTGACTTTAATTTATAAGAAATCAAGCCATTCTCCAATTGATAAATGGTCAAAGGATATGAACAGACAATTTTCAGATGATGAAATTAAAACTATTTCCACTCATATGAAAGAGTGTTCCAAATCACTATTGATCAGAGAAATGCAAATTAAGACAACTCTGAGGTATCATTACACACCTGTCAGATTGGCTAAGATGACAGGAACAAATAACGATGAATGTTGGAGGGGCTGTGGGAAAACTGGGACACTGATGCATTGTTGGTGGAGTTGTGAAAGAATCCAACCATTCTGGAGAGCAATCTGGAATTATGCCCAAAAAGTTATCAAAATGTGCATACCCTTTGACCCAGCCATACTACTACTGGGCTTATACCCCAAGGAACTACTAGAGATGGGAAAGGGTCCTGTATGTGCCAAAATGTTTGTGGCAGCCCTTTTCATAGTGGCTAGAAGCTGGAAGATGAATGGATGTCCATCAATTGGAGAATGGTTGGGTAAACTATGGTATATGAATGTTATGGAATATTATTGTTCTATAAGAAATGACCAACGGGAGAAATACAGAGAGGCTTGGAGAGACTTACATCAACTGATGCTGAGTGAAACGAGCAGAACCAGAAGATCATTATACACTTCAACAATGATACTGTACGAGGATGTATGCTGATGGAAGTGGATTTCTTCAACATAGAGAAGAGCTAATCCAATTCCAATTGATTAATGATGGACAGAACCAGCTACATCCAGAAAAGGAACACTGGGAAATGAATGTAAACTGTTATTTTTACCTTCTGAATCCAATTCTTCCTGTGCAACAAAAAATTCGGTTCTACACACATATATTGTATCTAAATTATACTGTAATATATTTAACATATATAAGACTGCTTGCCATCTGGGGGAGGGGGTTGGGGGAGGAAGGGAAAAAATCTGAATAGAAGTAAGTGTAAGGGATAATGTTGTAAAAAATTACCCATGCATATGTACTATCAAAAAATGTTATAATTATAAAATAAAATAAAAAATTAAAAAAAAAAAAAAAAAAAAAAAGTCCAGGTTTTAGACATATCCTTGCTATGGATTTCCAGTCATTCAGGGTTAGGACTTCATAAAACAAACCATGTAGTAACATTTTAACATAAACTGATGTAGCCCCATAAAGGGTACAACCTTTTTTCAAATCTTTAATTTTATTCAAATCTAAAGATGTATATTTTCTCCTTTTTTGACCTACAGAGTGAATCTCTTCAATCACAGGACATACATGTATAAAATCACTTATATCCTGTACTTCTCTCTTAGTCTTAATCAATGCTTTTTCTAATCTTGTCAAAGGCTGCTTCACAGGAAGTTCTGTTTGTGTTTTGGCTTCTTCCCCTCCTCCTTCTTCCTCCACCCCTGAAAGTGGAGTTGATATGGGCCTGTCAATAATCTGCTCTCTAGTTGGGGTTGAAACTTCTTCAAGAGAATCAGAGTCATCACACCCTAATTCCTCATTTAAATCCCCTTGCCCTTGGGCAAGATCTTGATCTTTCTTTTTTTCCTCACACTTCCTCCTCTGTTAATTTTTAAAACTTTTCCTTCTCCTACAACTTGCTCGATATTTTAAGGCTAATTGAACTACATTGTAGATATAAAATACCTCTGCAGAAATTGAACAAGGCCCATTTTTTGCATGAAATTCTTTCATTTCAAGTCCCACTAGCTTCCAGTTATCTACATTTAGTTTTTCTTCCTCTAAGAACCAAGGGGAGGTGCATTTTTTTCCACTCATGTGAAAGAGTGTTCCAAATCACTACTGATCAGAGAAATGAAAATTAAGGCAACTCTGAGATACCGCTACACACCTGCCAGATTGGCTAAGATGACAGGAATAAATAATGATGATTGTTGGAGGGAATGTGGGAAAACTGGGACACTGATGCATTATTGGTGGAATTGTAAAAGAATCCAGCCATTCTGGAGAGCAATTTGGAACTATGCCCAAAAAGTTATCATACTGTGCATACCTTTTGATCCAGCAGTGCTACTACTGGGCTTATATCCCAAAGAAATACTAAAGAAGGGAAAGGAACCTGTATGTGCCAAAAAGTTTGTGGCAGCCCTTTTCATAATAGCTAGAAACTGGAAAATGAATGGATGCCCATCAGTTGGAGAATGCTTCGGTAAATTATGGTATATGAATGTTATGGAATAATATTGCTCTGTAAGAAATGACCATCAGGATGAATTCAGAAAGGCTTGGAGAGACTTGCATGAACTGATGCAGAGTGAAATGAGCAGAACCAGAAGATCACTATAACTTCAACAATGATACTGTATGAAGATATATTCTGATTGAAGTGGATATCTTCAACATAAAGAAGATTCGACTCACTTCCAGTTGATCAATGATGGACAGAAACAGCTATACCCAGAGAAGGAACACTGGGAATTGAGTATAAACTGTTTACACTATTTTTTTTCTACCCAGGTTACTTATACCTTCGGAATCCAATTCTTATTGTGCAACAAGAAATTTGGTTTTACTCACATATATTGTATCTAGGATATACTGTAACACATTTAACATGTGTGGGATTGCCTGTCATTTAGGGAAGGGAGTAGAGGGAGGGAGAGGAAAATTTGGAAATGTGAATAAAAGGATAATTTTGTAAAAAAATTACCCATGCATATGTACTGTCAAAAATATAAGTATAAAATTAATAAAAAATATGTATAATAAACAAAAAAGAAAGAAAACTACATCTCACTAAAAGGTATCGTAGCCATTGAAGCAATATCAATACTAAACATATATGAACCAATTGCTACAGCATCCAAATTCTTAAAAAACATTTAAATGAGTTATTATTAGAAATAGACAGTGAAGTCCTCAATCTCCCTCTCACTACTTAATAATACTATAATACTGTACATACTTATTGATACATTCATACAACTATTAGAACTATATCCCAAAGAGGTCATTAATAAAGGAAAAGAGACCTACATATGTAAAATTATTTTTATAGCAATTCCTTTTTAGTGATAAAATGTTGGAAATTAAGATTATGCCCATCCCTTAAGGGATAATGAAGAAGATGTAATATATGAATGTAATAGAATACTCTTCTGGCAAAATAAATGATAAATAGGCAGATTTTAAGGGAGGAAACTCTGAAAGTCTTATTCAAACTGTTGCAAAGTGAAATGAGCAAAACCAGGAAAATATGATACACAGTATCAGTCACATTGTGCAAAATGATCAGGCATGATTAATTCAGCTTTTCTGAGTAACATAATGATACAAGATAAGTACAAAGGACCTTTCTTTTTTTAATTTTCCTTTATGAATAAAATACTAAAATAAAATAAAGAAATGATAGAATCTGAATGGAAATCAAAGTATATTTTTCACTATTTTATTCTTTCTCATTTTTCTCCCTTTTAATCTCTTTCTTCTTTCACAACTCCAATTAGCATGAAAATATTTTACAACATATGTGTTGTATCACATAGATAAATATATAAAAATGTCTACCATATTTGGGAAGGAATTAATTTTTTTCTTCTCAGATAATTAGGAGGTGGGATATAAAACACTAGTTAGAAATAATATAGGATATACTTTCTGTAAATTGATTATATTCTGCTTTATGATCACTAATTAAAGAAAACAATCGAATTCCAAACTGAATTAACACAGATTTATCAAAATTGATCTTGGTTAATCAATTGTATAAATAAACTCTATATGGCTAAGCCATACCCCACTAAATCTACATTATAAAAGGCAGTCATCAAAAAAATTTTGGTCCTTGCAAAGAAATAGAGTGGTGGACCAGTGGAATAGGTTAGGTACAGAAGACACAATAGTTAATGAACATAGTATTCTACTGTTTCTCAAACCCAAAGACTCCAATTTCTGAGATAAGAAGTCACTAATTGAGTCCTAGGAAAATAGAAAATAGTATGGCAGGAATGGGGCCCTGACTAACATCTAACAATCTATACCAAGATAAAGTTGAAATAGATTCATGATTTTGATATAAAAGATGATACTGCAAACAAATATGGAGAACAAGGGATAGTCTATTCTCAGATCTGTGCAAAAGAAAAGAATTTATGGCCAAATAAGAGCTAGAAAACATTATGAAATTCAAAATGGATAATGTTGATTATATTAAATTAAAAAGGTTTTGTACAAATGCAGCCAAGATTAGAAGGGAAGCAGAAAACTGGGGGAAAATTCACATCCAAGATTTCTGATAAAAGCCTCATTTCTAAAATATATAGAAATTTGCTTATTGCTTAAAAATTTTTAAAATACAAGCCATTCTCTAGTTGAGAAATTGTCAAAGAATATGAAATGACAGTTTTCGTATTATGAAATTAAAGCCATTTCTTGTCATATAAAAATATTCTAAATTATTACTGATAAGAGAAATACAAATGAATATAACTCTGAGATACTACTTGACATCTCTCAGATTGGCTAAGATGACAAGAAAAGATAATGATAAATGTTGAAGAGAATGTGGGAAAACTTTGATAATAATACCTTGTTATGAAGTTGTGAACTGATCCACCCATTTTGGAGAGCAGTTTGGAACTATGCCCAAAGAGTTATCAAACTATGCATATGATCCAGCAGTACCATTACTGCTTCTGTGTCCCAAAGAAATCATAAAGGAAGGCAAAAAACCCACATGTATAATTTTTTTTTGTAGCAGTTCTTTTGTAGTAGTAAGGAATTTGGAAAGCAAGTAGATAACCCATCAGTTAGGAAATGGAAAAACTGGAAAATAATATGGCAGAAACTAGGCATTGACTAACTTCTAATATCCCATACCAAGGTAACATCAAAATGGATACCTCATTTAGACATACAGAGTGATACTATAAACAAATAAGGAGAACAAGGAATAGTTTACTTATTAGAACTTTGGAGAAGCAATGCACTCATGATCAAACAAGAAATAGAGAACATTATGAAACACAAAATGAATAATTTTGATTACATTAAATTAAAAAAAGGTTTTGCAGAAATAAAGCCAATGCAGTTGGGAAGCAGAAAGCTGGAAAATAGTTTTTATAGTCAGTGTTTTTGATAAAGACCTCATTTCTAAAAAATATACAGAGCTGAATCAAATTTATAAGAACACAAATCATTTTTCAATAAAAGGTCAAAGAATATGTAAAGACAATTTTCAGATGAAGTAAAAGCTATCTATAATTATATGAAAAAATGCTCTAAACTATTAATTAGAGAAATCCAAATCAAAACCAATGCTTGTTTGTTTTTTTCCTAAATACTGTTACTGTTTATTTTAGTTTTGCTTTCCCATAAATTTCTATACTTCTATTTTAGTTTGCATCTTTTCCCAATACCATTACTAACTTATTAGATTATTCTATTTTTATGGGTATAGCTAATGAATACAGGAATCAGATACAGCTTAAAGCCTTCACATCTTGAATACAGGGAGAAAAAGCATTTAGATAATAGTCAATGCTCAAGAACAGGTCTGTATACACATCACACTAGGAGACTTTTGGCTCCATTCCCTATACAATATGTGGGAGCCAAGGGCCTTTTAACTCATGGTTAGTATTGTAATAATCTTTATTGTATCCAGTTTAAATGTAATAACAGTGTGCCATGGCAGTGTTTCCTGGTTATTTAGGTAGGTGTTTGGTGCAATAAATACCCTCTATAGCTATAACAAAATGCCAATATGCACAAAATGGTGCCATAGTACCCCTGGAACAAACTCGAGGAAGATTGCTATACCATACTAGGTGACAAACAGAGCCTGTTGGCGATAGTTGATTACCTGCCAAATTTTCTCCAATAAATAAAATTGGAAGTAAATTCCAGCCATGTTAGTTGGCCTCCAGAATTCCAACCTGGAGTGCTATGGAAAGGTATTCAAAATATTGACTCAAGCAGGCAGTAAGAAGATACTGTCACAGATGCCCCTGCCACTGTTCCATTATCCCCCAAGGAGATACAGCACCACACTAACTGTGTCCACCTGGCTTTGCCTGGTCTCCAAGTGCTGCTAGACAGCTACAGATGCACTTGATGTTATTATGGCAGGAAGAGGGGGCTGGGCTTGTGCCAAAACTCGACTAACTTCCTTATCTGTGGTAAACTTCGATAAGATGGTAGTGTTTCCAGCACACACCATGTGTAGGGACAGTCTGGACCTTGGGGGCCTACTGTTTGGTGCTGTATTGGATCAGGGTTGTGCCCCGGGTCAGGTTCAGATGGAATGTCAGCAGTGGACCACGATGAATGCAGATTGTCCTCAAAGTTTGTAGAGGGCTAGAACTGAGCAGATGCAAAGTAACCTAGCATGGGAGGCTAATCATCAGTTGAACATGTATGAATATCAGAATTTCTATTTAGCTATACTTTTTTATCAAGAAGGTTTGCAAGTCCTTTAAATCCTTTTCTTTCTTTTCCTCCTGAAGATAGATGACTTTTTTGTTTTAATCCTACTTCCTTGCCTTTCTGGAATATAATTTTCCAAACTTTTATCTCCTTTTCCTTGGAAGCCACTAAATCTTGTGCAGTCTAAACCAGTTTCACAATATTGAAATCATCTCTTTCTACATTCTATTTCTATATTCTATTTTCTATTTGACCTGGTCCTCTGGAATTTATCATATTTTGGGGAGTTTTGATTTTGGGATCTGTTACAGAAGGTAATTAATGGAATCTTTCAATTTCTATTTTTCTCTCTAGATCTGAGATATCAAGGAGATTTTCCTTGATTATTACTTGAAGTATATAAATTCTCTCTCTTTCTCTCTCTCTCTCTCTCTCTCTCTCTCTCTCTCTCTCTCTCTCTCTCTTTCTGTCTCTCTCTTTCTCTCTCTGTCTTTCCCTCTTTCTCTCTCTCCCTGTCTCTCTGTCTCTGTCTCTGTCTTTATGTCTCAACGTCTTGATTTATATATATCAAATAATTCTTAAATCATCACTATTTAATCTATTTTCTAGTCATATTTCCAATGAAATATTTCATATTTTCTTCTATTTTTCATTCTTTTGATTTACATGTTTATTTAGTTACTTTGGTATCTCATGGGGTTTTTAGCTCCCCAATGCCCAATTTGAATTTTAAAGAATTAACTTGTTCATTGAGATTTTGTGCCTCCCTTCTGTCCTAACATCTGTCAATTCTGCTTTTTAAGAGTTTATTTTCTTTAGTGAATTGTTTCTCTATCATTAAACTAATTCTTTTTCCTAAGATGTTATTTTGTTTAGTAGTTTAAGCACCTCTTTTACCAATATTAACTATTTTTTCATTTACCCAAATGTTTCTTCTGCAAATATTATTCATTTTCTTTAACTTTTCCTAGAATTTTTGTTCATGTTTTCAATTAACATTTTTCATTGAAGCTACAGTTGTAACTTTTTTTCATATTGTTGTCTTTTTCTGAGTTTATGTTTTAGCTTATCTATCACCATAATAGTTTTTATGGGAAAATTCTTTCTTATTGTTTTTTCATTTTCTAGCCTATTTCTTGATAAAGTTGGACTCTGCTTGGCTAGTTATGGAGAGGTATTTTCCCATATTCAAGATTTTTCATGCTCTTCTTTTCACAGCTATATCTAGGGGGGGTCAACAAGTTGTAAATGTTTTAAAGACATTATGCTTCAGGGAAAAAAGATTTTCAGGGTTTTATTGGTCTGCACTTGTGGTCTTGACTCAGCAAAAGCCACTGTTCTTCTGTAACCTCAAGTACCAGAACTTTATTTGCCTTGGAAATGAAACTGCGTCTTTTATTCCATTGTCACCAATCCCAAGAGTTTTTGCAACCACTAAACTGTAATGTAGAACTGCATATTGGCACTGGAGTTTCCAATACATATTAGTAATACTGAATGCCAACAAAAATTCCCCTATAAAATATCTTTATGACCAGGTAGTTGTTTGATTCTTCACCTTTCTTTATGATTTCTGAGCTAAGAATGTGTGTGGACAAGCTTTCATTTAATTATCACAAACTTTTGTCTAACTCTTGTTTCTTTTTTTATTATTATTAATTTTTATAATTATAACATTTTCTTTGACAGTACATATGCATAGGTAATTTTTTTTACAACATTATCACTTGTACTCCCTTCTATGGCAAATTTTTCCTTCCTTCCCTCCACCCCTTCCCCTAGATAACAGGGATTCCCATACATATTAAATAGCTTATAGTATATCCTATGTAAAAAAAAAAAAAAAAAAAGAAAAATATATATATATATATATGTGTGTGTGTGTGTGTGCAGAACCGAATTTTGTTGTTGTTACTGAAAAGGAAGGATTATATTCAGAAGGTAAAAATTATCTGGGAAGAAAAACAAAACTAAACAAAACAAAAAAACAATGCTCACACTTTACACTCATTGCCCAGTATTCCTTTTCTGGATGTAGTTGATTCTGTCCATCACTGATCAATTAGAATTGGATTAGCTCTTCTCTATGTTGAAGATATCCACTTCCATCACAATACATCCTCATACAGTATCATTGTTGAAGTGTATAATGATCTCCTAGTTCTGCTCATTTCACTCAGCATCAGTTGATGTAAGTCTCTGCAAGCTTCTCTGTATTCCTCCTGTTGGTCATTTCTTACAGAACAATAATATTCCATAACATTCATATACCATAATTTACCCAACCATTCTCCAATTGATGGACATCCATTCATTTTCCAGTTTCTAGCCACTATGAAAAGAGCTGACGCAAACATTTTGGCACATACAGGGTCCTTTCCCTTCTTTAGTATTTCCTTGGGATATAAGCCCAGTAGCACCACTGCTGGGTCAAAGGGTATGCACAGTTTGATAACTTTTTGGGAATAATTCCAGTTTGCCCTCCAGAATGGTTGGATTCTTTCACAACTCCACCAACAATGCATCACTGTCCCAGTTTTCCCACAGCCCCTCCAACATACATCGTTATTTGTTCCTGTCTTCTTAGCCAATCAGACAAGTGTGTAATGATACCTCAGAGTTATCTTAATTTGCATTTCTCTGATCAATAGTGATTTGGAACACTCTTTCATATGAGTGGAAATAGTCTCAATTTCATCATTTGAAAATTGTTCATATCTTTGACCATTTATCAATTGGAGAATGGCTTGATATCTTATAAATTAGAGTCAATTCTCTGTACATTTTGGAGATGAGGCCTTTATCAGAACATTTAACTGTAAAAATGTTTTCCCAATTTGTTACTTCCCTTCTAATCTTGTTTGCATTAGTTTTGTTTGTGCAGACACTTTTTAATTTTGTGTAATCAAAATGTTCTATTTTGTGATCAATAATGGTCTCTAGTTCTCCCTTGGACACAAACTTCTTCCTCCTCCACAAGTCCAAGAGGTAAACCATCCCATGTTCTTCCAATTTATTAATGATTTTGTTGTTTATGCCTAAATCTTGGACCCATTTTGATCTTATCTTAGTATGTGGTGTTAAATGTGGGTCTATGCCTAGTTTCTGCCATACTAATTTCCAGTTTTTCTGGCAGTTTTTGTCAAATAATGAATTCTTATCCCAAAAGTTGGGATCTTTGGGTTTGTCAAACACTAGATTGCTATTTTTATTCACTATCTTGCCCTGTGAGCCTAACCTATTCCACTGATCAAGTAGACTATTTCTTAGCCAATACCAAATGGTTATGGCGATTGTTGCTTTATAATATAATTCTAGATCAGGTACAGCTAGACCACCTTCATTTATGTTTTTTCATTACTTTCCTTGAAATTCTCCACCTTTTGTTGTTCCATATGAATTCTGTTGTTATTTTTTCCAGGTTACTTAAATAGTTTCTTGGAAGTCTGATTGGTATAGCACTAAATAAATAGATTAGTTTAGGGAGTATTGTCATCATAATTATATTAGCTCAGGCTATCCCAGAGCACTGAATATCCTTCCAATTATTTAAATCTGACTTTATTTTTGTGGCAAGTGTTTCATAGTTTTGCTCACATAATTCCTGACTTTCTGTTGATAGATATATTCCCAAATATTTTATACTATTGACCATTACTTTGAATGGAATTTCTCTTTGTATCTCTTGCTATTGGATTGTGTTGGTAATGTATAAAAATGCTGAGGATTTATGTGGATTTATTTTGTATACTGCAACTTTGCTAAAATTCTCAATTAATTCTGATAGCTTTTTAGCAGAGTCTTTGGGGTTCTGTAAGTATACCATCATGTCATCTGCAAAGAGTGATAATTTGATTTCCTCATTTCCTACTCTAATTCCTTGAATCTCTTTCTTGGGTCTTATTGCTGAGGCTAGAGTTTCTAGTACTCTATTGAATAGTAATTGTGATAGTGGGCAACCTTGTTTCACTCCTGATCTTACAGGGAAAGGTTCTAGTTTATCGCCATTACATATGACGTTTACTGAAGGTTTTAAATATATGCTCGTTATTATTTTAAGGAATAGTCCATTTATTCCTACACTCTCAAGTGTTTTTAGTAGGAATGGATGTTGGATTTTATCAAATGCTTTTTCTGCATCTATTGAGATGATCATATGGTTTTTATTAATTTGATTATTAAGATGGTCAATTATACTAATAGTTTTCCTAATATTAAACCAGCCCTGCATTCCTGGTATAAATCCCACTTGGTCATAGTGTATTATCCTGGGGATGATTTTCTGAAGTCTATTTGCTAATATCTTATTTAAGATTTTAGCATCAATATTCATTTAGGAAATTGGTCTATACTTTTGTTTCTCAGTTTTTGATCTACCTGGTTTAGGTATCAGTACCATGTCTGTGTCATAAAAGGAATTTGGTAGGACTCCTTCAATCCCTATTTTTTCAAATAGTTTATATAGCATTGGAGTTAGTTGTTCTTTAAATGTTTGGTAGAATTCACATGTAAATCCATCTGGTCCTGGGGATGTTTTCTTAGGGAGTTGGTTAATACCTTGTTCTATTTCTTTTTCTGAGATGGGACTATTTAGACTACTTACTTCTTCCTTTGTTAATCTGGGCAAGCTATATTTTTGAAGGTATTCTTCCATTTCATTTAAGTTATCGAATTTATTGGCATAAAGTTGAGCAAAGTAGCTCCTAACTATTGTTCTAATTTCCTCTTCATTAGTGGTGAGTTCACCCTTTTCATTTTCAAGACTAACAATTTCCTTTTTCGCTTTCCTTTTTTTAATCAGGTTTACTAAGGGTTGGTCTATTTTGTTGGTTTTTTCATAGAACCAACTCTTAGTTTTATTAGTTAATTCAATAGTTTTTCTTTTACTTTCAATTTTATTAATCTCACCTTTTATTTTTTGAATTTCAAGTTTTGTGTTTGTCTGGGGGTTTTTAATTTCTTCCTTTTCTAGCAATTTTAGTTGTAAGCCCAATTCGTGACCCTCTCTTTCTCTATTTTATGCAAGTAGGCCTGTAGAGATATATAACTTCCCCTTATTACTGCTTTGGCTGTATCCCACACATTTTGGTATGATGTCTCATTATTGTCATTTTCTTGGGTGAAGTTATTAATTATGTCTATGATTTGCTGTTTTACCCAATCATTCTTTAGTATAAGATTATTTGGTTTCCAATTATTTTTGTTCTATTTTCCCCTGGCTTTTTATTGAATGTAATTTTAATTGCATTGTGGTCTGAAAAGGATGCATTTACTATTTCTGAGTTGCTGCATTTGATTTTGAGGTTTTTATGCCCTAGCATATGATCAATTTTTGTATAGGTTCCATGAAGTGCTGAGAAGAAAGTATACTCCTTTCTTTCTCCATTTAGCTTTCGCCAGAGATCTATCATATCAAACTTTTCTAGTATTCTATTTACCTCTTTGACTTCTTTTTTATTTATTTTGTGGTTCGATTTATCTAATTCTGAGAGTGCAAGGTTGAGATCTCCCACTATTATAGTTTTGCTGTCTATTTCTTCTTGCAGCTCTCTTAATTTCTCTTTTAAGAATTTAGATGCTGCACGACTTGGTCTGTATATGTTTAATATTGATACTGCTTCATTATTAATGATAACCTTTAGCAGGATATAATGCCCTTCCTGATCTCTTTTAATTAGATCAATTTTTGTTTTTGCTTGATCTGAGATGAGGTTGGCTACCCCTGCTATTTTGGCTTTGCCTGAAGCTTAGTAGATTCTGCTCTACCCTTTTACTTTTAGTTTGAATGTATCACCCTGTTTCAGGTGTGTTTCCTATAAACAACATATTCAGACTTTTAATCCAGTCTGCTAACTGCATCCTTTTTATGAGGCAATTTGCCCCATTCACATTTATGGTTAGAATGACTAATTCTATATTGTTTGCCTCCTATTAACCCCTGCTTATGCTTTTCCCCTTTCTTTCCCTCTTACCCCCCTACCCAGTATTAAACTTGTGAACACCACTTGCTTTTCACAGCTCTCCCTTTTTAGGATCCCTCCCCCACCTTAAAGTTCCTCCCCTTATTTTACCCCGTTTCCTCACATTTTCTGTATTCCCTTCCCCTTAGTTTACTCCTTCCCTCTCACTTTTCAATGAAGTGGAAGAAGTTTCACCATAAATCGAATATGTCTATTGATACACACTATGTTCATCTCCCTCCTTTCTTTCTCTCAGATATAATAGGTTACCTTTGCCTCTTCATGAGATGTAGTACCACCACTTTATACTTTTTTATGATATAATTTCCTTTCTACCTCCAGTTTCTAGGACAAATTATACATATGTTCTTTACATATTTTTATGGCAGAAGTATAGTTCTCAAGATTTCTTTTTACCTTTTTAGAAATGTCTTGAGTTCTGTATTTGAAGATGAAACATTTTATGTAGGTCTGTTTTTTTTTTTTTTTTTTTTTTTTCAAGAATAGATGGAATTCATTTATTTCGTTAAATGTTCATCTTCTTCCCTGGAAAACTATGCTCATTTTTGCTGGGGAAGTTATTCTTGGCTGCATTCCAAGTTCCTAAGCCAAAAGGTCAAGAATTTCAAGGGAATTATTGAAGGAAAAGTCAGATGAAGGTGGTCTAGCTGTACCTGATCTAAAGTTATATTATAAAGCAGCAATCACCAAAACCATTTGGTATTGGCTAAGAAATTGACTAGTCTATCAGTGGAACATATTAGGTACACAGGACAAAATAGGGTACAACAATAGAAATCTAGTTTTTGACAAATCCAAAGATACCAAAATTTGGGATAAAAATTCATTATTTGAAAAAAAACTGTTTTTAAAAAACTGGAAATTAATATGGCAGAAATTAGATATGGACCCACACTTAACATCATATACCAAGATAAGATCAAAATGGGGCCATGATTTAGGTATAAAGAATGAGATCATAAATAGGTTAGAGGAACAGAGATTAGGCTACCTCTCAGACCTGTGGAGGAGGAAGGAATTTATGACCAAAGGAGAACTAGAGATCATTATTGATCAAAAAATAGAAGATTTTGGTTACATCAAATTAAAAAGCTTTTGTACAAACAAAACTAATGCAAACAAGATTAGAAAGGAAGTAACAAATTGGGAAAATATTTTTAAAGGTTCTAATAAAGGCCTCATTTGCAAAATCTATAGAAAACTGACCCTAATTTATAAGAAATCAAACCATTCTCCAATTGATAAATGGTCAAAGGATATGAACAATTTTCAGATGATGAAATTAAAACTATTTCTACTCATATGAAAGAGTGTTCCAAATCACTATTGATCACAGAAATGTAAATTAAGCCAACTCTGAGATACCACTACACACCTGTCAGATTGGCTAACATGATAGGAAAAGATAATGATGAATGTTGGAGGGGATGTGGGAAAACTGGGACACTAATGCACTGTTGGTGGATTTGTGAAAGAATCCATCCATTCTGGAGAGCAATCTGGAACTATGCCCAAGAAGTTATAAAACTGTGCATACCCTTTGATCCAGCAGTGCTACTACTGTGCTTATATCCCAAAGAAATATTAAAGAAGGGAAAGGGACTTGCATGTGCCAAAATTGTTTGTGGTAGTTCTTTTGTAGTGGCTCGAAACTGGAAAATGAATGGATGTCCATCAATTTGAGAATGGTTGGGTAAATTATGGTATATGAATGTTATGGAATATTATTGCTCTGTAAGAAATGACCAGCAGGATGAATACAGAAAGGTTTGGAGAGAGTTACATGAACTGATGCTGAGTGAAATGAGCAGGTCACTGTACTCCTCAACAACAATACTGTATGAAGATATATTCTGATGGAAATGGATATCTTCAACATAAAGAAGATCCAACTCACTTCTAGTTGATCAATGATGAACAGAAACATCTACACCCAGAGAAGGAACACTGGGAATTGAATGTAAACTTTTAGCACTACTGTCTTTCTACCCAGGTTACTTATACCTTCGGAATCCAATTCTTAATGTGCAACAAGAAAATTGGATTTACACACATACGTTATACTGCAACTCATTTAATATGTATAGAATTGCCTGTCATCTAGGGGAGGGAGTAGAGGGAGGGAGGGGAAAATTTGGAAAAATGAATACAAGGGATAATGTTATTAAAAAAAAAAAGATGTCCCATTAAATTTATATTACATAACTTATTCTGCCATTCCCCAATTGATGGGTATCCACTCAATTTCCAATTACTTTCTATTACAAAAAGTCTTGTTTCAAACATTTTTGCACATGTGGGTCCTTTTCTCTCTTTTATGTTCTCTTTGGGATATAAACCCAGTATTGATATGTCTAGATTAAAGGATATGACTAGTTGGATTACCCTTTGACATAGTTCCAAATTGTTCTCCAGAGTGCCGGGATCAGCCCAGGATTCCACCCAGAATGCATTTGTGATCCAGTTTTTCCATATCCCCACCAACATTTAGCATTATCTTTTCTTGTCATCATAACCAATTTGAGAAGCATGAAGCAGTACTTCAGAGTTGTCCTAATTTGCATTTCTTTAATCAATATATATTTAGAGCATTTTTCATATGATTATAGATAGCTTTAATTTATTCTTCTATAAGTTGTCTGTTCATATCCTCTGACCATTTATCAACTGGGAAATGATTTGTATTCTTATATTCTTCTAAATTTGTTTCAGTTCTCTATATATTTACAAATGAGGCCTTTATCAGAAATACTAAGTATAAAAAGTATTGCCCACATTCTCCTTTTTTTTCTAATCTCGTCTACATTGATTTTATTCTGTTACATATCTTTCTAATGTAATGTAATAAAAATTATGCATTTTGCATTTTATATTCTTCTATATTTCTTGTTTGGCCATAATTTCTTCCCTTCTTCAAAGATCTCACAGGTGAACTATCCCTTGCTCTATTTGCTTATAGTATCATTCTTTCTGTCTAAATTAGGAACCTGTTTTTACCTTTTCTTGGTATAGAATGTGAGATAGATGTCTATGTCTAGTTTCTACCATACTATTTTCCTATTTTCCTAATATTTTTTCCAGGGAGTTCTTGTTACAGGAGCTGGAATCTTTAGGTTTATCAAATGGTAAATTACTATAATCATTGACCATTGTGTCTTGTGTACCTAACCTGTTCTATTGATCTACCATTCTAGTTCAAAACCAAAAGATGCTGATTTTCCACTTTATAAGATAGTTTTAGATCAGATATAGCATTAATTCCCTTGATATTTTTGATAATTTATTCTTCCAGATGAATTTTCTAATTATTTTTCTAGCTGTATAAAATATTTTGACATTTTTATTATGTTTGCCTATTCAAGAGCAATTGATATTTTTCAGTTGTTTAGATCTGACTATTTTTGGAAAAGTGTTTTTTAATTGTTTTCATATATTAGCTAGGTTTGTTTTGGCAGATAGGATCCCCAATTCTATATAGTTTATAGTTATTTAAAATAATTCCTCTTTGTTTGTCTTGTTGCTTGGTTTTGTTGGTAATATATAGGAATTTAGACATTTTATATCTTGAAACTTTGCTAATGTTTTAATTGTTTCAAGCAGTTTTTTAGTTTATTCTCTAAATATACTATATCACCTGCAAAAAGTGAGATTTTTGTTTCCTCATTGGCTAGTCTAATTCTTTTCAATTCTTTTTCTTCTCTTTTGATAAAGCTAACATTTCTAATACAATATTTATTTGTTCGTTTGTTTTGCTGAGGCAATTGGGGTTAGTGACTTGCCCAGGGTCACACAGCTAGGAAGTGTTAAGTGTCTGAAATCAGATTTGAATTCAGGTCCTCCTGACTTCAATGCTCTAATGCAATATTGAATAATGGTTATTATAATTGGTGCCCTTGATTCACCCCTTTCTTCTTGAAATGCTTTTAGCTTATCCCAATTATATATGCTTGCAAGTGGTTTTAGTTATTATATTAATTATTTAAATAGTTATTATATACATCATTTTAAAGAAACTCCATATATTTATTTACTCTTTTAATATTTTTATTAGGAATAGCTATTATATTTTGTCAAATGCTTTTTTCTGTATCTATTGAAATAATCATATGATTTCTATTAGTTTAGTTATTAATATGGTTAGTTATGCTAATAGGTTGTTTTTTTACATTGAATCAGTAAACCAGGAGAATATTGTTTACAGGAACAACATTATTGTAAAGATGATCACCTATAAAACAACACAATTACTTTGATCAAGGCAATAATCTATGACAAATCCAAAGGATCCATGTTAAAAAGTGCTATCTACCCCCAAATAAGAAATTGATGAATCTGCATGCTTATTGAAGCACATTTATTTAACTTTTTTATTATTTTATTTATTTTTGTTTGTTTATATTTCTTTCTAATAAAGAAATATGGAAAGCTTGATTTTACGTGCATGTTTGATATTGAATTATCTGACTACAAAATAGAATGGAATGGCAAAAGGAAATGAGATTTTGGAATACAAGAATTTAAGGTGTTTACTAAAAACTGTTTTACATCTGAGAAATATGTAATAAAATTAAAAACTAAAAAAAAATAATGACAGTTTTTCTAGATTAATATTGATCTTGATAAATTATAGAAATTTATGTTCTTAAATGTTGCTACATGTGTACACAGTAGTTTCTTGCCACTTACAAATATGTAACTCATAGATTTTAGAATCATTTGGGAAGTTAGAAATAATCTAGTCTGTAGCCTCATTTTGTTTTTGTGAAAATTAAAGCCATGATCAGAAATTTTACTTACTAATGATATCGACTCTCCAGAATCCTTATCCAAGTGAATATGCATAAATCCTAATACATACAAAATGGTCAAACCACATTATGGCTCTTACATTTTTATTGATATTGGATAATTAGTTATCTTAGATGTTTTATCTTAATTCCATTAAAATTTTACTATTTACCTAATTTGTATTTTACAGAATTTTTTTTCCAAAATGTCATTTTCAAATGTTCTTAAATCATGATCTGATTTATTATCAAAGTTCTTATGGAGTCTTACAATATTGAACTCATTTGTAATTTGAATTATGAAATTATGGCCAAGTCTTAGCTAAAGTTTCAAAATAAAACAACAGGAAGATTTTGTTTTAAAAAATTCATGTATAAATGTGAATATTTAATTTCCTGTTAAATTGCATTTCATAAGTCAAAATGCTTTTTGAAAATTTGCATTGTATTTTCTCAATTACATGTAAAAACAATTTTAAACATTCAATTTTGAAACTTTGAATTTCAAATTCTTTTTTTTTTTTTTTCTGAGGCTGGGGTTAAGTGACTTGCCCAGTGTCACACAGCTAGGAAGTGTTAAGTATCTGAGGCCAGATTTGAACTCCTGTCCTCCTGAATTCAAGGCTGGTGCTCTATCCACTGCGCCACCTAGCTGCCCAGAATTTCAAATTATTTTCCTTTTCCCCCATTAAGAAGGCAAACAATTCAATATAATTAATACATATTATGCAAAACACATTTCCATATTCATTATGTTGTGGAAGACAACATAGATGACCTCAAACATGACCCCCCAAAATAAAAACAAAGCAAAATACTTAAGAAGATATATGTTTGCTTCTCTCCTTTGACACTGCCACCTTTAGTTCATGTCATCATGTCAATCCTAGATTATTGTAATTGTCTGCTGGTAGATCTGCCAGCCTCAAGTCTCTTTCCCATTTAATCCATCTTCTACTCAGCAACTATACTGATTTTCCTAAAATGGCAGTTGCAAACAGATCATTCCTCCCTACTTTAACTCCCAGTGACATTTTATTCCTTTCCAGAACAAATACACAATATTCTGACATTCAAAACTACTGAAAATCTAGCTACCTCTTCCCTTTCTTATTTTCTTATACTTTATTCTGAAAAAAAAAAAGACAAACTTTTCTATTCAAAGACACTAACCTGACTGTTCCATGAATGAGACACTGTATCTCTATACTTTGCCCATCCCACTTGCCTGGAATATTTCTCTCTCTCCCATCTATTAACATCTCTGGATTCCTTTAAATACTAACTAAAATCATTCCTGTCGCAAGAAAAATTTATTCCTCAATCCATTATCTTCTGTAAAATATTTTTATTTATCTTCTGTATCACTAGCTTTGTATATATCCGTCTGCATATTGCCTTTCTATTAGATTGTGAATGAACTTCTTGAGAGCAAAATCTTCTTCTGTATAATCAGTGCTTAGCAAGAGCACGTAGCATATTGTAAGTGCTTAATGATGTTTATTGATTGACTATATAATGACATGATGCTCCAATTATAACACATCATTTAAAAATTGCAATAAGCATAATATTTTAAAACTCTCATCTCATTAATAAATGAAATTATTTTCATTTAAGATCAACATTAGAAAAGTTTAGATGCACTTCAGGCTTGGAGAATCCAAAGGTGTTTGTTTTTTTGTTTGTTTTTTCAATACATTAAATACATTAGAGATTTCTCATTTGTAATCTTTTCTTATCATGAATTAGCTAGATTGATTCTTAGTTAACAAATAATTTTCAAATTTTAAATTTTGCTTTAGAATTACTAAATTTATTTTCAAATAAAATATGTTTATTCAAATGTAGTATCTGTTTTTGAGCAGTTACTTTGTGAATGGAAATAATTTTGTAAAAAAACAGAAGGACCATGTTATCTCCTAAACTGATAATTTACTTGAGATGCACAGGGGCATACGTGTAATTTGAACTAGGCTTGTACAAATTAATCCTGTTTCTATTGGCCAATTTCCTTTTCATTACCTTTAGTCACTCCAGGGTGTACCTGACAGCTGTCAGGACCATATGCTATATTTTCAAAATGTACTTTTCTATACATCATCCTTAAATATGGGGCTCATTTTCTGGTAAGTTGTATTCATTGGTTATCACTAAAGAAGTGAGTGTGCATGAAGGACATTAGTGTCGTTAATAACCACGTGATTTTTCATACTTTTGATGATGGAAAAATTATTAAATGAAACCTATCATTAGTCATTTAAATATTTTTGCTTTATATGCTTTGCATGCAAAACAAACATTTTGGGGAGTTAGCATTCTATTATGTTTTATTATCACCTAATGTTAATTGAATATACTTGAAAATAGTTGTTCAGGGAAAGAATGATTTAAATAACTTCTTCTAGTTTTCCATGGAAACTTATGGTGGAAGCAAAGAGAGTTACCACTCTTTCACATACTTATAACATTCTATAAGCAACTGGGAAGAAAGTACACAAATAATGATGACATCATTATTCAACACAGAAATGAAAAGAAAGACTAATTAGAAATTAATAAATGTTATTTGTGTGAAAAGCATGTATAACATGCATGGTTAGTAATTAAAATCCAAATGAAAACTTTAGAGTAAAAAAAAGCCACTTTGGTCTGGCTATACATTTTTATATATGAATACTATGCTAATATTGAGAATTCTGAAGTCTTATAAGCTGTAATAAAAATGGAATGAAGAAGAACCACAAAAAAAAAAGGAAACTGTGGGTATATGCTTGAAGTGGGAAACAGATGATTACTTTTTGTACTGGTATATTAGGAAGACTATGTTAAGAAAAGCTGCAATACAAAATAAATAAATAAACCAGCAAGCAAATGAATGAATGAATGCATGTTTAAAAAAAAAAATTTAAAGGACCTTGTAACAGAAAATAAAGAGACTTCTACAAGAGATCATTTAGCCCGAGGACCAGAGAAAGAGAATAATGATGTAGAGATGCTGAAGATTAATCTGGGTGATAAAGTCTCCACTGATTGTTATAAGAGTCACCTGAGCATAAGTAATGGAAAAGATAGAGGGATAATTGTTTGTGGGGAAGTATTACCATGTTCTCAGATTTCCAAGTACTTTATTGGTTTCTTTATGTATCTGCTAGTGTTGTGAATCTTTTACAACCATGTGAGAAAATGGAAACTACAGCTGAGATATCTCAAAATCTGAAACTCAGATCCTTTAGCTAGTGGTCATGACTACACAGATCTCTTATAGAATGAGAAAGCCTCATTCACAATATTTACACCAAGATGGAGAAGAATATATACTACTTCTTATATTTGAAGTAATGCAACATGTGCAAAAATTAGGATGGTAAAAGGAAAAAATATATAATATAACAGAGGAAAATTTAAGAAAAAGATTCTAGGGAAATTGGAAGAAAGAGTAATGATTTTATGTGATAAAATCATGAAAGACTTCATAGAAGAGATAATTCACAAACTGTAGTGTCATATAATGGAAAGCCTGCTCATTCCAGAGTAAGACTTTCTGTGTGATCTCAAACAACTTAATTCTCTGACTCTTAGTTTCATAATTTATGAATTGAAAAGTTTGTTTAGATATCTTCTGAATTTACTTCCATCTCTAAATCTATGAAATTATGAAAAAAATTTAATAATCAAGAACTAGAGGAGTTAAGGGTCATATAAGTAATAAAACATCATAGGAAAGAGATGACATTTCTGGCAACTAGATTATCAAAGAAGATGAAACATTTGATGTAGGTGGACTGGTAGATATAGAAAAACTCATTCCTTAAAGACAAAATAATATAAATATTTTTTAATAAATGGTAAGTAAATCAATTATATTGAATTAATATAGGGGGATAGTAAATTAAGCTTCAAAAGGTGAATTTGCTTAGATTTTAGAAAGCACAGAATGACCCACTAAGTAAGATAGTCAATAGAGAGTGTAAAGTCACTGATTTTTCCATTTTTTGAGCAAGGAAGTAAGGTAACGTAACACAATAATCTATTAGTGATATGAAGGATGGCTTGATACATATTTAAACTCATCTGATCTTTATTGCTCTTTAACAATACTATCCTATTCTCAGAACTTCTCTATTCCATTTCCCATCGAATCAATTTAAAATTATTTTTCTTTCTCCTCTTTATGGTTATGAAGTAAATATTTATTAAGCACCTAAATGTGTCAGACATAAAGAATTGGAAATTCAGTAAAAGGCAGAAGATATCCATGTGCCTAAGGAGTTTATAAACAAATGCCAGTATCACTCGCACTCATGATATTTAGAGTATGTGTCCTGAATTACTAAAATTGATTTTTTTATACATTTAAAAGTATGAACCACATGTGTTCTCCAGGTTCTAAAAGATAGAGTTTAGTACCTCAGAAGTGGAGAGAGCCACATCAATGCCTGCCATCAAATCATTTTAATACCTTACTATTTGTTCCATCAAGATTTCATTCTCCTCACTCATCCTGGAGAATCTTTCTCTACAATACACTGCTATTTCTTGTGCATAGCTTCCCCCAAAAAGAAACAAATAATTCCTTTCCAATTATAGAATTTCAAGTCCCACTATGCAATTTTTCTTTATCAGAGAACTATCACTAGTTACATCGATAATTTAAAGTTAATAGATTTGATTATAGGTAAGCAAGGGGGAAGAATGGTAAGAGGACAGCTAAGATAGCATATTTTCAGTACCAAGGGAATGGAAATAAGGCCTCCAACTCCAAAAGTACAACCTGTGCTGTGAACTGAGTTGAAAATATGGACAAGAGTTACCAAAGAAAGGTATGACAGGGAAAAATATATTGAGATATGTTTCATTTAATGGAACTTCCAAATTAATGAAATCATAAATCAATCTATATAGGCAGCATTTCAGCATATGTAATAGTGTTTATATGAGCAATCTCTCTAATAATAAAAACTACAGTCCAGATACTCCTAATTACTTTGTATTATTTTTGCTCCTTTCTCAAATAAATCTCCAAAATATTATACTCCTGTGTCCCAATAACTCTATCAACACTATTTAAGGGAAAAAAGTAATTTTTATGGCACTAGATTTCAATTTGGCATATGTATTCAAATCCCTGCTGAATATGCTTACTGTGTTATTTTTCTTTCCTTCTCTTTTTCTTTTTTCCTTTCTGCCTTTTTTTGTTAGCAAAATTGCATAGGAATATTTAAAATATTTGATATATTTCCTATTTGAAAAAGTCCTATGAAGAGGAGGTTACTTATTAAAATATAGTTTGTTTACTTGTTACTTATCCTTTTTGTTTGTTTGTTTTGTTTGTTGTCATTTTTGCTAATGGATCAATTAGCAGAAGGGTCAAAACTAGCTATCATTTATTTTTCCATAATTTCAAATTCAAAAAACAGATAAAACCTACATGAAAGAGCAGTTTCTTTCTTTGTCCCCTTTAATTATGTCACTTTAAAAGCCATAGATGATTTCCTCCTTGGAGTATGATGAAATGTGGTTATTTACTGTCTGGGTTGCATTTTTTGGTGTCAAGGTACATTGAGTTATTTTTTTTCTCTCCTTTTAATAGCCATGATAAATTTCAAGTGTTAATTGAAACTCATGGGACATATAGAATTGTTCATTATAGGAAACATCCACTGACTGTTCTGTGACTTTCTTCTTTGATTTAAAATAAGTGACCTCTTGATATTAAGTATCTGACTCAAATCACTGCAGTGTGCACAGTATGGTTAGACAAACAGAAAGAGGAGCAAGTTTCCATGGAAACAACATTAATGTTCAATTACTGGGTTGTCATAAAAACAGCAATGTTTCTACTGGTTCTTACATCATGACAGACAATGTCACACATGCAGTTTCTTTCATCCATCTGCAAAGGGCAAGTGTCTTAAGATCCTGAGGATATGTTCAGTTTAGAATATGAAGTTAATATTCTTTTGGATTTAGTTCCCAGAAAAGAAAGGAGAAAGGCTACAGATGAATATAGGGGATATATTTATATCCCTTAACCTCCTTGACTTTTTTGTAACCATCTGATCCTCACAGCTGGCATCATTTAATCTTCCACTACTGTTTTTTTTTTTTTGTTTTGTTTTGTTTTGTTTTGTTTGTGTTTTGTTTTTTTTTTTTTTTGGAGGGGAGGAGAACAAACCTATCTTTACATAAAGAATGTATTAAAAAGAGTGTATTAATCTGCTAGCTAGTCAAATTGCTAAATACCAGGTTTTACTCTCTATTATTGTGACTGAGCCTTTTACCTGAGATCCTAGTTTCAGGATTGAATTTATTTTTCATAAATCTCAGTCTTTGAAACTTCTACTGATTGAAATAGTGATGTCATCCTTCTATCTTAGAGAAACTCAAGTTTTCACCAACTGTACATCATCTTGGATCTTATGGTTCATTCAGCTCAGGTTGTCCTTGGTTACCCCTGCCCCCACTTAATCTACATTAATCCCCTGCATCCTATGTGACATCATATTTACTAAGCAAGGTGACCATAGTTGTTATGGACCAGAATTCTGTACTTGAAACAAGGATTCTTACAAGGTGTTAAGTCAGTGGAATTGATAAGACAATGGTTATCCAGTTTAGCATGGTCATTAACAGTTCTCTAGTATTGTATGATTGAATTAATCTTACAACAAATAATGGTTCCTTAGTGATATAATGATTGGCTTATACTCAGTATTCTGCATACAAGCTGGGACAAACTCAGCCAGAGAGATTTTGGGGAAGGGTTCAGAGACAGAATTTGAAGGGCTTAGAGACAGACTGGGGAAAGACAGTGGCTGGGGGCTGGAGCAAAAGCCCTCTGACTGAGATAGACTTCAAGACAGAGACCATCATGATAGTCCTCCTGCCTCCCCCACAGAAAGCAAGACACATTCCAGAAAACCTCAAGAAAGCTAGCCAGAGCCCCAGGGAAGGAAACTAGACTATGAAGAAGATAACAAAGAATTTGGATTTTATCTGTGGCTATTCTCATGGTGATTACTCTGTTGAAATGAAGGCTGGTCCAGAGACCTCCAGAACTAACCAGAACGCATAGTAACTAGACTTTTCTTTAAAATATAGTTATTTTCTTTTAACTGATCCTGTGGATAAATTCATATTTTTCTATTCATGCAAACTAGTTACAAATTCTCAACCTCAAATTTTTAGATATGTGCAAAATGTCTTTTACTTTTACTGTCTTTTACATTACCTTTAAACAAACAAACAAAAACAGTAACTGGGTATTGAATCATTCTTGATTGGTCTCATTTAATTATTGGTGCCTTGGTGTCAGAAGAAAGAAGAGGAGGAGGAGGAAGAAGAAGAAGAGGAAAATGACAAGGAGGAGCAAGAGCAAGAGAAGGAAAAGGAGTAGAAGAAGGGGGAGAAGGAATTTACCTTCTTTTTTTCCTTAAAATGTCATATAATATTTTAGCCATAGCTATCATTTCTCGGCAGATTTAGGTACATGAACTCTGGGTCTCTGCTATCTTTTCCATCAAATAAGCAAGTTGAACTGCATCATTTATAAGTTCTTAACTAGTATCAATTCAATAATTTTATGTAACATACATACTTAGCTCTGATTTCTATTTGCTAAACTACAGAACTACATTTTTTCTACTTACTAAATATTGCCAATAGATAACTTACTATTTCCTAAAATCCAAAATATCTATTTAAAATAGTGCTTTTTTCTAATCACAACATTCATTTTTGTAAGCTTTGAGTTCTATTTTTTTTTCTTCATCCTTCCCTTATCTCCTATTCCCCAAGAGCAAGCAATCTCATATAGATTGTATTGTACAATTATTTTAAACATAAAATTCAAAATAGCTATTTCCCCATATTAGCTAAAAAAAAATCAGCAACAATTATTTAGCTTAACAATCTAGGCCTTCCATGATCTATATCCAATTTCTACTCATATCTTTCACAATTTTATGTCTTATTCTAAAACAAATAAGCAAATAAAAGAAAAAGAAAAAGAAAAAAACAGAAAAAGTTCTCCAAATTTGGTATGAGTTTTTCTACTGCAGTTCATGTCATTACCTATTCTTGCTTCAACATATATTTCTTCAAATAATAGATTTTCAATGGTTATTATTATCCTTTTTTTAAAATTACAATTAAAGTATAAAATGTGTTTCTCCTTATTCTTTAACATCTCAAAGACTTATTACTTTCTCTTTAACATTCTTGACAATAGAGTAATTTTTGACAGATAAGTCATTACCTCAACTATTTGGAAGGCTTTATATAAAACTGTGTCCTATACCATTTTTTTTAAGAAAAGTTCTTGCAAAGAGTTAAAGAGAGGACATTGATATTCTTAGCATTACAGCTCTCTGACCTATCTTAAATTTCAATACACACAGATATGAACATTTTATTCCATCATTACAAATTGACCCAATTGTTATTTCAAATACTTGACTGTTTCATATTTATCCCAAGGACCTTCCTTGAAAATGGAATATCTTTATACAGCCTTTTTGGGGTATACTATAATTCCTTTTGAAATCCACTGAATTAGGTGTACTTATTTTCAGTAGACAGAAATATGACACATTGTTAAGCATCTGTACTTACAAATAAGTGATGCATTTAAAATTATTTGCATAATATTAATCTTCCAAACTCTTTAGTATGCATTTTTCCTAACATCCCTAACAAAAGCAGGAATCAAAAATTCTTAATAATAATTTTTTGTCATTTCTTTCCAAATAATTGTCTCACATTCCTATTTAAATATAAATATATGTGTTGCCCTACATTTGTTTAGAATGTTATTGTTTAAATATTGTGAAGGCAAAGTTCTTTGTAAAAACAATTTTATTAGTTTTCTTTTAAGTTCTTATCTAAAAATATACACAAACAGTATGATTAAATAATCTTATCAATAGTACTGAATAGTTTAGTCTAAAATATGTGTAAAGTTTGAAAAAGTATTTTACTTGTGTAAAGCCTGAGAAAGTATTTTGATGGTGAAAATATTCTTATATATTTGGAAAATGACTTTTTTTCCTTTCATTGTTTTGATGGGAAAGTATACATTTATATTATCTCCTGAGAAATCATGTATTTGTTGTAATGGCATAAAGCTTGGTAAAAATGTAACATTAGTTTTCTAGTTTATTATTGTTGTTTTGCCATTAACTTTCTAGTTTCTATAAATACATTTGAAAAGGTCAAAATTTGAATTATTTCTTTACCATAAGAGATGTTTGAGAAAAGAAAAGTTTATTTGCATTGCTTAGGAAAATAGATATTCTGCAACTGAAGAAATGAAATTTACAGACTAATAACTGATACAGTTTAAAAAAAAAAAACAGATGAGATTATGATTTTCCTCCCCCTTCTATTATCAGTGATATATTCACAATGATTTGTTTACCCTTTCTTTAGTAATCACCAATATGACTATTAACCCATAATGATGAACTGGCTGATCAAAGTTTTAAATCTAGAATATTAATATGAGTCAAGATATATTAAAAATGACTTAAATTTGAATCCACTCTCCCAAAAGATAAGATGATGTAAGGGAAAGTATATCCCTAGGTACTGGAGGAAAACATTTATAATATTGTTTTTACTATGCCTTTTGAGGAAATATCTCTTTGTAAAAGTGAATTGCTAAATTTTCAAGTGAAACTGAGTTTGCTAATCACTAATGTAACCTGCAATCTAAATCCATTTATTAATGGATTCTTTAATCATTGGTGGAAATTAACATCACAGATCTGCATATTTGGGGTGGGAATGATGAAATTGAAGAGAAGAGACAGACAATTGTACAGTTTTCTTGGAATTCTTTGGGCTTTCTCACTTTGCAAGAGTTAACAAACTGCTCTTTGTTCCAATATGTTAAAATAACATAATGGAAAACATACCTTCCTAGTCAAAACTCATAAAAACCACCCATTCTAAATTATTTGTGTAAGAATACATAGACATATTAATAAGAAAAAACATTCCCTAAAGAAAGAAAATCTGAATTGTATTATTGTTTCAGGCTGATAATTCCAAATTCCTGGCAAGCAATCTTGTGGTAGTTTATAGTTAATAACTCTACTCTATATACTTTTTGGATTATGGAAATAAAGTTGTATTGATAAATGTTTTTGTATGCTTAGGAAAAATATTTTAAAAATATGAGAGAAAACACAGAATTTTGTTAACTTACACTAAGGGTTGCAGAGGAGAAAAGCAGATTTTAGAGGTGAACAGATTGCTGGGAAGACAATATCTGAAAATGATAAAGGAATTCTAGACAATGAGATATAATTGAAAATATAGCATAAGCCTGAAAAAGTTACCCCAAGAATTAAGAATAACAAAATTTATACAGATTTATAAGAATTATAAAAATTATTATTATAAAAACCAAACAAAAACAAGGAAGGGAATGAAATCTTTAATAACAGTATGATCGCCCTCTTTAATTCTTTGATAGTATGAAAATTTGTAAGAATAGGGGGGTGGCAAAGTAGAGGAAGCACTCAGCTTAAGCTCTCAAAGTATCCTTTAAACAACTACAATAATGCCTCAAATCAAATTCTGGAATGGCAAAACCATGAAAAGGTCAGCAAGTTATATGCTAACAATTTAATATTATATAAGAGGTTAGAAAGAGATCTGTGACAGAGGATAGAAGTAGGTAATAGTGACAGAAATAGCAGAAGCTCCATGAGATGTCAAGCAAGAGACAATAAAGGGTCTGGAAACCACTCAAGAAAAGATTATAGTCACCACAGTACTCAACATTAAGCCAGATACTTACAACTTTCATTTCCTATATTCACTTTGGAATCAGAGTTAAAGGACAAAGATGAATACTTTCAGTACAGAAAGGTTAAGAATGAAGTTTGGGATAGTTTCAATTATTAAAAACTTTTTCTTTTCATGAAATTTAAATTTACTTTTGAAGCCATTATTCAGAAATTTTTTTAAAAAAAGATTTGCCTATTCTTTATTCTTTCTTTTGCAACTTAAATTTCTTCACCTCAAGTGGCAATTTCTGTAGTATGCACAGCAGAGAACTACCAGCTAATGAGTGCCTTAAGGTTTAAATATTTCTTTGAAATGATCTTCTTATTGACTAAATTGAAGACAATTTTATTGTGTCTTATATAAGGGTTCTTTATGTTTACTGATTTTAATCTTTAAAGTTATCTCAATCATACATCAATAATAGATAGTTCATCATACAATACTTTTAGAATTTTACGGTTATCCAGTATCTCAATGCCTAAAATGCCTTCCATTCTTTCTTTTAGTTAAAACAGGAGAATTCAGAAAGAGCTTAAAAGCAATGCTGGTGCAGAGCAATTTTCTCTCTACTTAGATTAGATACAATTCTCAACTTTCATATACATAAATACACATGACTAACCATAAAGAGGTTCAAGAGAATGTTTACATTTTGTACACTTGTATGTCAGCAACATATTGAAAAAGTATTTCACAGACTTCTGGGGTTGGAGTTAAGATAGCACAGAGGACACAAGTTTCTTTCTGACCTCCTCCTACAACCCTCACATTAATTAGCAAATATAGCCTTTGAGTTACCTCTAGACCAGCACAATCCATGAATATTGGGAACAAATTACCAGTAGAGGAAAATTTCAAAAATCACCAGAAAAAGGTCCATTCCAATTGGAAATGGGAGGGGGAAAAAGGAGGAAGGGAGTGTAGCCAAGGGCAAGCAGGCTGAGCACATACACCAGGGCAGACTGTCTAGGGAAGAGTGGACTCCACATGGTGGAGGAATCTACAGGAATCTACAATATTGTTGTCCACTCTGTCCTGGTTGCAACCTAGTAGATTAGCAGAGAAGTAATAAAACATCCAGCACAAACCCAAAAGGGCAACAGTAAACCCCAAAACACCAGAATCTCACAGGACCTGGCCACACCCAACCAGCACCAGGACTGAATCAGCATTGACCCAGCACAACTGCAACCACTTATAGAGGAAGCTATTGCTTGTAGAGGGAGCTTAGAAAACCTCTCCTGCTCTTAACATAGATCTTAACTTTAACTCATTAAAAACAAAATTCATAGCAAATCACAGACACAATCAAAAAATTTATCCAAGAGAATGACAATAATGAGACAATAATGAGATTTTTAAGTTGTAAGTCCAATTCATTGATCTTATCTTTCTCTATTATATGCAAGTAAGCATATAGAAATTTACAATTTCCCCTTATTCCTGCTTTGGCTACATGCCACTTAAAAATCTAGAAAAACAAAACAAATTTAAAACCCCCAATCAAATATCAAACTTGAAATTCTAAAAATAAAAGGAGAGATCAATAAAATTGAAGCTAAAAACTATTGAATTAATAAATAAAACTAAGAGTCGGTTCTATGGAAAAAAATAGATAAATCTTTAGTTAATTTGATTAGAAAAAGGAAAGAGGAAAATCAAATTGTTAGTCTCAAAAATGAAAAGGGAAAACTTTTCACCAATGAAGAGGAAATTAGAGCAATAATTAGGAATTAGTTTGTCCAACTTTATGCCAATAAACTTGATAACCTAAGCAAAATGGAGGAATAACTATAAAAATATAGATTGCCCAGATTAACAAAAGAGGAAATGAATTACTTAAATAGCCCCATTTTAGAAAGCAAAAAATAGAACAAGCTATTAATCAATTCCCTAAGAAAAAAATCCCCAGGAGTTACATGTGAATTCTACCAAACATTTAAAGAACAATTGACTATACTATATACTATATAAACTATATGAAAAATTAGGGAATGGAATATTTCTATCAAATTCCTTTTATGACATAAACATTATACTGATACCTATATTACATAGGACAAAAGCAGAGAAAGAAAATTATAGACCAATCTCCCTAATGAATATTGATGCAAAATTTTAAAATAAAATATTAGCAAAGAGAATACAGAAAATCTACCCCAGGATAATATACCATGATCAAGTATGATTTATACTTGAATACAGGAATATACAGGAATACAGGGCAGATTCAATATTAGGAAAACTATTAGCATAATATTATATATATATGTATATGTATACATATATATATATATATAAAACCAAATTTTTTAAAAATATGATTATCTTAATAGATTCAGAAAAAAAAGCATTTGATAAAATCCAAAACTCATTCTTATTAAAAACACTAGAGAATATAAGAATAAATGGACTTTGTCTTAAAACAGTCAGTATCATCTATTTAAAACCATCAGCAAGCATAGTATGTAATGGGTATAAACTGAGACCATTCCCAATATGATCAGGGGTGAAACAAGGTTGCCCACTATCACCATTACTATTTAATATTATATGAAAAATGCTAGCTTTAGCAATAAAAGAAGAAAAAAGAGATTAAAGGAATTAGAGTAGGTAATGAGGAAACCAAATTATCCCTCTTTGCAGATGATATGATGGTATATTTTGAGAAGTGATCCACAACTTTAGCAAAGTTGCAGGATACAAAATAAATCCACACAAATCATCAGCAACAAAGTCCAACAGCAAGAGATATAAAGGGAAATCCCATTTAAAATAATTGTTAATAGTATAAAATATTTGGGAATCTATTTGGCAAGGCAGGGTCAGGAAGTATATGAGCAAAATTACAAAACACTTTGCACACAAATAAAGTCAGATCTAAGCAATTGGGAAAATATCAAGTGCACTTGGATAGTTAGAGCGAATATAATAAAGATGACCATACTCCCTAAACTAATCTATTTATTTAGTGCTATACCAATAGAACCTCCCAAGAAACTATTTTATGACCTAGGAAAAACAACAAAAAATTTCATCTGGAAGAATAAAAGGTCAAGAATTTCAAAGGAATTAATGATGATAAAAGCAAGTGAAGGTAGCCTCGTTGTCCTAGATCTAAAACTATATTATAAAGCAGCAGATATCAAAATCATTTTCTACTGGCTAAGAAACAGAGAAGTTGATAAGTGGAATAGATTAGGTTCATAGAACAAAATAGTCAATGAATATAGCAATCTTGTATTTGACAAAGCCAAAGATCCTACCTTTTTGGGTAAGAATTCACTATTTGATAAAAACTGCTGGGAAAATAGGAAACTAGTGAGGCAGAAACTAGATATAGACCCATACCTAACGCCATATATCAAGATAAGGTCAAAATGTGTTCATGATCTAGACATAAAGAATGATTTTATAAACAAATTAGAAGAACACAGGATAGCTTACCTCTCAGATCTGTGGAGGAGGAAGGAATTTGTAACTTCTAGAAACTAGAAGTTCTAAAAGTTCTATAGAAAAACTATTGATCACAAAATAGATAATTTTGATTATATTAAAGTTGAAAAGGTTTTGTACAAACATAAGTAATTCAGACAAGATTATAAGGGAAGCAATAAACTGGGAAAACATTTTTACATCCAAAGGTTCGGATAAAGGCTTCATTTCTAAAATATATAGAGAATTGACTAAAATTTGTAATAGTTCAAGCCCTTCTTCAATTGACAGATGGTCAAAGGATATGAACAGACAATTATCAGATGAAGAAATTGAAACCATTTGTAGTCATATGAAAAGGTGCTCCAAATAATTATTGATCAGAAAAATTCAAATTAAGACAATTCTGAGATACTACTACATATCTGTCAGGTTGGCTAAAATGACAGGACCAATGTTGGAGGGGAAGTGGGAAAACTTGGACCCAGACAAATTATTGGTGGAACTGTGAATGGATCTAACCATTCTGGAGAGCTATTTGGGACTATGCTCAAAAAGTTATCAAACTGGGCATTCCCTTTGATCCAGCAGTTTTTCTACTCAGACTGTATACCAAAGAAATCTAAAAGGAGGGAAATGGACCCATATGTGCAAAAATGTTTGTGGCAACCCTCTTTGTAGTGGCAAGAAATTGGAAACGAGGGGATGCCCATCAATTGGAGAATGGCTGAATAAGTTATGGTATATGAATGTCATGGAATATTATTATTCTATAAGAAACGATCAGTAGGATGATTTCAGAGAGGCTTGGAGAGACTTACATGAACTGATGCTGAGTGAAATGTGCAGAACCAGGAGATCATTATACAAGACAACAACAAGATTATAAGACAATCATTTCTGATAGATATGGCTCTCTTAAACAATGAGATGATTCAAACCAATTCCACTTGTTCATTGATGAAGAAAGGCATTTACACCCAGAGAGAGAACAATGGGAACAAAGGGTAGGTCACAGCATAACATTCTCACTCTCTCTGCTATTAGCTTGGATTTTGTTTTCTTTTTCAGTTTTTTCTTTTTCTGTCTTCTTGATCTGATTTTTCTTGTGCATGAAGATAAGTGTACAAATATGTACACTTATATTGGATTTAACATGCATTTAAACATATTTAATATGTATTGGGCTATCTGTCAGCTAAGGGAAGGGTTGGGGGCGAGGAGGGGAAAATTTGTAATAAAAGGTTTTACAAGGGTCAATATTGAAAAAATTACTCATGCATATGTTTTGTAAATAAAAAGCTTTAATTAAAAAAAAGAAAAAGAAAGTCTTCCATGCTACTTTGTTGGACAAGAAGAAGCAATGTTGTCTAGATAATAGAAGAATTAAGTAGAGCCTACTTGAGAAAGTATTTCTAATGGTATAATATCAATTATTAGAGTTTAGTCTCTTGTAAAATATATCAGATATCTATCCTTAGTCATATATTTTCAAATATTTTCCAACAACATCTTAACTTAGTGATTAAATACATACTTGTTAAATTTGAGATTATATCAATTTGAGTTAAAAAGTTGGCATGTTCTACTAAAGTCTATAACTAGAAAAAAATATTTTTTGTCTTGAATAAGAGGTATGCATTGGGAAAAGATTAGCATCAATGAATACAAAACACTTTTAAAAATAAATTTTGTAATACAGAATTGAGGTGCAATTGTTAAACAATAGTTTAAGATAATAGGATTTGAATGTCTTTGTGGAAAGTAAGATCAATATGAGTCAAAGGTAAATAATGGCAAGTAAAACAAAACAAAAACAAATAAACAACAACAAATACTTCAGGAAGATGCTCTAAAGGAGTCTTGTGATTATTGATTTTACACACTTTTTATTTTATGCACATACACACACACAAATACATACACACAAATATATGTGTGTGGGTGTATGTATGTATGTACATACATATAAAGTTTTCTCAACATATAACCTTAAGTACCCAATATTTTCCAACTTGATTTAAAATTTTTTTAAAGTCTATGTCCTATCTGCTACAGTGTTATTCTCCCTTTCATTTTTCAATAGGCATTATAATGCAATATGAGGAGTCCTCAATTTGGAATAAAATGATAAATTACCCAGGTTCAAATTTGTCACACTACTTGTATGATTTCAAACATATTGAGTCTCTATTGCCTCAACTACAAAAAAGGTATTGAAAATGATCTCAAAACTCCCTTTCATTTCTAAATATTTTAGATGATTACAGTAAGTACTTCATAGAAATTTTTTAAAACAAATTCCATGTTTTAATATCATGTAAAAAAGAATATTGGCAACTAGGTGGTGCAGTAGATAAAGCACAGGGCATAGAGTCAGAAGACTCTTTTACAGAATTCATATCTGTCTGAGACACTTACTGGCTATGTGACACTGATGAAGTGACAAAATATTTGTCTCAATTTCCTCATTTGTAAAATGAGCTGTAGAAGAAAATATCAAGCTATTGTAGTCTTGTTGCCAAATAAACCATGAAAGGCATCACAAAAAGTTAGATGTAACTGAAATATGACTAAGCAATAATAAAGCTTAGTTTATATTAAATATTTTGCTTATTTATTAATTTTTAAATGAGTAAAGTTTTTCTTAGATTGTTTTATGAAAAATGTGTAGTAACACTATATATAAGTACTTGGCTAAAAAATGTTTACAAAACAACATCTTTAGAGAGTTATCTAGGGGCACTGTTGAAGATTTAGTAATCAAAATAAGATTCTACTTTCAAAGGTTGGCCTGTTATTCACTATCCTGTGTTGCTTCTTTGCATATTTAAGTTAAAGATACAAATTTTCAACAAGAATAAAAATCAGATTCTGATTTTTATAATTTTTTTTAAATTTTATTTCTTCATCAGTTCCACACTGTTTCTTAAAACCAATAACTGTAATGTTCTGGTTAGTTTTCTGGAGATCTGTCAGATCAGCCTTCCTTTTAGCAGAGTAATCACCATGAGAATAGCCAGGGATAAAGTCCAAATTCTTTATTGTCTTCTTGCCCTGGGCTCAGCTAGTTTTCTGGAGGCCCTTCAGACCAACTTGGTGTCATTGGGGGAAGCAGGAGGACAAGCTAACCACCACAGTGTTGGAAGATGGAGTGAGTATCTCTCCTTGGTTCCGAGACCTTGAGATGCACCCTCCAGTCCTCTCTTATCCAAGTCTGTCTCCAAGTCCTTTCCATCCTGCCTCTAAGTCTGACTCTGACCTCTTAAATACTTTATTACAATTAAACCTATTCATCATACTGAGTATAAGAATCCTTGTTTCACAGTTCTGGCCCATTACAAATAACATTATGTTTAATTTCAAATAATTATGTAATAAATAATAAGAAGTAGAAAATGCAGTCATTAAGTTACCTGGTCTATGCAATATTAATTGACAAGATCTATTTGTTTATTTCTAGAAGAAAAATATATCATTTTAATCATTTGAAGACATGTATTGACTCTATTATTTAATATGTTTTAAATAGAATATCAGATCATTTTAATAGCAATTTCATTTTATGAGAGTATATGAGATATAGAAAAAAGTTACTATTCATTCTAATAAAATTTTAATTTATTAAATGGTCTACATTATTTCATTATTACATATATTTAAGTTATCTGAGGTTTTGATTTAAATTACATATAATTTTGAAGTTATATCCTTTTTAAAAGACATATATATATATATATACATATATATATTTATATATACAAATATATTTTTAGGAATTGTAATAGTATAAAAAAGTAATAAACAATAGTTTTTACTATCTGAAATTTCTGTCAAATAAATTCACTTTTGAATATAAATTTTTTTTTCTGCAAATGTTGCAACAGTGAACACTCTTTTACTTATTCTTAAAATAAAGCCTTATAAAAAGTAAATTGGTTTGGAAGAAAGGAATAAAGCTTTCCATCCCTTAAAGAACAACCTGGAAGATTACTAGATGCTACATGGAAAAAAATTAGTCAGTCTATTTCAAACTTCTAAAAATTTTTTTCATCTGAATGAATTTCCTTAATAAAAAACTGCTGTTTCACAAAAAAAAAAAAAATAAAGAAAAATATCAAAATAATCTGTGTAATTATTATAGAATGTTGTTCTTCAAGAAGACAAAGTGGCTGGTCATTTTTTTTTTTTTCATTTCGTAGGTATGAATATTTTTTATTTTACTTTATTTTTCTCTTTTTTTTTAAATTAATTTTATAATTATAACAATTTTTGGCAATACATATGTGTAAAGGGCTAGAACTGAGCAATGCACTTGGATAATGAAGCACATGAGACTAATTGCCAATTGGATGGTTTATTAACTTGTTTGAAGGTTGACCCTCCCCAGCTGTTCTGTGCTGACTTGATTGGTGGGACAAAGAAGGGGAAGTGACTTGTGTGGGAGGAGTAGGAGAAGGAGGAGAAACTTAGGTCATGAAACTCACTCTCTCTTGCACTCATGACCTGGCATTGGAGGGTGACAGTAAAAGATCTAGAATAAAGACGTTTAGTGATCCAGACTCTGGCTGATTTCTGGGAACACAGAGTTCCACCACATATGCATAGGTAATTTTTTACAATATTATCCCTTGTACTCCCTTCTATTCTGAATTTTCCCCTCCTTCCCTCCACCGCCTCCCCTAGATGGCAGGCATTCTCATACATATTAAAAATGTTATAATATAACCTAGGTACAATATATATGTGCAGAACCGAATTTTATTGTTATTGTTGTTGTTGTTGTTGTTGTTGCAAAGGAAGAATTGGATTCAAAAGGTAAAAATAACGTGGGGAGAAAAACAAAAAAGCTAACAGTTTACACTCATTTCCCAGTGTTCCTTATCTGGGTGTAGCCGATTCTGTCCATCGTTGATCAATATGATCAATTTTTGTACAGGTTCCATGAACTGCTAAGAAGAAAATGTACTCTTTTCTGTCTCCATTTAGCTTTCACCAAAGATCTATCATGTCAAACTTTTCTAGTATTCTATTTATCTCTTTGACTTCTTTCTTATTTATTTTGTGGTTTGATTTATCTAATTCTGAGAGTGAAAGATTGAGATCTCCCACTATTATAGTTTTGCTGTCTATTTCTTTTTGCAGCTCTCTTAATTTCTCTTTAGATGCTGCACCACTTGGTGCATATATATTTAATATTGATACTGCTTCATTATCTAGCAAGATATAATGTCCTTCCTTATCTCTTTTAATTAGATCAATATTTGGTTTTGCTTGATCTGAGATGAGGATGGCTACCCCTGCTTTTTTGACTTCATCTGAAGTATAATAGATTCTGCTCCACCCTTTTACTTTTATTCTGAATGTATCACCCTGCTTCAGGTGTGTTTACTGTAAACAACATATAGTAGGATTCTGGCTTTTAATCCAGTCTGCTAACTGCTTCCTCTTTATGGGGGAGTTTACCCCATTCACATTTATGGTTAGAATTACTAATTCTATATTGCTTGCCATCCTGTTAACCCCTGCTTATGCTTTTCTCTTTTCCTTCCCTCTTATCCCCCTGCCCAGTATTAAACTTGTAATTACCACTTGTTTTTCACAGCCCTCTCTTTTTAGTATCCCTCTACCACCTTAAAGTTCCTCCCCGGCTTTTACCCTTTTTCCTCACAATTTCTGTATTCCCTTTCCTTTAACTTACTCCTTCCGTTTTCACTTTTTCCCTCCCACTTTTCAATGAAGTAGAAGGAGCTTCACCATAAATCGAATATGTCTATTGATAGACACTATGTTCATCCTCTCCTTTCTTTCTCTCAGAGATAATAGGTTATCTTTGCCTCTTCATGAGATGTAGTATCACCACTTTACACTTTTTTATGATATAATTTCCTTTCCACCTCTAGTTTCTAGGACAAATTATACATGTGTTCTTTACATGTCTTTATGGCAGAAATATAGTTCTCAAGATTTCTTTTTACCTTTTAAGAAATCTCTTGAGTTCTGTATTTGAAGATCAAACTTTTTGTATAGATCTGGTTTTTTCATCAAGAATAGATGGAATCTATTCCATCTTCTTCCCTGGAAAACGATGCTCATTTTTGCTGGGTAAGTTATTCTTGGCTGCAACAAAAGTTCCTTAGCCTTTCAGAATATCATATTCCAGGCCCTTTGCTCCTTTAATGTGGACGCTGATAGATTCTTGGTTATCCTTATTGTGGATCCTCCATATCTGAATTGCTTTTTTCTAGCAGCTTCCAATATTTTTCCTTTGCCTGATGGTTCTTGAATTTGGCCACTATATTTCTTGGTGTTTTGATTTTAGAGTCCCTTTCAGTAGGTGATCAATTAATTTTTTCAATGTCTATTTTACCCTCTGTTTCCAAAACATCTAGGAATTTCTCTTTGATAATTTCCTGGAAAATAGTGTCCAGGTTCTTTTTTTCCTCACATTTTTCAGGGAGTCTGATTATTCTCAAATTGTCTCTCCTGGATCTGTTTTCCAGGCCTGTTGTCTTTCCAATAAGGTACTTGACATTCTTTTCAATTGTTTCATTTTTCTGATTTTGCTTGACTACTTCTTGGTTTCTCCTTGAGTCATTCATTTCTACTTGTTCTATTCTAGTTTTCAATGATGTATTTTCTTCACTGACTTTTTTTATATCTTTTTGTAATTGTCCAATTGAGTTTTTTTTCTTCTATGGATTTTTTTTCCTATTTCATCCATTTTATTTTTTAGAGAGCTGTTTTCTTTTTCCAACTTACTAATCCTACTTTCATTGGAATTGTTTACCTTTTATTTCTCAATGATTTTATCTCTTTATCCACTCTGGATGACTTCTCCAGACTCTCTTGCCAAGCTTCCCTTTCCTTTTCCCATTTCTCTTCTATCTCTCTTGTGAGAGCCTTTTTGATTTCCTCTATGAGATTCTTTTGTATTGAGGAGCAGATCATATCCACCTTAGAGCATTCCTCTGGAGACAGTCTGCTTTTAGTCTCCTCAGGGTTTGAAGTCTGCTCTCTCTCCATACAGAAGCTGTCAGTGGTTAGAGCCCTTTTAAATTTTTTGTTCATTTTTTCAGAGTGGAAATCGAAGAAAACAAATTGATAAGAGAAACAACTGGTCTGTTCCTGGGGGGGGTAATGGGGCTGGATGGTGTTACTGGGCTTCCTCTACAGACTGCAGGTGACAGCAGAGTGGCACTAACAGGACAGCAATGGCTGCAAGCTGCGTCTGTGCTCTGAGGCTCTAAGAATGCGCTGAGTCACTCTGGGTGGGCATGGGGGTGGCAGGGTCTTAAGAGATGCTAGCTTTCCTGGGTTTTATTGTTTACCTCTAGTGTTTACACCTTCTCTGCTGCTCCTGGCTTGCTGCCAAGATGGAATATCTACACTGGGTTAAGGGTCATTTCACAGAAAAGGAAGATATCGCACCCCTCCCCCCTTGGGTCTGCACAGTGTGAGCTGCCTGCCTTGCTCTGGCTGCTTGCCCTCAGTCTGCACCCAGTCTGTTCGTCCCCTCCCCCGAGAAAACACAGACCTTTTCTGGTGAATTTCAATGATGTCTTCTATTGGTGATTATTTGTGGGTTTCTTTTCCGATCAAGCATTAATTCCGAGGCTTGTAATGAAGTAAATTCTGGGAGAAAACGCAGAGCTCAAGTAGCTGTGTGCCTACTCTCCACCATCTTGGCCCGGAAATGTGGCTGGCCAATTGTAATGTCAAAGAGTTAGGCACAAAAAAAAAAAAAAAAAAATTACTTAGAATACTAATAAGAACTATTTCACTGAAAAGTTTGGTTTAAAAAAATAATTTCCAATATTTTTCTAGTTTAATTTTCAGTTTATAAAAGTATGGCAAGTATAATTACTTGCTTTGACACTGTGGTATTATTAGACACAACATCTTTTCATAATGTAGATGACTTGAACAGACATATAAAAAGATAAAAATAATAGCACAAATGTTTTAAAATTCTTGGGTAGCCTGGCATAGTTCATTAGAATTCTGGGATTATGTTCAAATCCCCTTTCTAATATGACTTAATGCCTGCATAATTTTATTTGAGATATTTTCTCTTAATATTTGCATAAGGACTCCCTTTGTGATTTCTGATTTCATTTCCAGTGAAGCCATTACATTTTTCTAAGTTCTCAGATTTTTGCATCAGGAAAAAAATGAAACAAAACAAAACAAACAAGCAAACAAACAAAAATGTTGGCTTTATGTCGACTTTAAAACCCTTCACAACTAGGTCAAATCTATCTATTAAGGCAAAGAATCTCCTTTTTTACCTAGTCCAAAACAAATTCTAAGTAATACAATGAATAAATAAATGAATCTGAGAGGGAAAGATGCCCAGAGTTTCTGAAAAAAGTAGAAATGAATTCTATTTACTTCCATTCCAAGTCAATCAAGACCTAAACAACGATCAAATGGGGTTTAATCTAGGACCTGGCAGTTTTGGTTTAAGGCTTGGTCCTTAAGAATGAAATCTAGCCAAGAAATCCCAAAATATCTTGGAGGGGTTCAGAGGCACAAAAAACAAAAAAAGATTGCTTATAAAAACATGTGTATGTAAGGGTATAATATACCCTCTGTGGACAGAAGGAGGGAAGGAGGTGGTATGTATAGGAAAAAGGGAGAAAGAGAGGGAAGGAGGAAAAGAGGGGGGATTGAAGGAAGAAAGGAAATGTGTGGTAACATTCATTGCCCTCCATCCAAGCAGAGATTTGTTTTAGAAGAGGCACAAAGAAATGTATCGCTTTCTCATGAGAAAGGACAACCCCAAGTTTTGACCAAAATAGCATCAGCAAGAGAGTGCAAGGGTGAACAATTCTTATGTAGACCCTAAAGCAGAATCTCCTCCCCAAAAAAATATCTGGGGGGATATCTATGATGTCTAGAAAGAGAACCTACCAGGTAATCTCAAGAAACATTGTAGGAAAACTTTAAACTAAACTCCAAAGGGGAAAAAATTACTACAAATTACCAGAATAAAACAATTCAATTATCAAAGAGCAATAGTCAGGATTACCCAGAATCAGACAGTATCTATAATAAAGGATAAGAAGACCTGGAACACCATATTACAAAAGACAAAGGACCTGGGGTTACAACCAGGAATTAACTACTGACCAAGACACAGTATCTTTCAGGGGAGGAGATGGATCTTCAATGAAGTAAGAGAATTTCATTCATTTCTATTGAAAAAAATAAAACAAACTAAACAAACAGAAAGTTTGAGCTGCAAACACAGTATTTAAAAGAAACATAGAAAGGTAAACAGGGGAAAACAGATATTATTATTTAAAGTTTAAACTATTTACATCCCTAGAAGGGAATATAATATCTGTTACCTAAGAATTAAATCTGTTTGAGGCAACTAGAGGGGTCATCACAAGAACAGAAGTGTGATTGTGAATGAATTCTGATGTGATGATATCAAAGAAAAAGGCTTTAAAGTCTATACTGATAAAAGAAAAAAAAAGGGAGGCAAAAATGGAACAATTAGATCACATGAAGAGGCATAAAAGACCTGTTGCAATTGAGGGAAAGAATGGAGGGAAATGAGCATTTGTCTGAAGCTTAATCTCATTAATTTTGGAAAACCAATTTGATCATTTAGTAAAATATAGAAATTTATCTTACCCAATAAAGAAATAAAAGGAGAAAAAGAAAAGAAAAGGGAGGAGTTGGATAGCAGAGAGGGCAGAAATACTAGGAAAAAGTAGTAAAAGAATGGGAGAGGGGTGATACAAGGGTGTCAAGTTCCAGGCTAGCTCCTCTGAAGGGCTCAGAATAAGTCCTTGCCCCACATTGGGCGCCAAGTTGTAATGTTCTTGATCGTCTCTCAATTATAATCCTTCTCTGGGAGGAGGTTTCTTTTTTGTATAATCTTTTCCTCTGTGAGCAGGTTTCTTGGGAAACTTCTGGAGCCTCCAACCAGAGAGAAGATAGAATCTTGAATCCTTCTTCCTGAATCCTGGCTCTGAATCTCCTCAATCTTCCCTGAAATTCTCCCGGTAAGTCTTGTTCTTCTCCCAGTCTAGACTCTCCTTCCAGACTGCAGTGTAAACTCAATCTCCCAGGCTAGACTGCTCTCCAGGGTCAATGTTGCCTCTTTTATCCTGGAAGAGAATGGAATTGTGAGAACTCCCAGGCATTTGTGGGAACTCCTTCAACCAATGAACTTGCTCCTTTTAAAGGTTGTGTAAACTCTTTTTCAGAACTCCTTTTAAAGGTATAAACTCCTTTAAATGTATAAACTCCTTTTCAGAAGTCTAAAAGTATAATCTCCTAACAGTGTGAACTCTGAGCAAGAAAATTGTTTAGACAACCTGAGTTATCACCTTGTAATCCTAACACAAGGGAAGGCAGGTGGAAGTTGGGATGGATAAAAAAAAAAAAAAAAATTCTACTAAGCAGGGATAGGGAAAGAGAAGAGAAAAATATACAAAGGGGAGAAAATGAAATGGAGGCAAATTCAAAGCTGGTAATCATAAGTGAATATGAATTGGATGAGCTCTTTGATAAAATGGAAATGAATTGCAGGATGAATTAAAATATAATTCAAAAATATGTTGGTTACAAGAAACGTATTTGAAACGGATATACGTAAAGAGTAAAGGTAAAAGGCTAAAGCAGAATTTATTATGCTTCAGCTAAAGCAAAAAAAAAAAAAAATCAGGGCTAGCAATTTTGAGCTCAATTAAAGCAAAAGTATAAATGGATCAAATTAAAAGAAATAAGGAAGAAAACTACATCTTGTTAAAGGATACCATAAACAGTGAAGTAGTAATGATATTTAATGTGTATGCTCCACGTAATAGAGCATCCACATTTTTAGAGAACATGTAAAGCAAGTTAAAGGAAAAAATTAGCAAAAATATATTAGTGGAAGAACTCAACCTTCCCTTCTCAGAATCAGGCAAAGTTCATCACAAAATAAGCAAGAAAGAAACTAAGGAGGTTAATAGGGAAGTACATGACATCTGCACAAAAATCAACCATATATTAAGGCACAAAGACTTCACAATCAAATGTAGAAAAACAGAAATGATAAATGCTTCCTTTATAGACCAGGACAAAATAAGAATAACATTCAAAAAAGGGGCAGGGAAAGAGAGACTAAAAACAAATTGGAAATTAAATAATCTAATTCTAATTAATAAGTGGGTCAAATAATAAATCAGAGAAACAATCCATAATTTCATCCAATAAAATATCAATGAGGAGACAACATACCAAAACCTAGGAGAAATAGCCAAAGTAGTTCGTATGAGAAATTTTATTTTTCTAAATAGTCACTTGAATAAAATAGAGGAAAAGGAGATATATGTGTGAGTATATATATATATATATATATATATATATACATATATATATATATATATATAATTATTACATAGTTTTAGTACTGCTAGCCACCGACCTTTATATTTTTTTCATTAAATCCTTTGTTGTTCTTGACCTTTTGTTCTTACAGATGATTTTTTAAAAATTTTTTGTAGTCCTTTAAAATATTTGTTGGCAGTTTGAGTGGTATGGCTCTGAACAAATAGCCCAAATTAGGCAGAATAGCTCAACCTGTATGAAATACAGATATCTCTTATTAGTGTTTTTTTTAAACACACCTCATCCACTATCTTATCTTTTATCATCACTTCCCCCCTTCTCTTAACTTTCCCCCTACTGTTTCTGCCCTCCTTTCTATAGTGTCCCTCCATTTTCTTTCCTTATTCTCCTCCTACTTCTTTATAGAGTTAAATAAATTTCAGTACCCAACTGAATGATTAAGTTATGATCTCTTAGAACCAAAACTGGTGTTATCACCTAATGATCTTCCCCCCTTCTTTTCATTGATTATAATAGATCTTTTGCACTTCTTCATGTGAATAATTGTCCCATTATACCTCTCATCTTCTTCTAGTACATCTTCTTTCTACCCCTTAATGAGTTTTTTTTTTTTTTTTTTTTTTAATATCTTCACATCAGAGTCCATACACAAACACAACCTCCTTCCATGTGATAACCCACTTTGTCTACCCCAGGAACAGATATACTTCTCAAGAGTTACAAATATAATTTTCCTATTTAGGAATATAAACAGTTTCACCTTTAAATAATAAATATTTCCTCCATTTATCTTTCTATGCTTCTATTGAGTGCTATATTTGTACAGTAAATTGTCTGTTCACATTTTACTTTTTCAAAAGAAATGTTTGAAAGCCTCTTATTTCATTGAAGATCCATTTTCTCCCCTGAAAGATGATGCTGAGTCTCAGTGGTTTGTTAATTCTTGGTTGTAATTCAAGGTCCATTTTCTTCCAGAATATTGGAATTCAGGCCCTTCAATCCTTTATTGAAGAAGCTGCCAGATCTTCAGTAATCCTGATCATTGCTCCTTGATATTTGAATTATTTTTGTCTGGGAACTTGCACTGTTGTTTTCTTGTGATTTTAATTCTGGAATTTCACAACAATGTTCTTTGGGGTTTTCTTTGTGGGATCTCTTTCCAGGAGTGATTGATGGATTCCTTCACTGCATGGTTCCCTTTCTGTTTCTAGAATATTAGGGCAGTTTTGCTTAATAATCTGTTGAAGAATTCTATTCAGGCTTTTTTGGGGGGTCGTGACCCTCAGGCAAGGAAGACCAAAAATGTTTAAAATGTCTCTTCTGGATTTATTATCCAGATTGGCTTTTTCCAATGAGTTAGTTCATATTTTTGTCCATTTTTTCATTCTTTTTAGTTTGTTTAACTGATTCTTGTTCTCACAGAGTCATCATTATTTCTCTATTTGCCCATTCAAATTTTTAATATGTGATTTTCATCAGTTATATTTTGTATATTTTTTCATTTGGTTAATTCTATTTTTGAAAGTGTTTCTTTTTTTTTTTTTCCCTCTTCAGCGGATTTATTTATTTATTTGTTTATTTATATTTATTTATTTATTTGTTTGTTTGTTTGTTTGTTTATTTATTTATTTATTTATTTGTTTAGCATTTGCCCAACTGTATTTTTTAAGGAGTTGTTTTCTTAAGTCAGTTTTTCTTTTTTTTTCCTTCCTTTTCCAGACTGTTGACTGCCTCGTGCATGTCTCATTCCTCTTCTGATTTTTTTTTTCTTCTAGCACTTTCAAAAAGCCTCTTTGGGCTTGAGATGAATTCATATCACTCTGATTTCTTCTGTGGACATTTTGTCCTTGAATGAATTGGTTTTTTGGTCTTACCTGTCACCAAAAGGACTATCTATGATCAAGGTTCTTTTCTGTTTCTTGCTCATTTTCTTTCCTCTTCTTTTATTATTTTATTTTTTAGTTTTATGTTTGAGCTCTATTCCTGAGGTAAAGGGAGTGCTGTCCCAAGCTTCCTAATTAGTTATGAGCCTTGACTTTGAGCACAGCACCCACTCTCTTATATTTGTATGGGGTAGTTTTCTGTTCAGGAAACAGCCTGGTTCCCCAGACTTTGCCTTCTGAGCTTGGACTGGAAGCTTTCCTACTGATCTGCTCCTCTACTGAGCTAGGACTGAGGGTCTTAGTTGCTAATTTACTGTGATTAAGACCCTCTCACATGCTTTTCCAAAGTCTATTTTAGCTGGATTGAATACCCTTTTTACCCCTCTGAGGCTGACCTCTCTTGAAGTTTTTCCAGTCTATCTTGAGCTGGAGTATGGGGTCTTTGTATCAGACTGTTCTCATAGTTTTACATTTTTGTTCTGATTCTTATTTCACAACATGACTAGTAAGGAAATAAGTTAAACATGATTGTATATGTTGACTCTATATTGGATTGCTTTCTCTCTTGCGTGGGGAAGTAAGGGAGGAGAGGGGAAAATTTGAACACAAAATCTTACAAAAATCAATGTTCAAAATTATCTATACTTGTAATTGGAAAAAAATATTATTAAGCAAAAATAAAAGTAAAACTATAGATATCAATGCCTATATTTACACTGATAGATATATAGATGAACACACATATTCAGGCCCATGTATAGAAGTGATGTCGAGAATAATACAGTTGTAGAGATACAAACATATAGACAATTATGTGGACATACATATGTATGTACATATATGTAGATAGATACATTTGCTTTTCTTCTGGTTGATCAAATCAGAGTCCTGACTTTCTAAAGGCTCTTTGGGTATAACCTCAGTTGCCATCATGCCACACCTATCTTTTGATTGATATCTTGGAGCTGGGCTCCACCTCTCATTTCCCTGGATCAATCTACATTCGAAGGCCCAGTGTAAGCCCTTGTGACATTTTGGACATGGAGTTTAAGGTCTTCTCTCAGCCTGTCTTCTCACTCTATCTCCATATCTACATTGAGCTCTTAGATGTCCAACTTTTCCACATTGAAAACATCGATGAGTTTCTCTAGAAGGCCCTTGCCAGGATGGATCCTGTCTTTCCATGTTCATCATAATCTTGGTGTAAAAAGTGTTTGTTTCTACTGTAGCACAGCATCGTATGATTTTCTCTAAAGAAGCATCTTTGTCTAGTCCCATATAATTCTTTTGCAAGCCTCATTGGCATTATCCTTAGCTAGATGTCTGGTCATTATGTCTGTACCTGCATTTTCTCCAATAGTTCTTTTGACAGCAGTTTGCAAATGTCCCACAAAATCAAAAAAAAAAAAAAAAAAAAAAAAAAAAAAGGTTCATTGGGACCTTGTTTTATTTTTGTGAAAGCTTCCCCTTGATCTTTCTGTCTGGAGAGGAAAACCCAAGCTTTTATTGCAGCCTTAGAAATTTGCTCATACACTGTTATGGGATAATCAATCTGTTCTGAATTCTCTCCATACTGATCTTTACCTGCTAGTTGGTCAAAAGTGAAATGTGTGTTAACTCCTGTTTCCATATTGCATCTGACTTGAATTCTACATAATTCATGAAACCCCAAAAGCCGCAACAAGTTTTGATCATGTTCTAAACATGTCCTAACTGTGCATTTACAATCATTCAGGGTTAGGATTTCATAAGACAAACCATCTAGTAACATTTTAACATAAGATGATGTAGACCAATAAAGGGTACAACCATTTTTCAGCTACTTAATTTTATTCAAATCTAAAGGAGTATATTTTCTCTTTATTTGACCTAAAAAGTCAATCTCTTCAATTAAAGGATATGCATGTATAAGATCACTTACATCCTGTCCTTCTCTCTTAGCTCTATTCAATGCTTTTTCTAATCATGTCATAGGCTGCTTAACAGGTGATTCTGTTTGTGTTTCTGCCTCTTCCCCTCTTCCTTCTTCCTCCATCCGTAAAGGGTTAGTTGAGGGAGGAGATGGGAAATTCTCCTGTTTCTCAGAATTGTAATTAACTCCATTTTTATCTGATTCATCCTTTTCACCTAGTTTAGTTGGCACTTCCCCCTCTTACTCCTTCCTCTTTTTCCTTTGTCTAAAACTTATATAATTTCTTAAAGCCACTTGAATTAAATTGTATGTATGAAGTGTATCTTTGGAAATTAAGTTTGTTTTGGAATTGTAGTGTTCACCTAGTTCCTCTCCTACTAATTCCCATTCGTCTAAATCCAATTCTTTTCCAGAGAACAACAAGGAAATATGGCCTGCATAGTTTTTAAAAGTTCAGTGATCCCTTCTGACCAAGATGGTGGAGAGAAAGCACACAGCTCCTTAAGCTCCACATTTTCTCTCAGAATATACTTTATGACAAGCCTTGGAATTAATGCTTGACCAGAAAAAAAAAAACACACACACACAAATAATTACCAACAGAAGACATCCTTGAAGTTTGCCAGAGAAGGTCTGTTTTTGCTTGGGGGAGGGGATGAACAGACTGGGTGCAGGCTGAGGGAAAATAGTGAGACCAAGGCAGGGAGCTCACACTGCTCAGACACAGGGGGTAGGGGTGCAATCTCTGCTGTTTAGGTGGAACTACATTTACAACCCAGTGTGGATATTCCCTCTTGGCAGCAAGCCAGGATCAACAGAGAAGGTGTAAAAACAGGAGGTAAAGAATAAAACCCTAGAAAGCTAGCATCCCTTGGGATCCGGCCAACCACACACACACCCAAAGTGACTTAGCAAGTTCTTAGAGCCTCAGAGCGCAGACACAACACAGCCATCACTGTGCTGTTAGTGCCTTGCTGCTGTCTCCCAAAGTCTGTAGAGGAAGCCCGGGTAACATCATCCAGCCCCATCCTCCCCCCATAAACAGACCAATTATTTCTTGTCATTTTATTTGCTTTGGTTCTGCTTTGACAAAATGAACAAAAAATTTAAAAGGCCTCTAACCATTGACAGCTTCTGTATGAATAGAGAGCAGACATCAAACCCTGAAGAGACTAAAAACAGACTGTCTCCAGAGGAACCCCCAAGGGAGATATACACAAGACTCTCACAGAGAAAATCAAAAGGCTCTCACAAGAGAGATAGAAGAGAAATGGAAAAAGGAAAGGGAAGCTTGGCAAGAGAGTCTGGACAAGTCATCCAATGTATTTAAAGACAGAGTGGATAAAGAAATCAAACCATTGAGAAAAAGAATTAGTGAGTTGGAAAAAGAAAACAGCTCTCTAAAAAGTAAAATTAATGAAATGGAAAAAAATTCCATAGAAGAAAAAAACTCACTTAAAAACTCAATTGGAAAATTACAAAAAGATATAAAAAAATTGAGTGAAGAAAGTACATCATTGAAAATCAGAATTGAACAAGTAGAACTGAATAACTCAAGGAGAAACCAAGAAGTAGTCAAGCAAAACCAGAAAAACAAAACAATGGAAAAGAATGTCAGGTACCTTGTTGGGAAGACAACAGACATGGAAAACAGATCCAGGAGAGACAATTTGAGAATAATCGGACTCCCTGAAAAATGTGAGGAATAAAAGAGCCTGGACACCATTTTCCAGGAAATTATCAAAGAGAAATTCCTAGATGTTTTGGAAACAGAGGGTAAAATAGACATTGAAAAAATTAATTGATTAATTGATTAATTAAGGGACTCTAAAATCAAAATGCCAAGAAATATACTGGCCAAGTTCAAGAACCATCAGACAAAGAGAAAAAAAAATATTGGAAGCTGCTAGAAAAAAAGCAATAAAGATATGGAGGAGCCACAATAAGGATAACCCAGAATCTAGGAGCATCCACATTAAAGGAGCAAAGGGCCTGGAATATGATATTCTGAAAGGTTAAGGAACTTTGTATGCAACCAAGAATAACTTACCCAGCAAAAATGAGCATCTTTTTTTTCCAGGGAAGAAGATGGTAAATTGAAATAAATGAATTCCATCTGTTCTTGATGAAAAAAACAGATGTCCACAAAAAGTTTGATCTTCAAATACAGAACTCAAGAGATTTCTAAAAAGGTAAAAAGAAATCTTCATAACTATATTTCTGCCATAAAGATATATAAAGAACAAATGTATAATTTGTCCTGGAAACTAGAGTTGCAAAGGGTATTATATCATAAAAAAGGGTACAGTGGTGGTAATACATCTTGTGAAGAGGCAAAGGTAACCTATTATCTCTGAGAGAAAGAAAGGAGGGGATGAACATAGTGTCTATCAATAGACATATTCGATTTATGGTGAAGCTCCTTCTACTTCATTGAAAAGTGGGAGGGAAAAAGTGAAAAGGGAAGGAGTAAGTTAAGGGAAAGAGAATACAGAAATTGTGAGGAAAAGGGGTAAAAGAGGGGGAGGAACTTTAAGGTGGGGGAGGGATGCTAAAAAGGGAGGGTTGTGAAAAGCAAGTGGTGCTCACAAGTGCAATACTGGGGAGGAGGGTAAGAGGAAAGGAAAGGAGAAAAGCATAAGAAAGGGTTAACAGGATGGCAAGCAATATAGAATTAGTCATTCTAAACATAAATGTGAATGGAGTAAACTCCCCCATAAAGAGGAAGCAGTTAGCAGACTGGATTAAAAGCCAGAATCCTACTATATGTTGTTTATAGTAAACACACCTGAAGCAGGGTGATACATTCAGAATAAAAGTAAAAGGGTGGAGCAGAATCTACTATACTTCAGGTGAAGTCAAAAAAGCAGGGGTAGCCATCCTCATCTCAGATCAAGCAAAACCAAAAATTGATCTAATTAAAAGAGATAAGGAAGGGCATTATATCTTGCTAGATAATGAAGCAGTATCAATATTAAATATATATGAACCAAGTGGTGCAGCATCTAAAGAGAAATTAAGAGAGCTGCAAAAAGAAATAGACAGCAAAACTATAATAGTGGGAGATCTCAATCTTTCACTCTCAGAATTAGATAAATCAAACCACAAAATAATTAAGAAAGAAGTCAAAGAGATAAATAGAATACTAGAAAAGTTTGACATGATAGATCTTTGGTGAAAGCTAAATGGAGACAGAAAAGAGTACACTTTCTTCTTAGCAGTTCATGGAACCTGTACAAAAATTGATCATATTGATCAACGATGGACAGAATCGGCTACACCCAGATAAGGAACACTGGGAAATGAGTGTAAACTGTTAGCTTTTTTTGTTTTTCTCCCCACGTTATTTTTACCTTCCGAATCCAATTCTTCTTTTGCAACAACAACAACAACAACAAAAAATATCAGTTCCACACAAGTATATTGTATCTAGGATATACTATAACACATTAAATATGTAAGGAATGCCTGCCATCTAGGGTAGAGGGTGGAGGCAAGGAGGGGAAAATTCGGAACAGAAGGGAGTACAAGGGATAATACTGTAAAAATTAACCTATGCAAATATATTGTCAAAAATGTTATAATTATAAAATTAAGAAATTAAAAAAAAATAAAGTTCAGTGATCTCCTCCAAAATTATAATGAATCCTTGGCTTTTCATAACCTCGACAATGCTCTCTAAACATTTTCCTTGTACAGAAACAGAAGGATGTTTTCTAAAAATTTCCCCATTTCACTGTAATTCTATTTTAGCTTTTTAACAAAGTTTCCTTGTTACTCACGCTTATTTCTGGGTCAGAGAGACTTTTACACTGAGATCTGGATCACAGGCTTTTTCACTGGAAATAAGATCTTGTCTGTCCCTGTTTGGGTGCCAAAATATCAAGTCTGGGCTAGCTCCTCTGAAGGGCTCAGAGTAAGTCCTTGCCCCACATTGGGCGCCAAAATGTAATGCTCTGTTGTTTCTCAATTGTAATCCTTCTATGAGAAGATATTTCTTCTTTGTAAATCCTTTTCTCTATGAGCAGGTTTCTTGGGAGGCTTTTGGAGCCTCCAGCTATACAAAGGTAGAATCTTGAATCCTCTTCTTCCTGAATCCTAGCTCTGAATCTCTTCCAGCTTCCCTGACGTTCTCCTGGGAAGTCTTGTCCTTAACCCAATCCAGACTGCTCTCCAGGCTCACTGTTGCCTCCTTTTATCCTCCCAGAGAATGGGCTTGTGGGAACTCCTACAGCCAATGGACCAGTTCCTTTCAAAGATGTGTAAACTCCTTTGCAGAACTCCTTTTAATGGTGTGAACTAAAGGTGTGGACCTTAAGTTAGAGAATTGTTAAGTACCGACTTAGCACTTAGTAAGAACCTAACAGTAATCTGTTGTTTGTTAAAACCTAAAGATTCTAATTTCTGTAATAAGAACTCACTATTAACCAAAAACTCCTGAGAAAACTGGAAAATAGTGTGGCAAAAACTTGGTGTAGACCAACATCTCAAACTTCATACCAAGATGATGTAGACATAAAGGGTGAAACCATAAACAAATTAGAAGAGCAAGGGATAGTTTATCTATCACATCTTTGTAGAAGGGAAAACTTTTTGGCTAAATAGAAAATGGGAAATAATTGCTTAATTTTCAATGGGTAATTTTGATTACATTAAATTTAAAAAAAGTTTTATATGACAATACCAATATTTGAAGAAGGATTTGAAGGAATGAGAAATGATTTTTATAGCAAGAGTTTCTCTTAAAGACCACATTTCTAAAATATGCAGATAATTGAGTCAGATATATAGGAATACACCTAATTTCCAAATTGGTAAATGATGAAAGGATATAAACAGAGAATTTTCAAATGAAGAAATTAAAACTATCTAAAGACATAAGAAAAAATGTTTTTGATCACTATTAATTAGAGAAATGCAAATTAAAATTACTCCTAAGTACTACTTCACACTTATCAGATTCATTAATATGGCAGAACAAAGAAAATGACAAATGTTATGTTTTTTAATTTTAATTTTATTTTATAATTATAACTTTTTTGACAGTACATATGCATAGGTAATTTTTACAACATTATCCCTTGCACTTACTTTTGTTCAGATTTTTTCCCTTCCTCCCTCAACCCCCCCCCCCCAAGATGGCAGGCAGTCTTATACATGTTAAATATATTACAATATATACTAGATACAATATATGTGCGTAGAACCGAATTTCTTGTTGCACAGGAAGAATTGGATTCAGAAGGTAAAAATAACAGTTTACACTCATTTCCCAGTGTTCCTTTTCTGGATGTAGCTGATTTCTGTCCATCATTGATCAATTGGAATTGGATAAGCTCTTCTCTGTGTTGAAGATATCCACTTCCATCAGAAAACATCCTCGTACAGTATCATTGTTGATGTGTATAATGATCTCCTAGTTCTGCTCATTTCACTCAGCATCAGTTCATGTAAGTCTCTCCAAGCCTCTCTGTATTCATCCTGTTGGTCATTTCTTACAAAAAAATAATATTCCATAACATTCATATACCATAATTTACCCAACCATTCTCCAATTGATGGACATCCATTCATCTTCCAGCTTCTAGCCACTATGAAAATGGCTGCCACAAACATTTTGGCACATACATGTGCCTTTCCTTTCTTTAGTATTTCCTTGGGATATAAGCCCAATAGTAGTATGGCTGGGTCAAAGGCTATGCACATTTTGATAACTTTTTGGGCATAATTCCAGATTGCTCTCCAGAATGGTTGGATTCTTTCACAACTACACCAACAATGCATCAGTGTCCCAGTTTTCCCACAGCCCCTCCAACATTCATTGTTATTTGTTCCTGTCATCTTAGAAAATCTGACAGGTGGGTAATGATATCTCAGAGTTGTCTTAATTTGCATTTCTCTGATCAATAGTGATTTGGAACACTCTTTCATATGAGTAGAAATAGTTTTAATTTCATCATCTGAAAATTGTCTGTTCATATCCTTTGACCATTTATCAATTGGAGAATGGCTTGATTTCTTATAAATTAAAGTCAATTCTCTGTACATTTTGGAGATGAGGCCTTTATCAGAACCTTTAACTGTAAAAATGTTTTCCCAATTTGTTACTTCCCTTCTAATCTTGTTTGCATTAGTTTTGTTTGGGCAGACACTTTTTAATTTGGTGTAATCAACATTTTCTATTTTGTGATCAATAATGGTCTCTAGTTCTCCCTTGGACACAAACTCCTTCCTCCTCCACAAGTCTGAGAGGCAAACTATCCCATGTTCCTCCAATTTATTTATGATTTCATTCTTTATGCCTAAATCTTGGACCCATTTTGATCTTATCTTCGTATGTGGTGTTAAATGTGGGTCCATGCCTAGTTTCTGCCATATTAATTTCCAGTTTTCCCAGCAGTTTTTTTGAAATAATGAATTCTTATCCCAAAATTTGGGATCTTTCGGTTTGTCAAACACTAGATTGCTATTTTTATTACTATCTTGCCCTGAGAACCGAACTTATGGCACTGATCAACTAGTCTATTTCTTACCCAATACCAAGTGGTTTTGGTAACTTGCTTTATAATACAGTTCTAGATCAGGTACAGCTAGACAACCTTCACTTAATTTTTTTTTTTCATTACTTTCCTCGAAATTCTTGACCTTTTGTTGTTCCATATGAATTCTGTTGTTATTTTTTCTAGGTTATCAAAATAGTTTCTTGGAAGTCTGATTGGTATAGAACTAAATAAATAGATTAGTTTAGGGAGTATTGTCATCTTAATTATATTCGCTCGGCCTATCCAAGAGCACTGAATGTCTTTCCAATTATTGAAATCTGACTTTATTTTGTAATTTTGCTCATATAATTCCTGACTCTCCTTTGGTAGATATAGTCCCAAATATTTTATACTATCGACCGTTATTTTGAATGGAATTTCTCTTTGTATCTCTTGCTATTGGATTGTGTTGGTAATGTATAAAAATGCTGAGGATTTATGTGGATTTATTTTGTATACTGCAACTTTGCTAAAATTCTGAATTATTTCTAATAGCTTTTTAGCAGAGTCTTTGAGGTTCTCTAAGTATACCATTATGTCATCTGCAAAGAGTGATAGTTTGATTTCCTCATTTCCTACTCTAATTCCTTGAATCTCTTTCTCAGCTCTTATTGCCGAGGCTAGAGTTTCTAGTACTATATTGAAAAGTAATGGTGATAGTGGGGAAACTTGTTTCACTCCTGATCTTACAGGGAAAGGTTCTAGTTTATCGTCATTACATATGATGTTTACTGAAGGTTTTAAATATATGCTCCTTATTATTTTAAGGAATAGTCCATTTATTCCTATACTCTCAAGAGTTTTTAGTAGGAATGGATGTTGGATTTTATCAAATGCTTTTTCTGCATCTATTGACATGATTATATGTTTTTTATTAATTTGATTATTAAGATGATCAATTATACTAATAGTTTTCCTAATATTAAACCTGCCCTGCATTCCTGGTATAAATGCCACTTGGTCATAGTGTATTATCCTGGGGATGATTTTCTGAAGTCTATTTGCTAATATCTTATTTAAGATTTTAGCATCAATATTCATTATGGAAATTGGTCTATACTTTTCTTTCTCAGTTTTTGATCTACCTGGTTTAGGTATCAGTACCTTGTCTGTGTCATAGAAGGAATTTGGTAGGACTCCTTCAATCCCTATTTTTTCAAATAGTTTACATAGAATTGGAGTTAGTTGCTCTTTAAATGTTTGGTAGAATTCACATATAAATCCATCTGGTCCTGGGGACTTTTTCTTAGGAAGTTGGTTAATAGCTTGGTCTATTTCTTTTTCTGAGATGGGACTATTTAGACTACTTACTTCTTCCTCTGTTAATCTGGGCAAGCTATATTTTTGAAGGTATTCTTCCATTTCACTTAAGTTATCGAATTTATTGGCATAAAGTTGAGCAAAGTAGCTCTTAACTATTGTTCTAATTTCCTCTTCATTAGTGGTGAGTTCACCCATTTCATTTTCAAGACTAACAATTTGCTTTTTCTCTTTCCTTTTTTAATCAGGTTTACTAAGGGTTGGTCTATTTTGTTGGGTTTTTCATAGAACCAACTCTTAGTTTTATTAATTAATCCAATAGTTTTTTTACTTTCAATTTTATTAATCTCACCTTTTATTTTTAGAATTTCAAGTTTTTTGTTTGTCTGGAAGTTTTTAATTTGTTCATTTTCTAGCAATTTTTGTTGTAAGCCCAATTCATTGGCCCTCTCTTTCTCTACTTTATGCAAGTAGGCCTGTAGAGATATATAACTTCCCCTTATTACTGCTTTGGCTGTATCCCACACATTTTGGTATGATGAAGTTATTAATTATGTCTATGATTTGCTGTTTTACCCAATCATTCTTGAGTATAAGATTATTTAGTTTCCAATTATTTTTTTTTCTATTTTCCCCTGGCTTTTTATTAAATGTAATTTTGATTGCATTGTGGTCTGAAAAAGATGCATTTAATATTTCTGCCTTACTGCATTTGATTTTGAGGTTTTTATACCCTAGTATAGGATCAATTTTTGTATAGGTTTCATGAACTGCTGAGAAGAAAGTATACTCCTTTCTGTCTCCATTTAGCTTTCGACAAAGATCTATCATATCAAACTTTTCTAGTATTCTATTTACCTCTTTGACTTCTTTCTTATTTATTTTGTGGTTTGATTTATCTAATTCTGAGAGTGCAAGGTTGAGATCTCCCGCTATTATAGTTTTGCTATCTATTTCCTCTTGCAGCTCTCTTAATTTCTCTTTTAAGAATTTAGATGCTGCACCACTTGGTGCATATATGTTTAATATTGATACTGCTTCATTATTGATGCTGCCCTTTAGCAGGATATAATGCCCTTCCTTATCCCTTTTAATTAGATCAATTTTTGTTTTTGCTTTATCTGAGATGAGGATGGCTATTCCTGCTTTTTTGGTTTTGCCTGAAGCATAATAGATTCTGCTCCACCCTTTTACTTTTAGTTTGAATGTATCACCCTGTTTCAGGTGTGTTTCCTGTAAACAACATATAGTAGGATTCTGATTTTTAATCCAGTCTGGTAAGGGCTTCCTCTTTATGAGGCAGTTTGCCCCATTCACATTTATGGTTAGAAGGACTAATTCTATATTGCTTGCCATCCTATTAACCCCTGCTTATGCTTTCCCCCTTTCCTTCCCTCTTACCCCCCTACCCAGTATTAAAATTGTGAAACCACTTGCTTCTCACAGCCCTCCCTTTTTAGGATCCCTCCCCCACCTTAAAGTTTCTCCCCTTATTTTACCCCTTTTCCTCGAAATTTCTGTACTCCCTTCCCCTTAGCTTCCTCCTTCCCTTTCACTTTTCAATGAAGTGGAAGAAGTTTCACCATAAATCAAATATTTCTATTGATACACACTATGTTCATCTCCCTCCTTTCTTTCTCTCAGATATAATAGGTTATCTTTGCCTCTTCATGAGATGTAGTAGCACCACTTTACACTTTTTTTATGATATAATTTCCTTCCCACCTCTAGTTTCTAAGACAAATTGTACATACATTCTTCACAATTTTTTTTGGCAGAAGTATAGTTCTTAAGCTTTCTTTTTACCTTTTTAGAAATCTCTTGAGTTCTGTATTTGAGATCAAACCTTTTATGTAGATCTGGTTTTTTCATCAAAAATAGATGGAATTCATTTATTTTGTTAAATGTCCATCTTCTTCCCTGGAAAACGATGCTCATTCTTGCTGGGTAAGTTATTCTTGGCTGCATACCAGGTTCCTTAGCCTTTCGGAATATCATGTTCCAGGCCCTCCTTTAATGTGAACACTGCTAGATCCTGGGTTATCCTTATTGTGGATCCTCCATATCTGAATTGCTTTTTTCTAGCAGCTTCCAATATCTTTTCCTTTGTCTGATGGTTCTTGAACTTGGCCACTATATTTCTTGGCGTTTTGATTTTAGGGTCCCTTTCAGTAGGTGATCAATGAATTTTTTTCAAAATCTATTTTACCCTCTGTTTCCAGAATGTCTGGGCAGTTCTCTTTGATAATTTCCTCGAAAATGGTGTCCAAGCTCTTTTTTTCCTCACATTTTCAGGGAGTCTGATTATTCTCAAATTGTCTCTCCTGGAACTGTTGTCCAGGTCTGTTGTCTTTCTAACCAGGTACTTGATATTCTTTTCAATTATTTCATTTCTCTGGTTTTGCTTGACTACCTCTTGATTTCTCCTTGAGACATTCATTTCTACTTGTTCAAGTCTAATTTTCAATGATGTATTTTCTTCACTCACTTTTTTTATATCTCTTTGTAATTGTCCAATTGAGTTTTAATCTTCTATGGAATTTTTTTCCATTTTATCCATTTTATTTTTTAGAGAGCTGTTTTCTTTTTCCAGCTCACTAATCCTGTTTTCCTTGGAATTGTTTACCTTTTCCAGCTCACTAATCTTGTTTCTCAATGATTTGATTTCTTTATCTACTCTGTCTTTAAATGCATGGGATGACACTCCAGGCTCTCTTGCCAAGCTTCCCTTTCTTTTTCCCATTTCTCTTCCAGCCCTCTTGTGACAGCCTTTTTGATTTCCTCTATTAGATTCTTTTGTATTGAGGAGCAGCTCATATCCCTCTTAGGGGATTCCTCTGGGGACAGTCTGTTTTTAGTCTCCTCAGTGTTTGAAGTCTGCTCTCTCTCCATACAAAAGCTGTCAATGGTTAGAGCCTTTTTGAATTTTTTGTTCATTTTGTCAGTGTAGGAAGTGAAGAAAATAAATTGACAAAAGAAACAATTGGTCTGTTTTGGTGGGGATGGTGCTGGATGGTATTAATGGGCTTCCTCTACAGACTGGGGGTAGGGCAGCACAGAGCCACTAACAGAACAGCAATGACTGTACTGAGTCTGCGCTCTGAGGTTCTGAGATGGCACTGAGTCAGTCCAGGTGGGAGTTGGGGGGGCTGGGTTCTGAGAGAAGGTAGCTTTCCGGGGTTTTAATCTTCACCTCCGGTGTTTACACCCTCTCCACTGCTCCTGGCTTGCTGCCAAGACAGAGTATCCACACTGGGGTAAAAGCCTTTTCACAAAAACGGCAGAGATTGTACCCCTCCCCCTCCAGTCTGAGCTGTGTGAGCTGCCTGTCTAGCTCTGGCTGCCTGCCCTCAGTCTGTGCCCAGTCTGATTGAACCTCCCCCAAGCAAACACAGACCTTTTCTGGCGACTTTCAAGGATGTATTCTCTTGGTGATTATTTGTGGGTTTCTTTCTGGGTCAAGCATTAAGTCTGAGGCTTGTCATGAAGTAAGTTCTGAGAGAAAACGAGGATCTCAAGTAGCTGTCTGCCTCCACACCGCCATCTTCGCCAGAAGTCGAAAATGACAAATGTTAAAGGGGTTGTGGCACAGTGGAACACTAATGCATTGTTGGTGTTGTTGTCAATACATCCAACCATCCTTGAGAGCAATTTAGAATTATATCAAATGGCTATGAAATTGTACATCCCTTTGATTCCACAATACCTTTACTAGGTTTATGTACTAAAGAAATCATAAACGAGAGGGAAAAGATCCACATGAGCAATGTTTGTAGCAACTCTTTTTGTGATGGCAAGGCATTAGAAATTGAAGTCATGTGCAACAATTGAGAAATGGCTGAACAACTTGTGGTATTTGATTGCAATTGATTACTATTATAGTGTAAAAAAATAATGCGCAGGTGTACTTCAGAAAAAACTGAGAAGACTTGCATGAATTGATGCTAAGTGAATGGAGCAGAACCAGGATGATGCTCTATGCAGGAATAGCAACATCATGTGATGACCAAATATGAGATTTCATTCTACTTAACAATACAATAATGCAAAAGATTTGTGATGGAAAGTCTGAAATCTGCAGTTTGAAGCATACCATTTTCATTTTTTCTTTATTTTTTCCTTGTCATTGCTTTTTCTTCTGTTCTGATTCTTCTTCCATAACATAAATGATTCTGAAATAAATTAAGATGATTTTACATGTATAATCTATATTGGATTACTTGCTATCTTGAAAAGAGTAAAAAATATGGGGAGGAGAAAAATTGAAACAAAATTAAAAATAAATATTGAAAATTATCTTTACATGTAATTGGGAAAAATAGTTATTAAGTGCCCAAAAAACCCAGAAGTGAGATGAGGTGGCAGTGATGAGAAGAAAAAACATTCAAGGTATGAGAGAATGCCAGAAAAAAAAAAATGGCAGGTGCCAGAGATTTGAATCATGTTATGGGATAATGAGGCCAATGTTACTGAAATAAATATTAATTGGTGAAGAGTAAAGATTAAGAAGACTAGAGACACAGGAGGGGAATAGGTTATACATCACAATAGGTATGAAACAACAGATTTTCTATTTAATCCTGGAAGAGAGAGCAAACTACTGGAATTTATTTAGATAGAACTCATTAAAATGTAAAGGGATGACTTCTACTGTAGTGAGCTCTTTTCAGCTGTTTGTTAACACAGTTTTCAATTTCAATAGTTTCAATTATACAACTACATATTTGTACCCATAAAGATTAAGTTAATTACTGGGCTATGAGATTGGGATAAAAATAGTATGTCACATAAGGGAAAACAATCATCTGTTAGCCCAGAAAACTTGGAAGATCACTTGGGTAAAGCGGTGAGCATGAAATTCAGGACAGGAAGCTTCCTAATGAGGCAAAAGCAAGCCTTACATCAAGAAATAACTAAGTTCCTAAGCCCCAAATTTTGTAAAAGATAAGTGCCAACCCCTAAGGTTTCCCACTTGCCTTACCATAGCCCAGGAAATTTGCAGATTCCAACTTCAGCTTTAACAGAACCTCAGGCAAATATGGATCCTACAGAGGCCATACCTCTATATCATTTAGCATAGCCCCAGGAAAACAAATGGCCTCCAAAATTTGACAATAGAAAAGTATTATGGAGACTTAAAAGCCAAGACATAACTCAAAAGATATGTGGGCAAAATGCCAAAGAAAATTTGAATTAATCATTTGGAAGAACTTATAAAGGGTCTTAAAAATCATGTAAGAAAGGAAGAATAAAAACTGAAAAAACAAATGAGTGATGCAAGAAAATGGTTGTGATGACCATGTTAGAACCCTGGGTACCTTAGAATCAGCTGGAGTCAGGATAAGCAAAAGTCTTTATTCTTTGGAGAAAATTTTATGGAGACAGAAAACAGTACATGTTCTTCTCAGCAGTTCGTGGAACCTGCACAAAAATTGACCATGTATTAGGACATAAAGACCTCAAAATCAAATGCAGAAAGTCAGAAATAGTAATTGCATTTTTTTAAGATCATAATGCAATAAAATTGCATTCACTAAATAGCCAGAGTAAAATAAACCAAAAAGTATTTGGAAACTAAATAATCTCACTCTTAAGAATGAATGGGTAAAACAGCAAATCATAGACACAATTAATAATTTCATCCAAGAGAGTGACAATAATGAGACAACATATCAAAATGTGTGGGATGCAGCCAAAGCAATAATAAAAGGAAATTTTATATATCTAGAGACCTATTTGTATAAAATAGAGAAAGAGAAGTTCAATGAATTGGGCTTGCAACTAAAAAACTTAGAAAAAGAGGAAATTAAACCACCCCAATCAAATACTAAACTTGAAATTCTAAAACTAAAAGGAGAAATTAATAAAATTAAAAGTAAAAAAATATTGAATTAATAAATAAAACTAAGACTTGGTTTTATGAAAAACCAACAAAATATATAAACCTTTAGCAAATTTGCTCAGAAAAAGGAAAGAGGAAAATCAAATTGTTAGTCTTAAAAAGGAAAAGGGAGAACTTTCCACTAATGAAGAGTAAATTAGAGCAATAATAAGGAGTTACTTTGCCCAACTTTATGCCTATAATTTTGAAAATCTAAGTTAAATGAAGAATTACTTACAAAAATATAGATTGCCCAGATTAACAGAGAAGAAAGTCAATTGCTTAAAGTCCCATTTTAGGAAAAGACATAGAATAAGTTATTAATCTACTCCTTAAGAAAAAAAATCTCCAGGACCAGATGGATTTACATGTGAATTCCACCAAACATTTAAAGACCTATTAAATCTAATACTATATAAACTATTTGAAAAAAAGATGGAATGAAGGACTCCTACTAAACTTCTTTTATGATACAGACATGGCACTGATACCTAAACCAGATAGGATGAAAACAGAGAAAGAAAATTAAAGATCAATGACCCTAATGAATATTTATGCAAAAACCTGAAATAAAATATTAGCAAAGAGATTACAAAAAATCATCCCCAGGATAATACACCATGACCAACTAGGATTTATACCAGGAATGCACAACATGTTCAATATGAGGAAAATTATTAACATAATTGGCAAAAACTATATGATCAATAGATGCAGAAAAAATCATTTGATAAAATCCAACACCCATTCCTATTAAAAACATTAGAGAGTATAATTATAAATGGACTTGTCCTTAAAATAGTCAGTAGCATCTATTTTAAAACCACCATTAAGCCTCATAGATAATGGGGATAAACTAGAACCATTCCCAATATTATCAGGAGTGAAACTAGGTTGCCTACTATAACCATTATTATTCAATATTTTTTTTTAGAAATTCTAGCTTTGTCAATAAGAGAAGAAAAAGAGATTAATAAAAATAGAATAGGTAATGAGAAAACCAAATTATCACTCTTTGCAGATGATATGATTATATTCTTTTAGAACCCCAGAAAATCAACTAAAAGCTATTAGAAATAATCCACAACTTTAGCAAAGTTGCAGGATACAAAATAAATCCACATAATTCATCAACATTTTTATACATCACTAATAAAACCCAACAGCAAGAGATACAAAGAGAAATTCCACTTAAAATAACTCTCCGTGGTATAAAATATTTAGGAATCTATCTGCCAAGGGAAAGTCACAAAGTATACAAGCAAAACTATAAAACACTTTCCACACAAATAAAGTCAGATCTAAATAATTGGAAAAATATCAAGTGCTCTTGTATAGGTCGAGTGAATATAATAAAAGCAACACTTCCTAAACTAATCTATTTATTTAGTGCCATACCAATCAAACTCCCAAGATACTATTTTAATGACCTAGAAATAATAACAACAAAATTCATCTGAAAGAACAAAAGGTCAAGAATTTCAAGGGAACTAATGGAAAAAAATCAAATGAAGATGGCCTCACTGTACCAGATCTAAAAGTATATTATAAATATAGCAGTGATCATCAAATCCATTTAATAATGGCTAAGAAAAAGAGTAGTTGATCAGTGGAATATATTAGGTTCACAGGACAAAATAGTCAATAACTATATCAATCTAGTATTTCATAAACCCCAAACCCTGAGCTTTTGGGATATGAATTCACTACTTGACAAAAAATTCTGGGAAAATTAGAAACTAGTAGGGCAAAAACTGGGCATTGACCCACACTTAACACTGTATACCAAGATAAGGTCAAAATTGATTCATGATCTAGACATAAAAAAGATATTATAAATAAACTAGAAGGACATAGGATAGTTTACCTCTCAAATCTGTGGAGGAGGAAGGAATTTGTGACCAAAGAAGATCTAAGAGATCATTATTGAACACAACATAATTTTGTTTATATTAAGTTTAAAATGTTTTATACAAACAAAAATAATGCAGACAAGATTATAAGGGACGAAATACACTGGGAAAACATTTTTACATTCAAAGATTCTGATAAAGTCCTCATTTCCAAAATATATAGAGAATTGACTCTAATTTATAAGAAATCAAGCCATTCTCTGACTGGTCAAATGGTCAAAGGCTACAAACAGACTATTTTCAGATGAAGAAATTAAAACTATTTCTAGTCATATGAAAAGGTGCTCCAAATCACTATTAATCAGAGAAAAGCAAATTAAACCAACTCTGAGATACCACTTAACACCTTGCAGATTGGCTAAGAGGACAAGAAAAGATAATGATGAATTTGAAAGGGATGTGAGAAAACTGGGACACTGATACATTTTTGGTGGAACTGTGAATGAATCCAACCATACTGGAGAGCAATTTGGAACTATGATCAAAAAGCTATAAAACCCTTTGACCCAGCAGTGTTTCTATTGGGCTCATATCCCAAAGAGATCTTAAAAGAGGCAAAGGGACCCACATGAGCAAAAATATTTATGGCAGCCCTTTCTGTAGTGGCAAGAAACTGGAAGATGAATGGATGCCCATCAATTGGAGAATAGCTGAATAAATTATGTTGTATCAGTGTTATGTAATATTATTGTCCTATAAGAAATGACCAACAGGAGAGGCCTAGAGAAACTTATATGAATTGATGCTAAGTAAAATGAACAGAACCAGGAGATCATTCTACACAGCAACAACAGGACTACACAATGATCAGGTATGCTGGACATGGCTCTCTTTAACAATGAGACAATTCAATCATCTATACCCAGAGAGAGAACTATGGAAAATGAGTATGGTCCACAACATAGCATTTTCACTCTTTCTTTTATTGTTTGCTTACATTTTTGTTCTCCTTCTCAGGTTTTTTTCCCTTTCTTTCTATATCTGATTGTTCTTGTGCGGCAAGAATATATATGTTGGATTTAACATATATTTTAACATACTTAACATGTGTGAGACTACCTGCCATTTAGAGGAGGGTGTAGGGGGAAGGAGGGGAAAATTTGGGATAGAAGGTTTTGCAAGGGTTAGTGTTGAAAAATTACCCATGTATATGTTTTGTAAATAAAAAGCTACAATAATAATAATAAAAAATTTTGCATCAATATTCAAAAAAAAAAAAGAGGTGAACTTAATATGTGTTGATTTGCCTTGAGTTTCTTCACTATTTTTCTGGTTGCAGATGGCATTTTCTGTTTAAAGTCTATTGGGATAGTTCTGGATAACTGGCCACTGAGAGAAAGCAAACCTTTCATTGTAGTGTTATTGATTGATTTTCCTGGAGGTCTTGGAGCAACCTTCTTTTAAGTTCAGTAATCACCACAAGAATAGGCAGGTGTTAAAGTTCAAATACTTTATTATCTCCTCACAATCTAGTTTCCTTGCTTAGGGCCTGGGCCAGCTTTCTGAGCCTTTTTGTCTGGCCTTAGTCTCAGTGGGGAGAGCAGGAGGATAGGCCAGCCACCACAAGGCTTATGAAGATGTAAATGAATCTCTCTGAGTCCGGGGGCTTGAGCTCCAGTCTCCAGTCTGCTTGTCTTCTCTGGCTCTGACTCTGCTGAGTTTGTCTCAGCTTATATGCTCTCTTATAATTACATTATCATAGAGGTGAATCTTGTAGAACCATATTAAGTACTAAGTACATTACTGAAGGAAAGAACTATTATGCATCATGCTAAATTAGATAACCATTGTCTTTATCAATTCCATTGACTTAGCACCTTGTAAGAATCCTTGTTTCAAGTTCTGGCCCATAACTTTTTTTAAATTAATTTATTTAATTTTTACAAAAATTTTATGAATAGGTAATTTTCCAGCTTGACAACTGCAAAATCTTTTGTTTCAACTTTTCCCCTCCTTCCCCTAGATGGCAGGTTGACGAATACATGCTAAATATGCTAAAATATAAGTTAAATACAATATATGTATACATGTCCAAACAGTTATTTTGCTGTGAAAAAAGAATCAGATTTTGAAATAATGTATAATTAGCCTGTGAAGAAAATCAAAAATATAGGCAGACAAAAATATAGGTTTGAAAATTCTATGTAGTGGTTCATAGTCAACTCCCAGAGTTCTTTTGCTGAGTGTAGTTGGTTCAGTTCATTACTACTATATTGGAATGATTTGGTTCATCTCATTGTTGGAGAGGGCCTTGTCCATCAGAATTGATCATCATATAGTATTATTGTTGAAGTATATAATGATCTCCTGGTCCTGCTCATTTCACTCAGCATCAGTTCATGTAAGTCTCTCCAGGCCTTTCTGAAATCATCCTGTTGGTCATTTCTTACAGAACAATAATATTCCATAATATTCATATACCACAATTTATTCAGCCATTCTTCAATTGATGGGCATCCACTCACTTTCCAGTTTCTGGCCACTACAAAGAGGGCTGCCACAAACATTATTACACATATAGGTCCCTTTCCCTTCTTTAAGATCTCTTTGGGATATAAGCCCAGTAGTAACACTGCTGCATCAAAGGGTATGCACAGTTTGATAACTCTCTGAGCATAGTTCCAAATTGCTCTCCAAAATGGCTAGATGTATTTACAATTCCACCAACAATGTATCAGTGTCCCAATTTTTCCACATCCCCTCCAACATTCTGCAATATCTTTCCCTGTAATTCTAGCCAATCAGACAGATGTGTAGTGGTATTGCAGAGTTGTATTACTTTGCATTTCTCTGATTAATAATGATTTGGAGCATCTTTTCATATGGGCCCATAACATTTCATAGTTGATCAACACACATTGTTGTGGCTGTTGTGTGCAATACATTTCTGGTTCTACTAGTTTCACTCAGCAGCAATTGATATAAATCTTTCCTGGCCTACCTATAATCAGCTTGTTTATTATTTTAAAAGAACAATAATATTTCATTATCCTCATGGATCAGCAATTTCATCAGCCATTCCTCAGTTGATGGGGATCCACTCTTTTACTATTCTTTGCTATCACAAAAAGAGATGCTACAAAATATTTTGCACATTTGTCTTTTTTCCCTTCTTTATGATTTTCTTGGAATAGTCTTAGCAATAGCATTGATGGGTCAGAGTATATGCACAGTTTTATAGTACTTTGGGCATAGTTCCATATTGCTCTCCAGATTTGTTAAGTCATTGTACAACTTTACCAACAATGCATTCGTGTCCCAATTTTACCACCTTCCTTCCAATACTTATCATTTTTTCCTGTCATCTTAGACTATTTGAGAGGTCTGAAATGGTACTTCAGAGTTATATGAATTTGCATTTCTCTAATCAATAGTGATTTAGATTATTTTTTCATATAACTATAAATGGTTTTAATGTCATAATCTGAAAATTGTTTGTACTTATACTTTGACACTTATCACTTGGAAAATGACATATTCTTTTAATTTGACACAGTTCTCCATATATTTTAGAAATGAGACCATTAGCAGAAATACTGGCTGTAAAGAGTATTTCCCAGCTTTGTTCTTCCCTTTTAATCTTATTTCTGTTGGCTTTACTTTGTGCAAAAAATTTTAGTTTAATGTAATCTAAATTGTCCATTTAGCCTTTCATAATGTTCTTTAGTTTTTCTTTGGTCATAAATTCCTCCTTTCTGCAAAGGTCTGTTGGATAAATTATCCCTTGCTCTAAATTATCCTTGTTCTCCTAATTGTTTATGGCATCATCCTTTATGCCCAAATCATGTACCATTTTGACTTTTTTGGATGGGGTGTAAGATGCAAGTCTATACCATGTTTCTGACATATTATTCTCCAGTTTTCCAAGAAAATTTTGTCAAATAGTAAATTCTTATTCCAGAAGTCGGGGTTTGATTATTTATCAAATATTAAATTGCTATAGGCCTTAATTATTGTGTTGTATTATCTAATCTGATCCATTGATCTACCACTCTATTTCTTAGTCAGAACCAAATGATTTTGATAACTGTTCCTTTATACATATTTACACATATGTAATGTATATAGTTTTTGATTTGATACTGCTAAGCTACTAATCTTTGTATTTTTCATTAATTCCCTTGATATTTTTGAACTTTTGTTTTCCCAGGTGAGTTTTGCTATTATTTTTTCTAGTTCTATAAAATAATATTTGGTACTTTTATTGGTATGGAACTGAATAATTAGACTAATTTAGGCAAAATTGTAATTTTCACTATATTAGCTTAGTCTACCCATGTGGAATTAATATAATTCTAATTGTTGAGATCTGACTTTATTTGTGTGGGAAGTGTTTTGAAATTGTGTTTATATAGTTCCTAGATTTGTATTGTCAGATAGACACCTAAATATATACATATATTTTTTGTTCACAATTATTTTACATGATAATTTTTTTCTGCTTTTCCCTGTTGGGCTTTGTTAGTAACATTAAAAAATAATTTTGATTTCTGTGGGTTTATTTTGGATCCTGCAACATTGTGAAAATTGTTAATTATTTCAAGTAGTTTTTTTTAATCATATTCTAGTACTATCTTAGTATATTATATCATCTGCAAAGAGTGAGAGTTTTATTTCCTCCTTGCCTATTCTAATTCCTTTAATTTCTTTTTCTTTTTTCTTTTTGAACCAACATTTCTAGCACAATGTTGAATACTAGTGTTGATAATGGGCATCCTTGTTTCACCTGTGATCTTATTGGGAATATGTCTACCTTCTCTCCATTACAAATAATAATTGTGGTAGGTTTTAGATAAAATCTGCTTGTTTTTTTTTAAGGAAAGCTTTTTTTCTCCCTGTGCTCTCTTGTGTTTTAATAGGAATGGGTTCTGTATTTCGTCAAAAGCTTTTCCTGCATCTATTGAGATTATCATATGATTGCTGATGGTTTTGTTTTTGATATGATCCATTAAGGTAATAATTTTCTTGATACTGAACCAGTCCTGTATTCCTGATGCAGATCCCACTTGGTCATAGTGTATTATCCTGCTGACAAGTTGCTGTCATCTCTTTGCTAATATTTTATTCAAAAATTTTATAGCAATATTCACTAGAGAAAACCTTTATATCAATATTCACCAGAGAGCTTGTCTGTAATTTTGTTTCTCTGTTTTGACCCTTCTTGGTTCAGGTATCAGTGCCATATTTGTGTCACGGAAGGAATTTGTCAGTAACTCCTTCTTTAACTATTTTTCCAAATAGCTCAGTAGCATTGGAATTAATTGTTCTTTAAATGTTTGGTGGAATTAATTTGCGAATCCATCTAGCCCTTGAGAATTTTTCTTAGGGAGTTCATTAATAACTTGGTCAATTTCTTATTCCAAAATGGGACTATTTAAGTAATTTCCTCTTCTGTTAATCTGGGAAATGTATGTTTTTCTAAATATTCATCCATTTTGATTGGACTGTCAGACATGCTACCATAGAATTGGGCAAAATAGCTCTTAATTATTGCTGTGATTTCTTTTTTCATTGGTGGTAAGGTCACCCTTTTCATTTTTGATGCTGGTGATTCAGTTTTTTCTTTCATTTTTCTGATTAAATTAACCAAAGGTTTATCTATTTTGTTAGTTTTTTTCATAAAATCAACTTTTAATTTTGTTTGTTAGTTCAATATCTTTCTTAGTTTCTATTTCATTAATCTCTTCTTTGAATTTCTAAATTTCTAATTTGTTTTTTTTTTTATTTGCTCTTTTTTATATTTTTAGTTGCATTCTTATTTCATTGATTTCCTCTTTTTATTTTTTTATTTATGTAGCTATTTAGAGATATAACATTTCTCCTTAAGAACTACTTTGGCTGCATGCCATAGGTTTTGGTGTGTTGTCTCATTGTAATTTCCTTGGATGAAATTATGAATTGTTTTTGTCATTTGTTATTTGACCCACTCATTGTTTAGAATCAGATTATTTAATTTCCAATTGGTTTTTAGTTCTTTTTACTCTGCACCTTTATTGAATATAATATTTATTTCATTGCTGTCTGAAAAGGAAACATTTACTATTTCTTCCTTTTTGCATTTAATTGTGAGATTTTTTATGCCCAATACATAGTCAAATTTAATGGAGATGCCATGTATTGTGGAGGAAAATATGTATTCCTATCTGTCCCTATTCAGTTTTCTCCAGAAGTTTATTATATCTAAGTTTTCTAGGATCCGATTAACTTCCCTAGTTTCTTTCTTTTTTTGTGGTTAGAGTTGCCTCATTCTGAGAGGGAAAAGTTGAGGTTTCCACTAGAATAGTTTTGCTATTTCTTCCTGCAACTGAATTAAAATTTTCTTTAGAAATTTGCATTCTCTACCACTTGGTACATATGCATTTAGTATTTTTATTTCATTATTTAAGGTACTTTTTATCAAGATGCCTTTTACCCCCTTATCCCTTTTAATAAGATCTATTTTTATTTTTTATAATACCTCCTTCTTTATCTCCTTCTTCTTATTTCTTGAGTCCACCATTATAATGTCCAGGATAGCTTTCTGAGGGCCTTGGGACCAGCCTTGGTCTCATCAGAATAACCACTAAGACAATAGTCAGGAATAAAGTCCAAAGTCTTTATTGTCTCCTTCAGTTTCCCAGTATGATCCAGTCTTGCTCACAGTCTCCACCAGCAGTCCAACTCACAATGTGACTGTCTTACCTATTCTCATCCAGCAATCTGCCAGACTGCCAGTCTCAACTAGTCTTCCCCATAGTGCATGAGGCAGGAGAGCCACCATGAGGATGGTCAAAGATAGAATGTCTATCTTCCATTCCTTCTTAGCCCTTATATAGCATACTGATTATGTGTGAACTTAGAGAACCATTAAATCACCATACTAAATACTAAGTATATATGTGAACTATCGAACCCATTATCTCGTCAATTCCACTGAGTTAACACATTGTTTCAGGTATACTTTACAGAATTTCAGTCCTCTTTACACCATATTGTATTCAAATCTGGCAGTCAGTTTAGGGGACAAAGGAAACTATATTAACCTTTACTGTTATCTACCTAGTCATCTCTGCTCTCTTTTCACTCTTCTCTAATTGGGTAGCACCTGCTAAGGTGCCTTCCTTTATAGCTTCTGTCAGTGGTTATGAAATCTTTAGTCCTGGCCCAATTTACTTTTGGCTCAACTCTCTTATCTTTATGAAGATAAAATATGACAATTCAAGAGTTGATATTTTATGACAATGGACACTTTTGTCATATTTCCAATTATCACACTCATATTATATCCTCCTTATTAGAAAGTTAATTTATTCAAGGAACTTGCTGGAGCAGCCAGTAGAGTTATAGATCAAGAAGATAAAGTCAAACTTGATTTTAGATGTTCATTAGTTGTATGACCCTAGACAAGTCATTTCACTTCTGCATTCCTGTTTCCTCATCTGTAAAATGAGAATTATAGCACTTACTCTCCAGAATTTTTGTGAATTTTAAATAAGATAATAATTGTAAAGTACTTAACACAATGCCTCGACACAGGAAACCCTATATAAATGTCAGATGTTATATTATTACATTGTATGGAATTATACATTGTATTACAATGCATATTGTATTTCATGTAAACATATTATATATATATGTATGTATGTACATTGTATATAATGTAAATCTACATTGTGTTATAATGTAAAATTTTGTATATTTTTGACTTCTTTTCATTAATCTAGTTCAATGTCTTAATAATTTCATGGAATATCTACTACCAGAAAAAACGGTGCTTAGCTGCCTAAGTCTTAGTTTCTCAGAGTGTTGTTTTAAAGATTAAATGAATGATTATAATGCCCTTTGCAACACTTGATATACCACTTAAATATTAGCTATTTTATTTCTTTAAAATTCTATTTCTTTTTATTTGTTTGCTGGAAGGGGGAGAGGCTGCCAAGAGAAAGAGTATAGCTTTAGGATGTTATTTTAAAATGTTAGAAAAGTCATAAACATTATTCTGGTGCTAACCTATACTCATTGAATATTCTTTCCATTTGAATGCACAAAACTAATGTCATTATTGGATTTTACTTTACAACCTGATTACATTATTCAAGTAATCAATCTCAACAAAAGAGAAATATGCAGACTAAAATCTTGAAAACAAAATTGCTGAAAATTCTGACCTAAAAATAAATATCACAGAAAATAATTTGTTACATTTAAAAGGCTGGTAGCCTTTCAGCTTCCTTACTTGAGTTAAAGTAAGAGCATTGCCACAATACAATATAAGTTGGAAATTTATCTTGGGAAAAACCATCCAGATGCTAAATGAAATATTCACTGTACTGTTTTGTACATATGTACCATTAAGTAGAATCCCAACTCTCCAAAGAATAAAATGCATTGAAAAGTGCTGTGAATATTTTCCACATTTGGTTCAATCTATCTCTAATCAAGATCATTATTGATTAAATAATTATACTACATATCCATAATATTTCTATTTGGGGGATGTTCCTGCCTTACTTTTATGTAAATGAAAATAAATCATTTTATTTGAATTGACTTTAGTTTGAATTTTAAGTTGCAAGGATTACAAATCCTTGTTACAAATTACATTACAAGTTGGTTACTGTCCAACTTCTGATAACTCCAGGTGGTTTATGGAGCTATCTAATATTTAGATTGTTATCACTATTTCACTACAGAAATATGTATTATCATAGGCATAGGAAAATTTCATGTTGGGGAAAGAGACAGTGATAAAATCACTTTTTTGAGCTTTTACAGACACTATGAACTTTGGGTTGCACTTTAGCTTCCTTATGGTTCTTTTAAAAATACAAACAATAGAAAGTATAAGGCAAAAGCAGCAAGGACAACCTTTGATCAAATATGTACAAAGTAGATATGATACTAATGGAAATATAAATTCTATTCTTCATCTTTACTCCAGGCTCGACTATATGGGTACTCTAATATCAGTATTTTAACAATTATTGCATTATAATGAATCTTTCTTGCACTAAATTCACCACTATAATATGACATGATATTGTGAGGATATAATGGTTTTAAGTTATTATTTTCATTTATTTAAATGCAAAATAAGAAAAAAATGGACAAATAGAGAAAAAGGAAAAACAAAACAAAACACTGCCATATGTTTAGTAGAACATCAGGTACGATTAAAATATATAACAATAAATTTCAATTTCAAGAAAGCACATATCCTAATGGTAAATATTATATACTCATGAGTGTCTATCTTTTCTTTGCCTCCTTGTAGGTTATTCTTTTGTTCTCTTCTATGCACTTTTTACTTTATTGTTTTTTTTTTCCTTTTTTTATCTTGCCTACCTTCCTCAAGCAGACTACAGGTAAACATGGGTATTCCAGCAATTGGCACAAGTGGTGGACAAAGCAATGAGTGAAATAAATATGAATGGGGTCCAGGTTGGTTCAAGTTTACATCTTGTAACCAACTTTATTTCTTACATCTTTCCTTTTATATACCATCATAAACACATTTTTCTTTGTTATACAATACACAAATGCCAGAAAACCACAGAATGCATAACCAAGGCTATGACATTTCATTGTTCTATTAATCAAGGCCTATCCTGTTACTTGATTTCATTTTTGGAAACAACCTGTCTCAAGAGTATATTCAGGTCATGTCAACTGTTATGCTTACAGTAAATAATCTGAAGAAGCTCAGATAAGGGTTATTAGGTGTGAAACTGGCCTTGCCAATTCCCCGAAAGTCCCCCAAATGACCTTACCTTGCTTTGGTCTTCCAAAGGACTTACAACTGGCTCCCCACATGGGTGAGTATATATGGCTGATGTACAATGTAGACTTCTCTCTTGATTGAATCTTTAAGCCTGACTTTGTTGGAGAGTAATGATACTAGACTTTTTTTTTTGTTTTTTTGGGGTTTTTTATTTAGAATTTTTTTCCACAGTATATATGCATGAGTAATTTTTTTTATAATATTATCCCTTGTATTCATTTTTCCAAATTATCCCCCCCTCCCTCCACTTCCTCCACCCAATGACAGGCAATGCCATACATTTTACATGTGTTACAATATAACCTAGATACAATATATGTGTGTAAATACCATTTTCTTGTTGCACATTAAGTATTAGATTCCGAAAGTATAAGTAACCTGGGTAGATAGACAGTAGTGCTAACAATTTACATTCACTTCCCAGTGTTTCTTCTCTGGGTGTAGTTATTTCTGTCCATCATAGATCAACTGGAACTGACTTGGATCTTCTTTATGTGGAAGATACCCACTTCCATTAGAATATATCTTCATAGAGTATTGAAGTGTACAGCGATCTTCTGTTTCTATTCATTTCACTCAGCATCAGTTGATGTAAGTCTCTCCTAGCCTCTCTGTATTCCTCCTGCTGGTCATTTCTTACAGAGCAGTAATATTCCATAACCTTCATATACCATAATTTACCCAATCATTCTCCGATTGATGGACATCCATTCATCTTCCAGTTCCTAGCTACAACAAAAAGAGCTACCACAAATATTTTAGCACATACAGGTCCCTTTCCGCTCTTTAGTATTTCTTTGGGATATAAGCCCAATAACAGCAATGCTGGGTCAAAGGGTATGCACAGTTTGATAACTTTTTGGGCATAGTTCCAAATTGCTTTCCAGAATGGCTGGATTCTTTCACAACTCCACCAACAATGTATCAGTGTCCCAGTTTTCCCACATCCCCTCCAACATTCATCATTATTTGTTCCTGTCATCTCAGCCAATCTGACAGGTGTATAGAGGTATCTCAGAGTTGTCTTAATTTGCATTTCTCTGATCAGTAGTGATTTGGAACACTCTTTCATATGAGTGGATATAGTTACAATTTCATCATATGAGAATTGTCTGTTCATATCCTTTGAGCATTTATGAATTGGAGAAAGGTTTGATTTCTTATAAATTAGGGTCAGTTCTCTATATATTTTGGAAATGAGACCTTTGTCAGAACCTTTAACTTTAAAAATATTTTCCCAATTTGTTACTTCCCTTCTAATCTTGTTTGCATTAGTATTGTTTCTACAGAAACTTTTTAGTTTGATGTAATTAAAATCTTTTATTTTGTGATCAATAATGATCTCTAGTTCTCCTCTGGTCATAAATTCCTTCCTCCTCCACAGGTCTGAGAGGTAGACTATTTTTTGTTTCTCTAATCTATTTATTATCTCATTCTTTATGCCTTAATCATGGACCCATTTTGATCTTATCTTGGTATATGGTGTTAAGTGTGGATCTATATCTAATTTCTGCCATACTAATTTCCAGTTTTCCCAACAGTTTTTTTCCAAATATTGAATTTTTATCCCTAATGTTGGTATCTTTGGGTTTGTCAAAGATTAGATTGTTATAGATGTACCCTTTTTTGTCCTTTGTATCTAATCTGTTCCACTGTCTATTTCTTAGCCAATACCAAGTGGTTTTGGTGACTGCTGCTGTATAATATAGCTTTAGATCAGGTACACTTAGACCACCTTCCTCTGACTTTTTTTTTTTTATTAGTTCCCTTGCAATTCTCGACCTTTTATTCTTCCATATGAATTTTGTTGTTATTTTTGCTAGGTCATTAAAATAGTTTGTTGGGAGTCTGATTGGTATAGCACTAAATAAAAAGATTAGTTTGGGGAGCATTGTCATCTTTATTATATTTGCTTGGCCTATCCAAGAGCACTGAATGTCTTTCCAATTATTGAAATCTGACTTTATTTTTGTGGCAAGTGTTTTGTAATTTTTCTCATATAATTCCTGACTTTTCTTTGGTAGATAGATTCCCAAATACTTTATACTCTCAACATTTGTTTGGAATGGAATTTCTTTTTGTATCTCTGGCTATTGCATTTTGTTGGTGATATATAAAAATGCTGAGGATTTATGTGGATTTATTTTGTATCCTACCACTTTGCTAAAATTCTGAAGTATTTCTAATAGCTTTTTAGCAGAGTCTTTGGGGTTCTCTAAGTATACCATCATGTCATCTGCAAAGAGTGATAATTTGATTTCCTCATTTCCTACTCTAATTCCTTGAATCTCTTTCTCGGCTCATTGCCGAGACTAGCGTTTCTAGTACTTTATTGAATAGTAATGGTGATAGTGGGCAAACTTGTTTCACTCCTGATCTTACTGGGAAAGGTTCTAGTTTATCTCCATTACATATTATGCTTACTGACGGTCTTAAATATATGCTCCTGATTATTCTAAGGAATAGTCCATTTATTCCTATACTCTCAAGAGTTTTTAGTAGGAATGGATGTTGCATTTTGTCAAATGCTTTTTCTGCACCTATTGAGATGATCATATGGTTTTTATTAATTTGATTATTAAGATGGTCAATTATACTAATAGTTTTCCTAATATTAAACCAGCCCTGCATTCCTGGTATAAATCCTACTTGATCATAGTATATTATCCTGGGGATGATTTTCTGAAGTATTTTTGCTAATATCTTATTTAAGATTTTAGCATCAATATTCATTAAGGAAATTGGTGTATAATTTTCTTCCTCAGTTTTTGATCGACCTGGTTTAGGTATCAGTACCATGTCTGTGTCATAAAAGGAGTTTGGTAGGACTCCTTCATCCCCTATTTTTTCAAATAGTTTATATAGCATTGGGGCTAATTGTTCTTTAAATGTTTGGTAGAATTCACATGTAAATCCATCTGATACTGGGGATTTTTTCCTGGGGAGTTGATTAATAGCTTGTTCTATTTCTTTTTCGTAAATGGGACTATTTAAGCAATTTATCTCCTCCTCTGTTAATCTAGGAAGCCTATATTTTTAGAGGAAGTCATCCATTTCACTTAAGTTATCAAATTTATTGGCATAAAATTGGGCAAAGTAACTCCTCATTATTTCTCTAATTTCCTCTTCATTGGTGGAAAGATCCCCCTTTTCATTTGTAAGACTAACAATTTGATTTTCCTCTTTCCTTTTTCTGATCAGATTTACCAAAGGTTTATCTATTTTATTGGCTTTTTCATAAAACCAACTCTTGGTTTTATTTATTAATTCAATAGTTTTTTGCTTTCAATAATATTGATTTTTCCTTTTAATTTTTGTATTTCAAATATAATTTTTGGTTGGGGGTTTTTTATTTGGTCTTTTTCTAGCTTTTTAAAGTTGCAGGCTCAATTTCTTAATCTTCTCTTTCTCTATTTTCTTCAAATAAGCCTCTAAAGATATAAAATTTCCCCTTATTACCGCTTTAGCTGTATCCCACAGATATTGATATGATGTCTCATCATTGTCATTATCTTGGGTGAAATTATTAATTGTTTCTATAATTTGCTGTTTCACCCAGTCATTCTTTAAGATGAGATTATTCATTTTCCAATTACTTTTTGGTCTATTTACCCTTAACTTCTTACTGAATGTAGCTTTTATTGCATTGTGATCTGAGAAGAAGGCACTTATTATTTCTGCCTTCCTACATTTAATTTTGAGATCTTTATGTCCCAAAATATGGTCAATTTTTGTATAGGATCCATGAACTTCTGAGAAGAAAGTATATTCCTTTCTATTGCCATTCAGTTTTCCCCAAATGTCTCTCACGCCTAGTTTTTCTAATGTTCTATTTACTTTTTAAATTTATTTCTTATTTGTTTTGTGGTTTGATTTGTCTAAATCTGAGAGTGCAAGGTTGAGATCTCCCACTATTATAGTTTTATTGTCTATTTCTTCTTGCAGTTCTCTTAACTTTTCCTTTAGAAAGTTAGATGCTATACCACTTGGTGCATATATGTTTAGTATTGATATGGCTTCATTATTTATGCTACCTTTCAGCAGGATATAGTTTCCTTCCTTATCTCTTTTAATTAGATCAACTTCTGCTTTTGCTTGATCTGAGATAAGGATAGCTACCACTGCTTTTTTGGTTTTACCTGAAGCATAATAGATTCTGCTCCAAACTTTTACCTTTACTCTGTATGTATCTCCCTGCTTTAAGTGTGTTTCTTGTAAACAACATATTGTAGGGTTTTGAATTTTGATCCAGTCTGCTATCTGTCTCCGTTTGATGGGAGCGTTCATCCCATTCACATTTACAGTTAAAATTACTAATTCTGTATTTCCTGCCATCATATTATCCCCAGATTATGCTTTTCCCCTTGACCCCCCTGAACCCCTTCCCCAATATTTAATTTATTGACCCCACTTGTAATGCGCAGCCCTCACTTTTTTTTAGTATTCCTCCCCCCTCCCTCCAAGTCCCTTCCCTTATTCTCCTTTTCCTTTTCCCTTTTCCTCTCCCCCTTTTAATGAGGTGAGAGAGGATTCTCTGAAAAACAGATATTTCAATTATTTACTCTTTGAGCCAACTCTGATGAGAGTAAGATTCACACAATGTTTCTCTCCCTCTCTAAATTCCCTCAGATAGGGTGTATTTTCTATGCCTCTTCCTGGGATGTAGTTTCCCTCTTTTTATCCCTCCTTCCCCTTTTTCTGATACAACCCCCTTCCCTTTTCTGCTTCTCTTTTTTATATTATATCAGTAAAATCAAATTATCCATGCGGACTTTCTATATATCCACCACAGAGATACAGTTCTCAAGGGTTCTGTGTACCTTTTTCTGTTTCTCTTCAGTCTTGTAGATGTAGATCAAATTTTTTGTTTAAGTCTGTTTTTTTTTTTTCTTAGAAACATATGGAATTCCTCTATTTTATTGAATGACCCTCTTCTTCCATGGAAAAAGATGCTAAACTTAGCTAGGTAGTTTATTCTTGGTTGCAATCCTTGATCTTTTTCCTTTCGGAATATCAGGTTCCAGGCCCTTCTTTCTTTTAATGTGGAGGCAGCCAGATCTTGTGTGACCCTTACTGTGGCACCTTGGTATTTAAATTGTTTTTTTCTAGATGCTTGCAAGATTTTCTCCTTAGTGTGGTAATTCTGCAGCTTAGCCACAATATTCTGTGGTGTTTTTTTTTTTAGGGTCTCTTTCAGAAAGAGTTTGATGAATTCTTTCAACATCTATTTTCCCTTCTGTTTCTATTATCTCTGGACAGTTCTCTTCGATGATTTCCTGTAAAATAGAATCTAGGCTCTTTTTTTGGTAATAGTTTTAGGGAAGTCCAATGATCCTCAGATTATCTCTCCTAGATCTATTTTCCAGGTCTATAGATTTTCCCAGTAAGTATTTGACGTTATCCTCCAGCTTTTCATTTTTTTTTTTTTTTTGTTTTGTTTTGTTTGATTTTTGGGTTCTCAATGAATCATTCATTTTTATTTGTTCCATCCTGAATTTTAAGGAGTTATTTTCTTCATTCACAGTTTTTAGTTCTTTTTGTATATGCCCAATTTCATTTTTAAATGAATTATTTTGCTCTATTGAATTTTTTTTCCTTTTCCCTAATTTTTTTAGAGAATTATTTTCTTTTTCCAATTCAGAAATCCTATTTTCTTGAGACTTTTTTATCTTTTACAATTCAGAAATCCTACTTTCCTATGATTTTTTAATCTTTTGTAATTCACAAATTTTGTTTCCCTGAATCTCCTGTGAATTCTTTATTTTTTCCAACTCCAATTTCAGAACGTTGTTATTCTCTATTATAGCTTCTCTTTCCTTTCCCCATTTTTCTTCAAACTCTCTTAATTTTTAATAGTCTCTTCTAGGAGAGAGTTATGTGATGGGAGGCAGGTATCATTCCACTTTAGGCTGTTATCTGCTGACTCTTAACTTCCTCGTGGTTGGATACCTGCTCTTTCTCTGTGTAGAAAGAATTGATCATTTTTCTTGGCTTTTTACTCATATTTAAAAAATCTTTTGGGATCTGTCCCAAAGGAAATTATTTATTTATTTCTTTACCAGCTTCCTCCCAGACCGGATGGATGCAGCTGCTCCTGCAAGTGAGCTAAGAGAGAGCTCTAGGAGAGAGTTCCCGACCCCCTCCCCGGAAGTGCCTCAGAGGTGATTAGCACAGCAGTGCTTTGAGGATGCTGTGTGTCCTAGCGACTTCCCTGTGGTTTAAGACTGAACAGTAAAGGCAACACAAAGCCCAGACTATGCGTCCCAGTGGGGTGTGGATGTCAGCAGCTGATGTGAAAAGCCCCTGTGCTCAAAGTGGAAGTGTCTGCCCAGAAACCGCGGTCCCTATTTCAAAGGTTCCCCTTCTCTGTGACTTCCAGGGCTGAGTTCCACAGCCTCCAGCCGAGGCAAGGCACTATGTGTTACCTTGGGCCATGTCTGTCCACTTTTCAATCTCTTAACTACCCCCAGGTGAAACCCCGTTTAGCCTAAGTCGGCCACATCCACAGCTCCGAGATCTGTTAGGTCACTTCCAGATTGGGGTGGTTCTAGTATCTGGCTTTATATTTTAAAGTGGCTTGCTTTCTCTTCTGAACTGCTGTTTTATAAGCAGAGAAGAGCTAACAGCCTGTGCCAGATTCTTCTATCTCAGTGGCTTCTCTGTTCCCAGAGCCCTCCCCAGCATGATCTGCCCAGTGTGCCAGCACCCAACCGTCTGTGCTGGCTTCTTTTTTTTTTTTCCTCCCCTGGGAACTGACCTTTCTGTTGAAACTCCAGTTTCTCTTCAGCTAGTATGTCGTGCTTCCAGTCCTTGTGGTTTCTTTCAGTCCAGCATTATTTTTGAGGCTGATTTAACTAATTGGTAATGAGGGAAAAAGGGAGCTCACAAAATCGCGTGTATCTTCTCCGCCATCTTGGCTCTGCCCCACCTTTTTTTTGTTTTTTCTAATTAATTCTACTGCTGACTCTTGCTATAATATTTGTAAATATCACTTTTCTCTTATCACTGCCAGTTCTTCTACTTAAATGCTACTCCTTACCTTGACTGGCTAATGTTAATCTCTCCCCATCCACAGATCCATCCTATATCTTTTCCCCCATCTTTTCTCTCCCTCTATATTCCATTCCAATAATCTACATATCCTATCCCACTTCCATAAATATACACATCCTTTTATACTCCACTTTATCTTATTCCTTTACCCCTTTATTTCTTTATGTATTTTGGAGGGTCCTATACCCTTCATAGTACTTCCATGGTTCTGTACATAAGATATTCTAATGTGAGTAGATATTCAGAATTACCAACCCTCTTTTCACCTCTAATATCTCTAAGTTGGTTCTTCTTCTTTATTTCATTCATATAATATAATTACTATTTTTACCTTTTCCAAGACAGTTTTGATTTTTAGAATAAGATCATACTCAGTTGTGCCCCAGTCTTTCTTTTGAACTACCAAATTACTGATATCAATCCTAAATAAATGGTATACATTTCCATGTAAAAGAAAAATAAATTTGTTGCTATTGCATCCCTTTGAAATTCATTTTTGATGTTGGCTTTTATATCTTAAATTTTCTATTGAGTTCAGGTTCCATTGAGATAAAGTGATGAAAATTTGCAAGTTCATTGAATGTCTCTGCTCAATATTATGGTTAGTTTTGGTGGGTATTTTATTTTTGATTACAGGCCTTGTTCTTTTGATTGCTAATACATATTGTTCCAGGACGTGTGCTCATTTGTTGTAGCTGTTAATAAATTCTCTAAAATTCTTCTTTTTTAATTAAAGATTTTGATATTCAAAACATATACATGGATAATTTTCAAAATTCTCCCTTGTAAAACCATGAGTTCCAAAATTTTATCTTTTCCACCCCAACCTTTCCCTATATCCCAAGTAATCCAATATATGTTAAACATGTGCAACTCTATACATATTTCTGCAATTATCATGCTGTACAAGAAAAGTCAGATCAAAAAGGAAACAAATGAGAAAGAATACAATATAAGCAAACAACAACAAAAAAAGTGAAAATACTATGTTGTGATCCACACTCAGTTCCCACAGATGGGAACTGGGTATAGATGGCCCTCTTCATCACAAAACTATTGGGACTGAAATTATGAATCTCATTGTTGAAAAGAGTCATGTCCATCTTAATTGATCCTTGTATAATCTTGCTGTTGCTATGTACAATGATCTGGTTCTGCTCATTTCATTTCACATCAGTTCATGTAAATCTCTCTAGATTTCTCTAAAATCAACTTGCTGATCATTTTTATAGAACAATAATATTTAATAATATTAATATACCATAATTTATTCAGCCACTCTCCAACATCCACTCAGTTTCCAGTTTCTTACCACTACTAAAAGAGCTGCTACAAGCATTTTTGCATATGTAAGTCCCTTTCCCTCCTTTATGATCTCCATAGGATAAAAGTTCAGTAGAAACACTGCTGGATCAAAGAGTATGCATGATTTGATAGGCTTTTGAACATAGTTCCAAATTGCTCTCCAGAATGGTTGGATCAGTTCACAATTCCATCAACCAAATATAATTGTCCAAGTTTTTCCACATCCCTGCCAATATTTATCTTTTCCTGTCATCTTAGCCAATCTGAAATATGTGTAGTGGTACCTCAAAGTTATCTTAATTTGCATTTCTCTGATCAATAGTGATTTATAGCACCTTTTCATATCACTAGAATTCATTTTAATTTCTCCATCTGAAAATGTCTGTTCATATCCTTTGACCATTCATCACTTGGAGAATAGCTTCAATTCTCATAAATTTAAGTCAATTCTCTATATATTTAAGGAATGAGGCCTTTATCAAAACCCTTGCAAGTAAATTTTCCCAGTTTATTTCTTCCTTTTAAATCTTGTCTGCATTAATTTTATTTATACAAAAATTTTTAAATTAGTATAATCAAAATTATCGATATTATATTCAATAATATACTCTAGTTCTTTGTTACCTACAAATTCTTTCCTTTTCCACAGTTCTAAGAGATAAGCTATCCTTTGTTCTTCTAATTTGCTTATAATATTACTCTTTGTATCTAAATCATAAATCCATTCCAATTTTATTTTGGCATATGGTGTTAGGTGTGGGTCAATGCCTAGTTACTGTTATGCTGATTTCAAATTTTTCCATCAGTTTTTGCCAAATAGTTCTTATCCCAAAAGGTGGGATCTTTGGCTTTATCAAACACTAGATTATTATAGTCATTGATTATTTGTCCAGTGAACCTAAACTATTCCACTGCCCTATTTCTTAGCCAATACTAAATGGTTTTGATGAACACTACTTTATATTATAGTTTTGGATCTGGTACTGCTAGGCAAACTTCATTTGCATTTTTTCATTAATTTCCTTAAAATGCTTGACCTTTTGTTCTTCCAGATGAACATTGTTGTTATTTTTTTCTAGCTATGTAAAATAATTTCTTGGGAGTTTGGTTGGTATTGGACTGAATAAGAAGATTAATTTAGGTACCATCGTCATTTTTATTGTATTAGCCTACCCATGAGCAATTGATATTTTCCCAATTGATTAGATCTGACTTTATTTATGTGGAAAGTACTTTGTGATAGTGTTTATATATTTCTTTGCTTTGGAAGATAGATACTAGATATTTTGTGTTATCTACAGTTATTTTAATAATAATTTCATTATATGGAAGAGTTCATCCCATTCACACTCTGAGAAAATTGCTAACTCTGTATTTTCCTCTATCATATTTTTCTAAAGTTATACATTTCTCTTTTTTAGCACTTTTCCCTCCTCACCAGTGTTTTGCTTCTGACACCACCTCCCTCAATTTTCATGCAATGTAATTTACCCATTTTACCTCCCCTTCCCTGTTCTTCCAATAAAATTCCCTTTCCACTCATAACTTCTTTTATATATCATCAAAATTCAATTATACTTTTATCCTTTAACTTTACTCTTAACAAAGATAAAATTCTCAAGAATTAAAATGTCATCTTCCCAATAGGGATATAAGCATTCTCACCTTTAAAAACGGGTTTCATTTTTCTTCCCTTTTAACTTATCTTTTTTTTTTTTTTTTTTCCTTTTAACTTATCTTGAGTTCTATAGTTCAACATCATATTTTTCTGTTCAGCTCTGGTCTTTTCATCACAAATGATTGAAAATCCCTTACTTTATTGAATGTCCATCTTTTCCCTTGAAAGATAATACTTAGTTTTTCTGGGTAGTTCATTCTTTGCTGCAAACCAAGTTCCTTGCCCTTCTGGATATTATATTCTAGACCCTCTGGTCCTTTAAAGTAGAAGCTGCTAGGTCCTAAGTAAACCTAATTATTGTTTCTTGATATTTGTAATGTTTCTTTCTGGCTTCTTGCAGTTTCCATTCTTTGATCTGATAATTCTGGAATTTAACTACATTATTACTTGAATTCTTATTTTGGAGCCTCTTTCAGAAAGTGATTGTTGGATTTTTTTAATAACTATTTTAACTTCTCATTTTAAGACATCAGGGCAGTTTTCCTTGATGATTTCCTGAAAAATGTTGGCTCTTTTTTTCATCATGGTTTTCAAGGATTCCAGTAATTCTTAAATTGTCTCTTTTCAATTTGTTTTCCAGGTCAGTTGTTTTTCCAATGAGATATTTTACACTTTTTTTCTTTTTTCTTTTTTTTTTCTTTCAGTTTTTTTTTTCTTTTGCTTTTGTTTGATTGATTCTTAATGTCTCAGTAACATTCCCTTCCATTTCTTCAATTATAATTTTTAGTGAATTCATTTTTTTTCAGTCAGCTCTTTAAAGTCTCCTTTTGTATTTGACCAACTGACCTTTTAAGTGAGTTGTTTTGTTTATTGGATTTTTTTTCCATTTCAGAAATTCTGTTTTTCAAGGAGTTTTTTTTTCATGTTATTAAAACTATTTTTAAGGGTGATTTTCATCAGATGGTTTCTGTGTTTTCTTTTCCAGTACTCTTATTTCCTTTCCCTAGTTTGCTTCTAATTCTCTTTTGAGATCCTACTTGAATTTTTCCAAGAGAGCTTTGTGAGATGGAGAACAACTTATATCACTCTTTGAGGCTTCATGTGGAAGTGTTTTGCCTTTAGTGTCCTCAGTTCTGTTCTTCCCTGTATCCATAAAATCTATCTATAGTCAGAGCTCTTTTTTTTTTTTTTTTTTTTTTTTTTTTTTTTTTTTTGCTCATTTTAAAAGTTTGAGATCTACTCTTAGGGCAAAACCCAAAGTTTCCTCTTTAGTTGTCAGAGGCTTCCTGCTGCCCTGGGGCCAGAGCTGCCAGCTTCCATCCTATGTTGGATGGTCATGGCCAAGTCTTATGCTATGCTGGCATTCAGGAGCTCTCTATTTGCCTTCTGTATTTGCATGAAAGTCTCACAACTAATTTGCTGACCCACTGGCTTCTAGACCAGGAGAGAATAGCATATATTGCAGTATTTTAGTTCTGAGCCTCCCACTAGATTCCCCCAGTGAGTGAATGTCTCCATACATTTTAAATGTTATTTATAATCGATTATTTGTGTAATCACCTCTATCCTGGGATATGTGGATAGTCTTTCTCACCTCAGGTCATTTTCAGTTCTTCCCTTTGGCCTAGAATTTAAAGCTAAGAATTCAACTCTCCCATAACAGCCTGCAGCCAACAGTATCCCTGCCCCACTGCTTCTGCAGTCACTGAATGTGTGCTGGTCCTTTCTTGGAAGCAGACCTGGGTCTAACATTCCACATCAGCAGAAGTTCCTTCAATCTTCCCTGACTCAGACACCCAACTCCCTACATTGTCTAGGAGGTAAAAATTACTTCAGTAGGGCTGAGGATATCTCGCAAGCCATTTAGATCTAGTGCTCTCTGCTTGCTGTTTCAGTGGAGATAGGTGATTAAATTTCACAGGAGACAAATCTCTCTTCTCATGTCTTTTTTAGGTTTTCTCCAAATATTCCAGGAGAACTACTTTTATGCACAACTTTTGTTTGTTTTTAATTGCTCTACATTTGCTCTGAGCCACTGTTTGGTCTTTTTCTCTGAGGAAAATCTGGAGAGTGGAATTTTCTGACTTGCTCCAAGATCTTCCCCAAATAGTGTAGTGCTTTCAAAAGTGTATTTGAGCAAGTCTAAGAGGTGGCAACTCTAATCAGTAGTGATTTAGAGCATTTTTTTCATATGACTATAGATGGCTTTAATTTCTTCATCTGAAAATTGCCTATTTATACCCTTTGATTATTATCAATTGGTGAATGACTTGTATTCTTATAAAATTTAATCATTATTCATACATTTTTGAAATGAGGCATTTATAAGAAACACTGACTATAAATATTCTTTTACAGATTTCCAGATTTTCCTACTATATTGGATGCATTGGTTTTGTTTGTGCAAAATCTTTGTACAATTACAGAAATCAAAATAATCCATTTTACATTTTGATCCTCAGAAGTTCTCCCTTAGTCATAATTTTTTTTCTTTTTCCAAATATTTGACAAGTAAATTATTCCTTGCTCCCCTAATTTGCTTATGGCATCACTCTTTATGTGTTTAAATTATGAAATTATATAGCTCTTAACTTGGTATTGTGTATAAGGTTTTAGTCTATGCCAAGCGTCTATCATAGTATTTCTAAAGATGGCAGCAGTTTTTATTGAAAAGGGAATTCTTATTGAAGAAGCTTTAGTCTTTAGCCTTGTCAAGCATTAGGTTACTATAGTCATTGACTACAGTTTTTGTGTATTACACCTATTTCATTGATCCATATCTCTGTTTCTTTGATAGTATTTGATGTCTTGATGACTTCTACTTTTTAATAAAGTTTTAGGTTTGGTACAGCTAGGTCCAATTCCTATGTAATTTTAAAAATTAATTCCCTTGATATTCTTGATCTATTTTTCCCCCACATAAATTTTGCTATTTTTTCTAACATAAAAGTTTTTTGTCAATTTGATTATAATGGTACTTAGTAAATAAATTAATGTAGGTCAAATTTTCATTTTCATTGTATTATTTAAGCCTTCCTGTGAGCAAGTGATATTTTTCAAATTATTAGATATGATATTATTTGCATGAAAAGTATTTTATAATTATATCATATTTTTCTGGGATTTGTCTTCTCAGATAGACTCCCAAATATTTTATATAAACTAAAGTTATTTTAAATTAAATTTCTATTTCTATTTCCTGCTGATGTGTTTTGTTGGTAATATATAGAATTGCCAATAATTTATGTGGATGTATTTTATATCCTGCAACTTTGCAATTTTTTTTTTAATGGTGCTGATACCTAAACCAGGAAGAGCTAAAATAGAGAAAGTACATAACAGCACAATTTCATGATGAATGTGGATGAAAAAAATTTAAATAAAAATTTTAGTTGATTTTCTATGGATTTCTAATTATAAAATCATAACATTTGCAAAGAGTCATAATTTGGTTTCCTCATTGTAAAGTCTAGTTCCTTCAATTTATTTTTCTTCTCTTATTGCTAAAACTAACATATTGAATAATAGTGGTGTTAATAGGCACTCTTGCATCACCCTTTATCTTCTTGGGAATGCTTCTAATTTATCTCCATTATATATAATCCTTGATAATGGTTTTAGATAGATGCTGCTTATTATTTTAAGAAAATTTTTTTTTCTAATGCTCTCTGTTTTTAATAAGAACAAATGCCATATGTTGTCAAAAGATTTTTGTTTGCATCTATTGGGATAATCATATGATTTTTTTTAGTTTTATTGTTTATTTGATCAATTATGCTAACCTTGTAACATTATTTTAAACCATTCTTACATGTCTGGTATAAATTACAGCAGATCATGATATATTATTATGGCAAATATGCTATGATTTTTTTTATTTAATTTTTTTCATCTACATTCATCATGAAATTGTGCTGTTATGTACTTTCTCTATTTTAGCTCTTCCTGGTTTAGGTTATCAGCAACAAATTTTGTCATAAGAGTAATTTGGAAGGGCTTCTTCACCTATTTTTTCCAAATAAGTTATCTAACGTTGTTATTAATTGTTCTTTAAATATTTTGTAGAATTTAATTATAAAATAATCTAAACCTGGAGTCTTTTTTCATGAGGACTTTGTTGGTGAAGTGCTTTTTTTCCCCCTTAAATAAGGCTATTTAAGAATTTTTATTATTTCTTCTGGGGTAATGAACAATTTATCTTTTTATAAATATTCATCCATTTCATTGAGATAGATTTATTGGTATAAAGTTAGATAAAATTGCTCCTATTTATTGTTCTAATTTCCTCTTTATTCATTAGTGGTGAATTCACCCTTTTCAATTTTGATATTGATACATTGGCGTCTTTTATTTTTCTAATCAAACTTACCAAAGATTTTTCTATTTTATTATTTTTCCAATAAAGCCAATTTTTAATTTTTTGATTTGTTCAATAGTTTTCTTGTTTTTAACTGTATTAATATCTTCTTTGGTTTTTAGAATTTCTAATTTGGTATTTAATTTTTTTTTAATTGTGGGTTTTTTTCTAATTTTTACTAGGTGCATGCCCAATTCATTGATCTTCTCTGTCTCTATTTTATTAATTTAAGTATTTAAAAACATAAAATATTCCCTAAGAACTGCTTTGGCTGCATTTCATAACTTCTGGTATTGTATCACTATTTTCATTCTTTTTGATGAAATTATGAATTGTTTCTATGATCTGTTGTTGTTTGACCCCCTTTATGATTTGATTATTTAGTTTCCAATTAATTTTTGCTCTATTTTTCCATGGCCAATAATTACAAGTAATTTTTATTGCATCATGACCTGAAATTTCATGGTCATTTTTATGTAGGCTCCTGTGTCACTGTGGAAAAGTTATATTCCTTCCTGTGCTCATTCAATTTTCTCTCAAAATCTATCATATAAAATGCTTCTAAAATTCTATTCAACTCCTTAACTCTTTCTTGTTTATTTTTTTGATTAGAGTCATCATTTTATGGGAGATCCTGATCCTCCACTAGTATAGTTTTGTAGTCTTTTTTTTTTCTGTAACTCATCTCCATGCTAGCTTTGAGAATTTGTATGAATTTGTATGCAAATGTTTTTCTGTAAACAATATATTGTAGGAATCTGACTTTTAATTTCCCCTTCTATCCATTCTCTTTTATGGAAGAGTTCATCCCATTCACATTCAGAGTTGTGATTACTAATTTTTCCCTCCATCCTGTTTTTCCCAGTTTATACTTTTTTCTCTTCTCACCTATGTTTTGCTTCTGATCCTGACACTCTCAATCTTCCCTCCATATGTGCTTTCTTGAAATGGTAATTTATTGTTACATATTTTGAATGTTCCCTGATGTTCTTCTACATATATGACATTTTTCTTTCTTTTTCTATTTTGTCCTTTTTGCACTTGTTAAAATAAATAAATATATTAAAAAGATGTTAAAAATTAAAAAAAAAAAAAAAATCTGCCTTCAATCTTCCATCTCTTTTTTTCCTTCCTTTATCCACTCCAATTGAAGGGTAAGATCAATTTCTGTAAACAAACTAAGTATGCATGTTATTTTTTGATGAGATTAAGTTTCAAACAATGCTCATTCCCCTCCTTTCTTTTCTTCTACTCTAATAGGTTTTTTGTGCCTTTTCCTGTGGTGTAATTTGCCCCAATTTACCTTTCCTTCTCTTCTCCCAGTAAAATCCTTTCCCCACTCCTTAATTTCTTTTTTTTCTATTATCTTATGAAAGTCAATTTATACCCACAAACTTTATAGATATACCTTCTAATTGCCCAAATAAAGATATACTTCTCAAGAACTACGAGGATAATCTTCCTAGCTAGGAATGTAAATATTTAACCTCAAATAACATTTTATCCTCTTTTCTTGCTTACCTTTTTATGTTTTACTTGAGCCTTTTATTTGAATTTGAAATTTTCTCTTTAACTCTGGTATTTTTATCAGAGAGTTTGAAAGTCGTATTTTCATTGTGTATTCATGTTTTCCCCTAAAATATTATGTTCAATTTCCCTGGGTACTTGATTCTTAGTTATGGTCCTAGCTCTTTTACATTCCATAATATCATATTCTGGGTATTTTGATTCTTTAATGAAGAGGCTGCTAGGTCCCAGTAATATTGACTATGGATCCTTATAATTTGATTTATTTGTTTCTGGCTTCTTACAGCATTTTCTCCTTGAGCTGTCCTCTCTTGAATTTAACTACAATATTTCTTGGAATTTTCATTCTGGAATTTCTTTCAGGAGATAATTGATGGATTCTTTCAAAGAGTATTTTACCCTCTGCTTCTAGTCTATCAAGACAATTTTCCTTGATGATTTCTTTAAAATTATTGTTCATGTTCTTTTTTTTTTTTTTTTTTTTGGATCATTGCTTTTAGGTATTCTAAGAATTCTTAAAGTATCTTTCCTGAATCTTGGATCTTATTTTCCAAGTTGGTTCTAATAAAGTTTTTACATTTTGCTCATTGAAAAAGAAAGCAATTCTATATAAGTTATATATGTATACTCATGTAAAACATTTATTTATTAGTTATCTTGTTAAAGAAAACAGACCAAAAAAACCCCACCACTCCAAAAAAAAAAAAATTCTCAAGTAGAATAAAGTTTTTTTTTTTTTTTTTTTTTTTTTTTTTTTTAAATGCTTTAATCTATGTTCTCATTTTTGTGAAGAGGACATTTCCTGCATACCCTCTAAATTGTTTTTAGAAAAATTTTATTTTATCCCATCTTTTGTGAGTTTTGTGAGGGCTCTAACCATTGACAGCTTCTGTATGGACAGAGGAGCAGACTTCAAACACTGAGGAGACTAAAAGCAGATTGTCTCCAGAGGAATCCCCTAAGGAGGATATGATCTGCTCCTCAATACATAAGACTCTCATAGAGAAAATCAAAAACCATCTCACAAGAGAGATAGAAGAGAAATGGGAAAAGGAAAGGGAAGCTTGGCAAGAGAGTCTAGAGAAGTCATCCCATGCATTTAAAGACAGAGTGGATAAAGAAATTAAATCATTAAAAAACAAAATTAGTGAATTAGAAAAGGTAAACAAGTCCAAGGAAAACAGGATTAGTGAGTTGGAAAAAGAAAAAAAATAGACATAAAAATAATTGGAAACTAAATAATCTCAATAGACATATTCAATTTATGGTGAAACTTCTTCCACTTCATTGAAAAGTGAGAGGGAAGGAGTAAACTAAGGGGAAGGGAATACAGAAATTGTGAGAAAAAGGGATAAAATAGGAAGAGGAACTTTAAGGTAGGAGAGGGGTACTAAAAAGGGAGGGCTGTGAAAAGCAAGTGGTGTTCACAGTTTAATACTGAAGAGGGAGATAAGAAGGAAGGAAAGGAGAAAAGCATAAGAAGGGGTTAACAGGATGGCAAGCAATATAGAATCAGTCATTCTAACCATAAATGTGAATGGGGTAAACTCCCTCATGAAGAGGAAGCAGTTAGCAGACTGGATTAAAAGCCAGAATCCTACTATATGTTGACAGGAAATACACCTAAAACAATGTGATACATTCAAAATAAAATAAAGGGTGGGGCAGAATCTATTATATTTCAGGTGAAGCCAAAAAAGCAGGGGTAGCCATCCTCATCTCAGATCAAGTAAAAACAAAAATTGATCTAATTAAATGACATAAGGAAGGGCATTATATCTTGCCAAAGAGTAGCATAGATAATGAACCAGTATCAATATTAAACATATACAGACCAAGTGTGCAGCATCTATATTCTTAAAAGAGAAATTAAGAGAGATGCAAAAAGAAATAGACAGCAAAACTATAATAGTGGGAGATCTCAACCTTGCACTCTCAGAATTAGATAAATCAAACCACAAAATAAATAAGAAAGAAGTCAAAGAGGTAAATAGAATACTAGAAAAGTTTGATATGATAGCTCTTAGGTGAAAGCTAAATGAAGACAGAAAGGAGTACACTTTCTTCTCAGCAGTTCATGGAACATATGCAAAAACTGATCATATACTAGGACATAAAAACCTCAAAATGAAATGCAGTAAGGCAGAAATAGCAAATGCATCCTTTTCAGACCACAATGCAATGAAAATTACATTTAATTAAAAAGCCAGGGGAAAATAGACAAAGAAATAATTGGAAACTAAACAATCTTATTATACTAAAGAATGATTGGGTAAAACAGCAAATCATAGACATAATTCATAACTTCACCCAATAAAATGACAATAATGAGATATCATACCAAAATGTGTGAGATACAGCCAAAGCAGTAATAAGGGGAAGTTTTATATCTCTAGAGGCCTACTTACATAAAATAGAGAAAGAGAAGGTCAACAAATTGGGCTTACAACTAAAAATGCTAGAAAAGGAACAAACATGAAACTTGAAATTCTAAAAATAAAAGGTGAGATTAATAAAATTGAAAGGTAAAAAAAATTATTGAATTAATTAATAAAACTAAGAGTTGGTTCTATGAAAAACCCAACAAAATAGACAAACCCTTAGTAAATCTGATTAAAAAAAGGAAAGAGGCAAAGCAAATAGGTAGTCTTAAAAATGAAAAGGGAGAACTCATCACTAATGATGAGGAAATCAGAACAATAGTTAGGAGTTACTTTGCTCAAATTTATGCTAATAAATTTGATAACTTAAATGAAATGGAGGACTACCTCCAAAATTATAAGCTTCCCAGATTAACAGAGGAAGAAGTGAATAGTCTAAATAGTCCCATTTCAGAAAAATAAATAGAACAAGGTATTAACCAACTCCCTAAGAAAAAATCCCCAGGGCCAGATGGATTTACTATGTGAATTCTAACAAGCATTTAAAGAATAACTAACTCCAATGCTATATAAACTATTTGAAAAAATAGGGCTTGAAGGAGTCCTATAAAATTCCTTCTATGACACAGACATTGTACTGATACCTAAACCAGGTAGGCTGAACACAAAGAAAACTATAGACCAAACCCCCTAATGAATATTGATGCTAAAGTCTTAAATAAAATATTAGTAAAAAGACTACAGAAAATCATCCCCAGCATAATACAGTATGACCAAGTGGGATTTATACCAGGAATGCAGGGCTGGTTCAATATTAGGAAAACTATTAGCATAATCAACTATATCAATAACCAAATTAACAAAAACCATATTATCATCTCAATACATGCCGAAAAAGCATTGATAAAATCTAACATCAATTCCTACTAAAAACACTTGAGAGTATAGGAATAAAAGGACTATTCCTTAAAATAATAAGGAGCATATATTTAAAAACATCAGTAACCATCATATGTAATGGCGATAAACTGGAATCTTTCCCAGTAAGATCAGGAGTGAAACAAGGTTGCCCACTATCACCATTACTATTCAATATTGTACTAGAAATGCTAGCCTCAGCAATAAGAGCCGAGAAAGAGATTCAAGGAATTAGAATAGATAATGAAGAAATCAAGCTATCACTCTTTGCAGAAGCAATGATGGTATACTTAGAGAACCCCAAAGACTATGCTAAAAAGCTATTAGAAATAATTTAGAAGTTTAGCAAAGTTTCAAGATAAAAAATAAATCCACATAAATCCTCAGCATTTTTATACATTACCAACATAATGCAACAGCAAGAGATACAAAGAGAAATTACATTCAACATAACGGTCAATAGTATAAAATATTTGGGAATATATCTACCAAAGGAAAGTCAGAAATTATATGAGCAAAATTACAAAACACTTTCCACAAAAATAAAGTCAGATTTAAATAAATGAAAAGACATTAAGTGCTCTTGGATAGGCGGATTGAATATAATCAATATGACAATACTCCCTAAACTAATCTACTTATTTGGTGCTATACCAATCAGACTTACAAGAAACTATTTTAATGACCTAGAAAAAAATAACAACAAAATTCATATGGAAGAACAAAAGGTCAAGAATTTCTAAAGAAGTAATGAAAAAAAAAATCAAATGAAGGTGGCCTAGCTGTACCTTATCTAGAACTATATTATAAAGCAGCAGTCACCAAACCATTTGGTATTGGCTAAGAAATAGACTAGTTGATCAATGGAATAGGTTAGGTTCACGGGGCAAAATAGTGTACAACTATAGCAATCTAGTGTTTGACAAACCCAAGGATCCCAACTTTTGGGATAAGAATTCATTATTTGACAAAAAACTGCTGGGAAAACTGGAAATTAGTATGGCAGAAACTAGGTATGGACCCACATTTAACACCACATACTAAGATAAGATCAAAACGGGTCTATGACTTAGGCATAAGGATTGAGATCATAAATAAATTAGAGGAACATAGGATAGTTTACCTCTCAGACTTGTGGAGGAGGGAGGAATTTGTGATCAAAGGATAACTAGAGATCATTATTGATTACAAAATAGAAAATTTTGATTACATCAAATTAAAAATCTTTTGTATAAACAAAACTAATGCAAACTAGATTAGAAAGGAAGTAACAAATTGGGAAAACATTTTTACAGTTAAAGTTTCTGATAAAGGCCTCAACTCCAAAATATACAGAGAATTGACTCTAATTTATAAGAAATCAAGCCATTCTCCAATTGATAAATGGTCAAAGGATATGAACAGACAATTCTCAGATGATGAAATTGAAACTATTTCCAGTCATATGAAAGAGTGTTCCAAATCACTATTGTTCAGAGAAATGCAAATTAAGACAACTCTGAGATACCACTACACACCTGTCAGATTGGCTAAGATGACACGAACAAATAATGATGAATGTTGGAGGGGATGTGGAAAAACTGAGACACTGTTTGTGGAGTTGTGAAGGAATCCCACCATTCTGGAGAGCAATCTGGAATTATGCCCAAAAAGTTATCAAAATGTGCATAACCTTTGACCCGGTAATGCTACTACTGGGCTTATATCCCAAGGAAATAATAAAGAAGGGAAAGGGACCTGTATTTGCCAAAATGTTTGTGGCAGCCCTTTTTATAGTGACTAGAAACTGGAAAATGAATGGATTTCCATCAATTGGAGAATGGTTAGGTAAATTATGGTATATGATTGTTATGGAATATTATTTTTCTGTAAGAAATGACCAACAGGATGAATATAGAGAGGCTTGGAGAGACTTACATCAACTGATGCTGAGTGAAACGAGCAGAAATAGGAGATCATTATACCCTTCAACAATGATACTGTATGAGCATGTTTCAGATGGAAATGGATATCTTCAACATAGAGAATTGCTAATCCAATTCCAATTGATCAATGATGGACAGAATCAGCTACACCCAGAAAAGGAACACTGGGAAATGATGGTAAACTGTTAGCATTTTTTGTTTTTCTCCCCAGATTATTTTTACCTTTGGAAGTCAAATTTTCCTTTGCAACAACAACAACAACAACAACAACAACAACAATAACAAAATTCGGTTCTGCACATATATATTGTACCTAGGATATACTATAACATATTTATTATGTATGGGAATGCATGGGGTGGAGGGAAGGAGGGGAAAAATTCAGAATAGAAGGGAGTACAAGGTATAATGTTGTAAAAAATTACCTATGCATATGTACTGTCAAAAAAAGTTATAATTATTAAATTAATTTTAAAAACATTAAATAGAAAAAAAAAGAAACAGATCTTTTCTGGTCTTTTTCCTCCCATAAATTCTGTGCGTCAGGACTCTGAGCTGTCTGAGCTGGTGTTTGTACTGGTTGTTCTAGCTACCTCCCCCCCATTTCCAATTGAAACAGACCTTTTTGTGGCGATCTTTGAAATTATCTTCTGCTGATAATTTGTTGCACTCCCAATATTTCTGGGTTTTGCCCATGCAGAGCTAATTCAGAGGCGGGATTAATAAGTATTGTACGGGTTGTAAAGAAGGTCACAGAGAAATGTATGTCATCTCAGCCACCTTGGCTCTGCACCCAATAAATTTTATTTAAAGTATCTGTAGACAATATAAAATATTGGGTAGTCTATTTGCTATAGAAAATATATGGGAGACTATGTGATAAAACTATATCTGCTAGAAACTAGATGAATACAATGATAAAAAATTTTCACACAAATAAAAACAGATCCAAAAATTTCAGAAAATGTCAATTGCTCATAGATAGGCTGAGTTAATATAATAAAAATGACAATTCTACCTGAATTTGTCTATTTAATCAGTGCCATACTAATCAAACTGCCAAAAATTATTTTATTGAATAAGAATACTACTCTTTTATAAGAAATGGTGAGCAAACATTAAAAACAAAACAAAACAAAAAACAAACAAACAAACAAACAAAAAACCTGGAAAGACTTACATGAACTGATACTGGGGTATTCTTATATTCTAAAATTTATTTAGAATCATTACTTAAATTTGTAGTGCTTTGGGAAAGAGGATGGATCACTTCCTGCATTTGCTCTACCATGTTGGTTCTGCCTTCCTTGAATTTTACTTTTAATGACTCTGAGATCTATTCTATTTAGCACATTACAGTTTGTTGTTATTTTGTTGTTGTTTGTTGTTAAGATCACTTTAAAAGGGCTTCCCCTTTTGTCTGCTCAGTTTTTGACTCTTCTCACAATTCTCTTCTCTTTTTATCCCTGTTTCCTCATCTTATTTTTTTTTAATTCATGCTTTAAATTGTAAGAAAACAGTACCTAATATAAAATGTGAAAAATTATTAAGTGAGATGAAGCCAATGTTTTGTAAATCTAGCTAAGTTATTGTAATAAACAATACTTTTTTTCCCTGTATTTTGACTGAATTCCTAAATTAGATTTTACTCAACTAAGCCAAAGACCTTTTTGACTTTATTAATCCCAGAGTATTAAGTATTTTGTATAATTTCCAGCTTTTTTCCTGACTTGCATTTTACAGAGGTGTGAGATTTAATTAATTGTGTTACTAAACTGCCAAGTGAAGAAATTGAAGGAGCAGATGCAACATTACTTATTAATAGCTCTCACTCCAACATTGTTTCTGCTTTGAAGTTCTGAGTAGTTTCCAAATCTTATTGCCTTAAATTTGACCATGTTATTTATGAATATGTATATTGAAATCTCCATCAAAGGCGTGTGATATTCCTAAGTCTTAAAGCTAAAGACTAGTTCCTCCTGCTGCAATATTCAGTATAAACAATGAGCAGGAAACATAAGCTGTTGTGATGCAAATTTTCTAAGTAATTTACTTTTTTTTATTATTTGTTGTTTAGAATTCAGCTTAACTTTTGGTTTATTTATATAATCATAAATTAAGTCAACTCAATTTCTGCTATACAAACATTTATTTTATTTCATTTTATGAAACTAAGCTTTGCCTACCTGTTATTAATTTTATTTGAATATTCTTCCTTAATTTTAATGTGATTCAGTAACCTCAAGTTTTGTGATTGCTTGTTGTTGACTTAGAACTAACTTTGAATTTCTCAGTTACACTCCAGTTATTGTTTAGGTTTCCTTTCAAGGATTTAATTGACCAACTGTTAAGGTTTCAGTTTTCTCTTATTAGCTCACAGCTGAATTAAAGTGGCATACATATAGTCTAGCTGGACTCTGATGTCTATACTACACATTAAGCTGTTTAAGAAGGATAGTAAATAACAATAAAATTTGATAGTGATGATGATTATCAGTATTATTGTCATCTAGCCTTATTCTATGTACAACAGTCTGTCATCATTTATATTTCCACTTGCTATTCTATAAATGAGTGTGAAATCTAGAACCTTTGTGGTTTTTGAAATGGCTTGCATTGTACATACCTGTTCTATAATTATGATAATAATTGTTTAAAGTAAAATATATGAGAATTTATTGACTCCTATAATAACTTAAATTAAGCTCTGAGAGAGCACAAACCTGAGTTCAGATTATATTCAGATTGTACCTTTACCTTAGGTGTCATGCAGCATGGAAAGAATATAAGCTTTGATGTCAGATGATCTGGATCTATCTCTTGCCTCTGTCACTTTTTTTCTTTTACAAATCACTTAAATCTGGTTCTTAGATTCTTAAAGGATAATATATATACATATATGTACATATACATGCATACAATAACTACATATGTGTATATATGTATATATATAAAATCATTTGAAATATATATCATAACTTTATTTTAATATCTAAAGCTAAGATTCCATGCCATATAATCCATTTTGTCCTTTACTTTATATATCTGTCAATAACATCATAGAATCATCTCTTAAATAGACCTCTGAGATAATCATAATCCAGTTCCTTCATTTCACAAATGAAAAAAAAAAATGATATTTAAAGAGTTTATGTGCTCAGGATTACAGAAATAATCAATGTAAAAGGCAAGATGTGAACTAAGGTCTTTCTGATTTTTTTTGTTGAATGTTGCTTCTTAGTGGGTAGGTTTTAAAATCCCTAAGGATCACTTTGACTTACATCATTAAATGATTATATGAATCCGAACTTCATCATTCTAACACAAATGAGGAAAGACTCAAACAATCTCTCTTTTAAAAATGGGAACTTCATATGAAGTTTTTGTTTTAGAGTTTCTTATATTTTAGGCATTGAAGTGATTTGTGTGGTCCAAATTACTCTCCTGAACTTAAGTGAAAATTAGAGTGCAATTGGTACAAAAGCCAGTTTAATGGAATTTTCTGAACCTTTTACTTTGTCTTCTTTTCCCCCATGGAAACAGTGTGTGGTTTGTTAGTTTGTTTGTTTAATCTATTAATATGAAATTCATTCACTTCTTTATTTTTGGATCTTCTCTGATTAAAATTGTGATCAAAGTTTCTTCATGAAGATAGAAATGGCACTATGAAGACAACAATATTAGTAAGTGTGTGTGTGTAATTTTGTTTGTGTCTATGTCTATGTTTGCATGTGATAACAGCCTTTCTAAATGCCAGACATAAATATCAACTCTCTGCTCCAATAGTGCTTTTTTATTATTATTAATGAAAATTATAAGCCCAAGAAGTTTCTTTTGAAGGAAATTGGCTGAGTGCTGGATAATTCCTCTTTGGTTTTAAAAGACAGTCTTAGCCATTTACTATTATATATTTAAGTGACCTATCTTTCATCAACAGAGAAGTCCAAAGTTATTATTTTAAATGTTTATTGCTGAATACCATTGTTGCAAAAAATTAAAAAAAAAACATTCATGAAGCATATGTACTATAAAAGGAAGAAAAAGAAAATAAAGAATTTGGCAAAGAAAAATGTCTGTGACTTCTCACATATTAATCAAGTATAATTTACTTGATATAAAAGGGGGGAATGATAAAAATAGCTTAATGAAATGTAATTAAGTTCCTTAAATTTACTTTATATAGCAAATATATTTTTTAAAAATTTCATGACAATATTTAAATTTATATTAGTTCATTAATTCTTGGACTGTTGTAAAGGAAATTATTCTGGTAATTATTTGTTAATACATACATAACAGTAAACCAAATATCTTTCTCTATTTCCCCAGAACCTTTTGGTTCTCTGCAAGTATAAATAAAAAAATCTAAATATGTATCTTTGTTTAATTATTTACATCTGTATTTCTTGCCAGCATGATTGTGGCACTAATGAATCCTGTCAGATAGTCCCTAAAGCAGAAACTTACCCCTTTAATTAGCTATCTCTATCTTTTAAATTTTTAAATATTATTTCCTGAGTGTTTCTTTTAACTTTTTTCCCTTGACTCTTTTTTTTTAACAAGAAAAGTGTTACCTCCCCTTAGCAACAGATTCCTAAGTTTTCCCCATTTTTATCTTCTTACACCATACCTACCCCCTTCACAACTCATTCAATATCAGGACGATTAGAAAACAAATATTATAAAAGTTATGAGAATAACATTTGAATAGAGTTGTGATGAGTGGAGGAAAATGAAGGTCATTAACTTTGGGACTTGCTATCTTTTCTCATATGTGGTTTACCATTTACACTAAAATTTTTCTTCATCCCTCAAAAATAAATCTTTTAGGAAAGGAGGGGGACTACCAGCATGCAATATTGCTCTCAGGGAATGAACTAAATCCTGTCCAGATCCTATATAGACCTTATGTGGTGTATCACAAATATGCATTAGTAATATCTATTCTTTTAAATCCTCTCCTGAAGAATGGTCTCAAATCTCTAAATCATCCTTAAATTTATTTATTTATTTTAGATTTTTTATTTTTTTAATAAAAGATTTTAGTTTTTAAAATACATGCAAAGATAGTTTTCAGTCTTCACCTTTGCAAAACCTTGTTTCAAGTTTTCTCCCTCTTTTCCCCCCACCACCTCACCTAGACAGCAAACAATCCAAAATATATTAAATGTGCAAATTTTCTATACATATTTCTACATTTTTCATACTGCACAAGAAAATCAGATCAAAAAGGAAAATAAATGAGAAAAAAAGCCAACAAACAACAACAAAAAAGGTGCGAATACTATGTTGTGATCCACAATCAATCCCCATAGTCTTCTTTCTAGATATTGTTGGTTCTATTTATCATAAGTCCATTGGAACTGGCCTGAATCAATTCATTGTTGAAAAGAGCCAAGTCCATCAGTTGATTCTCACATAATTTTGTCACCATTACGTACTATGTTCTCTTCATTTCATTTAGCATCAGTTCATGAGAGTCTCTCCAGGAATTTAAATAATCCTTAATTTTAAAAAAAGAATTCTTCTTAAATTGAACATCAAAGAATTAGAGTTGTGAGAGATCTTAGAGATCATCAGGAAAAAAAAATCAATTAACTTTACATTTGAAGAAATTAGAACTATTTGGAAATGAATTACTTGAGATCACATAGGTGATGAGCAGCAAAGATACTTGAATCTAGCTCTTCTGACTCTTAACAATGGATGTGCTAGTCAATATTTAACTAGTTCTTCAAAAACAAACAAAACCATTTTAAAATTTTCTCCATTGTTTTGTTAAATCTAAATAATCAACAAAACAATACATCAAAGACTGATTTGTGACATTTGATAATTTCTAGGTTTAAATGTCCACAATGAAATATTAACAATCAACTCTTAGGAGCCAATGTAAGCAGACTCCTAATCCATTTTTTTTCATTGCACTATACTTTCCTAATAATTATGAAGTAGGCATTTATGATATGTTTAATATATTGTATTACAAACCATGTTACAAACCATGTTACACTATCTCTGCAATGAGATATAAAGTAAATTAGATTGAGGCAAAGGATGTGGGTTCAATTGCAAACTATGACACCTACTACCAGTAGGTACTTGTACATATCATCACAGGTGTCTGGGATCAGGTTTTGTTTTATGTTTAAAATGAGGTGGTTGTATTTGCTGATCTCTAATGCCCCTTTTAGTGATAAATCTGTGATATTATGACTTATAGATAAAGTATTCACTGAAAATCTGCTCATTTCATGAAATGTTACCATACTCAAACTCTTTGATGACTACCTTAAATAAAAACTTCACATTTCTTACTATTCTACTACTTGATTAGAATTCATTAGTCAACAAATATTTTAAGCCCATACAATGTTAAATGTCTAAAAGAACAGATACATAATGAAAAGCCAAACTTGTTTATTTTGAATACAAAAATAGCATAAGAAGTTCTTCCCTCCCAAAATATTGAGCACTAAAGAGAGTAGAATAGTACAAAGAGTGGAAATTATAATAATATATTTTGACATTGCAACAGACACATGAGTACATGAGAGCAGTCAAGAAAAGTATAGTCTTAGGGGAAAAAAATCCAGACTTTTACATGTATATATAAAAAGATTTTTAACATGATCTGGGTTAGGAAAATGGAAAAAGTACAGCAATCTTGGAAAATATCACTCAGGGCAAACATTGTTTTCAAAAAGCATGAACATAGGTTCAATCAATCAATTTCAGCCCTATTTTGTCTTACCGTCTAATATACTATATAAAAAAAAATTAAAAAAAAAAAAAAAAGGAATCACAGCTGGGGAGAGGTAATGGAGGCTTCCAGTGATTATTTCCTACAGTCACCTTTGAATTCTAAGTAGCTGGGACCCACTTAGTAAGAAAAGAATTTGATGTTCTTTGGGTTTAGGAAAAAAATAAAAGAAACATACAGAAAGAGAGAGAGAGAGAGACAGAGAGAGACAAAGAAAGAGACAGAAAAAGAGAGAGAGAGACAGACAGACAGACAGAGAGAAAGAGAGAGAATCATACCTGAATAATGATGAATCCTTATTATCCTACTCATATAATGATATTCTATTAAATTAACTTAGAATGGACTAAAATAGGGGTGGGAGAAGCAAAAGACTCAAAATTTATAAGGCTAAAGACCAGATAATACTTGGGGGTTCATTTTGAGAGGAACACTTATATATATATATATATATAAAATATTTTTCTTATTAAAGTTATTTATTTTTAACATTATTCTTTTAATTTTAAGTTCCAAATTATGTTTATTATTCATCCCATACCCACACAATATGAAATACGATACTGATAACATTAGTGAAGTTACATGATATTTTCATTTTAACCATGTTGAAAAAATAAAATAAAGAGCAAGAATCATAAAATGAAAAATGTATGATTTCATCTGTATTCAGAATTTATTAGTTATCTCTGAAGAGAGATAGGAATCTTTAACATGGACTCTTTGGAATTGTCAGACCATTGCACTGATTAGAGTAATTAAATATCTTACAGTTGATCATCCTTACAATATTGTTATTACAGTGTACTCTTCTTCTGTTCAATTTATTTTGCATTATTTTATATAAGATTTCTTCATGAGTTTTTTTTTGTCCTGAAATGATACAGCTTATCGTTTCAGAGCACAGTTGTATATCATCACAATTATATGCCATAATTTATTCAGTCATACCTTAATTGATGGTCCTTTCATCAATTTCCAATTATTTGCCATTACATTTACACACACAAAAAGAACAGAAATAGCTATTATTTTATCTCTAGGATATAGACCTAATAATTAGATCCAAGGTTATTTACAGTTTTATTGCCTCTTAGGTGTAGTTCCAAATTTAACTAGTTCACAACTGCAACAAAAATGCATTAGTATCTATATTTTCCCACTTCTTTTAGAGCACTTAGTATTATCCTTTTTTGTCATGTTAAATAAACTTATATTCAGATAATATTATATAAATGTATAAATAATATAGATAATAGGCAAAGATAATATATAAGATAAAACATCAGAGTTGCTTTTATTTTCATTTCTCTAATCAATCATAACATTTTTTAAAATCTCATTTAAGATTTTTTCTCAATTACATGTAAAAACAATTTAATGTTCTTTTTTAACCTCCAAATTATCTTTCCTCCCTTTATCCTTACTGAGAAGGTAATCAGTTTGACATAGGATATACCTGTGTAATCATTAAAAATACATTTCCATGTAAGTCATTCTGTAAAAGAAAACATAACAACAAAATAAGTTATAAAATAGTACCTTTGATTTGCTTCTTTCTTTGGAAAGTTCTTTCTCTGGAGAGGGGCAGCATCTTTCATCATAAATCCCACAGAATTTTCTTGCATTATTTTATTGCTGAGAATAGCTAAATTATTCTAGTAAATCATCATACAATATTGCTGTTACTATGCACAATATTTACTTGTTTCTATCCATTTCACTTTTCATCATTTCATGTGAAGTTTTGCATGTTTTTCTGAGAACATAATGCCCAATTGTTTTTAGCAAACAATAGTCATAATCATAAACCACAGCAATTCCATATATTCCCCAATTGCTGGGCATCCCCATAAATTAAATCCCAACTTTTCAATTCTTTGACATAAGAAAAAAAATTGCCACAAATATTTTTGTACACAGAGATCTTTTTGTCTTTATTCATTTATTTTATCTCTTTGGTATTCTGACCTTGTAGTGTATAGTTTGGTAAAAGCGTGTGCACAGTGTTATGTTTTTGCTTGGTTGTACTTTGGGACCAATTTCAAACTATTTTCAGGATGTTTGAATCAGCACACAGCTTCATCAATGGCATATTAATGTTTTAATTTTCCCACATCCCTTTGATCAATTATAATTTTTTCTCTCATATTAATCAGTTTGACAGGTGGAGAATAGTAGCTCAAAGTTGTTTTAATTTGCATTTCTCTTATCATAGTGATTTAGAAAATTTTTATGTGACTATAGATAGCTTGATTACTTTGAAAACCAGATCATATCCTTTGAGCATTTATCAATTGAATAATTGATTTTGTTTGTACAAATTTTACCCAGTTTTCTACATGTTTGATATATAGATAGATAATCATACCGTCACATCCAATTCACAATTCATGCTTTCTTTCTGTGCATACTTATTGTAATGAGAAAGATTTTAGAAGTTATGATTATCATTTTTCCAGAAAGGAAAAAAATAATTTAACTTTATCAAATCACTTTTGATTCCCCTTTCTTGTTTGCTTTTTTATGCTTCTTTTGTATTTTGTATTTGAAAGTCAAAATTTCTATGCAGTTCTGGTCTTTGCATCAAGAATACTAAAATGAAAATGGCAATTCAACATAAATTATTCTCCTTATTCAGTTTCATTCCAATTAAACTGTCAAGAAACTACTTTACAAAGTTAAAAAATAACAAAAGTTCATTTAGAACAACAAAAACTCAAGAATTTCAGTGGAGGAAGAATTCTTCCTGGCTTCCCTCAGATCAACACCTGATCAAGTCTTTAGCCATTTTTGGAGTGAGATAACCCACAAATAATAAAACTATAACAAATTTCAAATAAAATATATTTTAGAAGAATGTAGGAAAGGTCTGCCTCAATTTGGTAAGGGATCAGGGTAGTATTAGAGCCTAGCTTAGAAAGGGAACAGCACAGTGCAGGAAGACCCAGGACTGGACAACCCCAATCTCCATGGGTTGGGGGAATCTAGTGGGAGGCTCATAATCAAAACACAGAAGCATATACTGCTCTGTCAAGAAGCCAATGGATCAGCAGATTAAATGTGAGATTTTCAAAAAAACAACAGAAATCAAATATGATCACTTGAAACCTAGCATAACAAGTGAGACTTCACCCAGCACAAAAATCCAGACTGCGCTCTAGTCATTGGGCAGTGTGAAGCCCCTCTTACCTGTAGAGGAAGCTTGGGATAATCTGCATTTGCCAGAGCAGACTTTATTTCTATGTTGTGATCCCCATTCAGTCCCCACAGTGTATCTCTGGATGCAGAACACTCTCTTCCTCATAGAACACTAGAACTGTCCTGAATTATCCTATTTTTGAAAAGAGCCATGTCCATCAGAATTAATTATCATATAGCCTTGTTGTGATGTACAATGATCTACTGGTTCTGCTCACTTCACTTGAGTTCAGTTCGTGTAAATCTCTTTAGGCTTCTCTGAAATAAACTTGCTGATTTTTTAATAGAACAATAATACCCCTTAATATTCATATACCTTAACTTTTTCAGCCATTCTTCAACTGATGGGCATTCAATCACTTTCCAATTTTTTGCCATGACAAAAAGGGCAGCCGGAAGCATTTTTATACATATTGGTCTGTTTCCCTCCTTTGTGATTCTGTTGGGATATAGGCCCATTAGAAACACTGTTGGCTCCAAGAGTATGCACAGTTTGATAGCCCTTTGATCATAGTTCCAAATTTCTCTCCAGAATGTTTGAATAAGTTCACAAATCTATCACAATGTATTAGTGTTAGCTCCCCACTACTTACCTCAGCAGGGGTTAACTGGCTCTTACCTTCACCAGGTCTTCGGATGCCTCGTCTCTGATTATCTCAATCAGAGAGCTACCTCTCTTGAGGTTCCCTACAGAACACCCAAGTCACTCAAGTATGCGGCAACAGGTCTTTATCCTATCCTTTATACAATGGTGTTCCCTGACATTCCCTCTAGTATTCCCTCCAGAGTTTTTCCCCTTCTTTTTCCCATCTTTCTTCCTTCCCCATTCCCAACAACCCCCTTTTTATTGTTCCCCAGATCACATGACGGAGAGTGCACAAGTTAAAGCATGATCAGCAAGAACAAGGAGGTTTTTCCTCCTTACTGAGGTTTACTGAATACCGTCAATGCCCTGTTTATCAGGCTCTGGCAGAATAAGCCTCTGAGTGCCTCTTATACTCTGTCCTTGAGATCTGCCCCTGACTCTAACATATTAATGTCCCAGTTTTTCTTACATCCCTTCCAACATTTGAAATTATCTTTTCCTGTTATTTAAGTCAATCTGAGCAGTGTGAACTAATACCTCAGAGTTGTCTTGATTTTAATTTCTCTGATCAATACTGATTTAGACAATCTTTTCATATGACTAGAAATGGTTTCAGTTTCTTCATCTGAAAATTGTTCATATCATTTGAACATTTATCAACTATACACATATCTATCTATCTATATTTATATCTATAGATATATCTATCTATCTATCTATCTATCTATCTATCTATATATATGTGTGTGTGTGTGTGTGTGTGTGTGTGTGTATAAAATTTGGGATGTAGAAGACCACATAATAGGGAACTCTGAGAAAGGTATACTTAAAACAAAGATACTTGCAGCAGGGTGTTTACTCAGTATGATTGATGAGATAATAGATCTTTAGTTTGCATATATTTAGTACTTAGTGTAATGCAATAATGAAATCACTCTAGTGTACTTAGTGTACTATGGTGATGTAATGATTCTACAGTTGGTACATGCTCAGTGTGCTGTAGTGATGTAATTGTACTAAGATATTTAAGGACTGAGAGGGCTGGAAATGAGAGTGTGTGTACTCAAGCTCAATCTCAGACTCCAAACTCAAGGCTTCAGACTTCATCCTTAACCATCCTCATGGTGGCTCTCCTGCCTTTATCACTTCTTCATCTAAGACCAAGGCCCATCCAGAGATCCTCCAGAAAAGCTAAGCCAGACACTATATTTTGGCCCCCCCATATGGGACACTAAATATAGGGCCCTAGATATGAGACCCTAGATGTGAGGCTCTGCAGTTCACTGACTGGATTGTAAGCTCAGTGGAGAAGTCCCTGTGACTTGGAAATAGGGTGAGTACACTTTTTTTTTTAGCTGAAATGGGGCAAAAACTAAGAAAAGAGCCTCCCCACACCAACGGGAGTGTGTAGAATGCATAGTTAGGTTAATAAAGAAGCAAGGTTTGTTGGTAATTTGGAAGCAGATCACTGTATTCTTAAATATATTAGAGTCAATCTTCTTGGCTCTCGAAGAAAGAAAAATTAAAGCCAGATATGTGGGAAATAGTGGGAAAGCAACTAATTTAACATTATGAAGCTATGGATCAATTCCTGAGGAAACATTCCATACATACAATATAATATAATTAGCTTTAAAGGAGCACACAAGTACTAAAAAAAAAAAAAAAAAATTAATGTGGACAGCCAAAGAAGTGTGAGGTGAAAGAGTAGGAGGGGGATGGTATTGGCAAAGCAGCTGAAAGTCATGAAGAATTGGATAAGAAAGGAATTAAGGACGGGATGACGAGCTTAAAGAGTGTGGTGCTTCTTACTTCACAGCTCAGTTTCACTTCTGCCTGCACCCCAGCAGTTGCCTTTAAAGCATTTCCCATCTCCTGACCCTCCTCCCTCAATTTCACTTTCCTAGGCAGAGGGAGGAAGAGGAGTGGGAGGGGCAGTGACACCATCAGCACCACACATGCAGCAGTTTTGAGCACCCAAATTACAAAAGGCTAAAGGGGAAGGACAGGATAATCTGATTTGAAGTATACTCTGTGATTGAAGAGTTTGACTCTTCAGATCAAGCCAGGAGAAGTTATGCTCCTTTTAATCTAGAAATTATCAAAGATCTGAAAAAGGGTTTCACTCTTTATGGGTCTACATCATTTTATGTTAAGATGGTAAGAGAGAATTTGACTTATGAAATTTTAACCCCTAGTGATTCAAAATCTGTAGCAAAGACACTTAGAACCTGGACAAAATTTGTTATGGCTTTCTGAGTATATGTGAACTAGATATCCATTATCTTATCAATCATACTGAGTGAACATCCTGTTGTAAGGTTCTTTGCTTCAAGTATAACTGTTTCAGAGTTTCCCACTGTGGTCAGTCTTCTACAGGAAAAACTAAGATGGCAGAAAATACAGTTAGCCATTTTAACTGTGAATGTGAATTGAATGAACTCTCCCATAAAACAATAGTCTTTTTGCTAATATTTTATTTAAGATTTTAGCATCAATATTCATGAGGGAGACTGCTCTATAATTTTCTTTCTCTGTTTTCAACCTACCTGGTTTAGGTATCAGTACCATGTCTGTGTCATAAAAGGAGTGTGATAGGAGTCATTTTTTCAAGTAGTTTATATAACATTGGAGTTAGTTGCTCTTCAAATGTTTGGTAGAATTCACATGTAAGTCCATCTGGTCCTGGGCATTTTTTCTTAGGGAGTTGATTAATAACTTTTTCTATTTCTTTTACTAAAATGGGACTGTTTAACCAATTTACTTAATCCTCTGTTAATCTAAGCAAGGTATATCTTTGAAGTTATTCATCCATTTCATTTAAGTTATCAAATTTATTTGCATAAAGATGGCCAAAGTAACTCCTAATTATTGCTCTAATTTCCTCTCCATTAGTGGCAAATTCTCCCTTTTCACTTTAAAGACTAACAATTTGATTTTCCTTTTTCTTTTTTTTATCAAATTTAGAAGGATTTATCTATTTTGTTGTTGTTTTTTTTTTTTCATAGAACCAACCCATTTATTAAATCAATAGTTTTTTGAATTTCTTTCAATTTTATTAATCTCTCCTTTTATTTTTAGAATTTCAAGTTTAGTGTTTGACTGGGGTGGGGTTAATTTGCTCTTTTTAAATAGATTTTTTAGTTGCAAGCCTAATTCATTGATTTTTTCTTTCTCTATTTTATGCAAGTAGGCCTTTAGAGATATAAAATTTCCTCTTTTTACCATTTTGACTGCATCTCACACATTTTAGTATGACATCTCATTATTGTCATTCTTTTTTTTTTTATCAAAATTTTTTTATAATATTATCCCTTGTATTCATTTTTTCCAAATTATGCCCCCCTCCCTATACTCCCTCCCCCCAATGACAGGCAATCCCATACATTTTACATGTGTTACAATATAACCTAGATACAATACATGTGTGTAAATACCATTTTCTTGTGGCACAATAAGCATTAGATTCCGAAGGTACAAGTAACCTGGGCAGACAGACAGGAGTATTAACAATGTACATTCACTTCCCAGTGTTCCTTCTCTGGGTGTAACTACCTCTGTCCATCATTAATCAACTGGAAGTGATTTGGATCTTCTTTATGTTGAAGATTTCCACTTCCATCAGAATACATCCTCATACAGTATTGTTGTTGAAGTGTATAGTGATCTTCTGGTTCTGCTCATTTCACTCAACATGAGTTCATGTAAGTCTCTCCAAGCCTCTCTGAATTCCTCCTGCTGGTCATTTCATACAGCAATAATATCCCATAACCTTCATCAACCATTCTCCAACTAATGGACATCCATTCATCTTCCAGTTTCTAGGTACAACAAAAAGAGCTGCCACAAACATTTTGGCACATACAGGTCCCTTTCCTCTCTTTAGTACTTCTTTGGGATATAAGCCCAATAGCAGCAATGCTGGATCAAAGGATAGGCACAGTTTGATGACTTTTTGGGCATAGTTCCAAATTGCTCTCCAGAATGGCTGGATTCTTTCACAACTCCACCAGCAATGTATTAGTGTCCAAGTTTTCCCACAGCACCTCCAACATTCATTATTATTTGCTCCTGTCATCTTAGCCAATCTGACAGGTGTGTAGTGGTATCTCAGAGTTGTCTTAATTTGCATTTCTCTGATCAGTAGTGATTTGGAACACTCTTTCATATGAGTGGAAATAGTTTAAATTTCATCATCTGAGAATTGTCTGTTCATATCCTTTGACCATTTATCAATTGGAGAATGGTTTGGTTTCTTACAAATTAGGAAATATATTTTGGAAATGAGACCTTTGTCAGAACTTTACTTTAAAAAATATTTTTCCCGATTTGTTACTTCCCTTCTAATCTTGTTTGCATTAGTATTGTTTGTACAGAAACTTTTTAGTTTGATGCAATCAAAATCTTCTATTTTGTGATCAATAATGATCTCTAGTCATAAATTGCTTCCTCCTCCACAGGTCTGAGAGGTAGACTATTTTCTGTTTCTCTAATCTATTTATTATCTCATTCTTTATGCCTAAATCATGGACCCATTTTGATCTTATCTTGGTATATGGTGTTAAGTGTGGATCCATATCTAATTTCTGCCATACTAATTTCCAGTTTTCCCAACAGTTTTTTCCACATAATGAATTTTTATCCCTAATGTTGGTATCTTTGGGTTTGTCAAAGATTAGATTGTTATAGATGTACCCTTTTTTGTCCTTTGTATCTAATCTGTTCCACTGATCTACCGGTCTATTTCTAAGCCAATACCAAATGGTTTTGGTGACTGCTGCTATATAATATAGCTTTAGATCAGGTACACTTAGACCACCTTCCTCTGAGTTGTTTTTTTTTTTTTTTTTTTCATTAGTTCCCTTGCAATTCTCGACCTTTTATTCTTCCATATAAATTTTGTTGTTATTTTTTTCTAGGTCATTAAAATAGTTTCTTGGGAGTCTGATTGGTACAGCACTAAATAAATAGATTAGTTTGGGGAGTATTGTCATCTTTATTATATTCGCTCGGCCTATCCAAGAGCACTGAATGTCTTTCCAATTATTGAAATCTGACTTTATTTTTGTGGCAAGTGTTTTGTAATTTTGCTCATATAATTCCTGACTCTCCTTTGGTAGATGGATTTCCAAATACTTTATACTCTCAACATTTGTTTGGAATGGAATATCTTTTTGTATCTCTGGCTGTTGCATTTTGTTGGTGATATATAAAAATGCTGAGGATTTATGTGGATTTATTTTGTATCCTGCCACTTTGCTGAAATTCTGATTTATTTCTAATAGCTTTTTAGCAGAATCTTTGGGCTTCTCTAAGTATACCATCATGTCATCTGCAAAGAGTGATAGTTTGATTTCCTCATTTCCTACTCTAATTCCTTGAATCTCTTTCTCGGCTCTTATTGCCGAGGCTAGCGTTTCTAGTACTATATTGAATAGTAATGGTGATAGTGGGCAACCTTGTTTCACTTCTGATCTTACTGGGAAAGGTTGCAGTTTATTTCTATTGCATATTATGCTTACTGAAGGTCTTAAATATATGCTCCTGATTATTCTAAGGAATAATCCATTTATTCCTATACTCTCAAGAGTTTTTAGTAGGAATGGATGTTGGATTTTGTCAAATGCTTTTTCTGCATCTATTGAGATGATCATATGATTTTTATTAATTTGATTATTAATATGGTCAATTATACTAATAGTTTTCCTAATATTAAACCAGCCCTGCATTCCTGGTATAAATCCTACTTGATCATAGTGTATTATCCTGGAGATGATTTTCTGAAATCTTTTTGCTAATATCTTATTTAAGATTTTAGCATCAATATTCATTAAGGAAGTTGGTCTATAATTTTCTTTCTCAGTTTTCGATAAACCTGGTTTAGGTATCAGTACCATGTCTGTGTCATAAAAGGAGTTTGGTAGGACTCCTTCATCCCCTATTTTTTCAAATAGTTTATATAGCATTGGGGCTAATTGTTCTTTAAATGTTTGGTAGAATTCACATGTGAATCCATCTGGTCCTGGGGATTTTTTCCTGGGGAGTTGATTAATAGCTTATTCTATTTCTTTTTCTGAAATGGGACTATTTAAGCAATTTATCTCTTCCTCTGTTAATCTAGGGAGCCTATATTTTTGGAGGAAGTCATCCATTTCACTTAAGTTATCAAATATATTGGCATAAAGTTGGGTAAAGTAACTCCTTATTATTTGTCTAATTTCCTCTTCATTGGTGGAAAGATCCTCTTTTTCATTTGTAAGAGTAACAATTTGATTTTCCTCTTTCTTTTTTCTGATAAGATTTACCAAAGGTTTATCTATTTTATTGGCTTTTTCATAAAACCAACTATTGGTTTTATTTATTAATTCAATAGATTTTTTACTTTCAATATTATTGATTTCTCCTTTTAATTTTTGTATTTCAAGTTTTATTTTTGGTTGGGGGTTTTTAATTTGGTCTTTTTCTAGCTTTTTAAGTTGCAAGCCCAATTCGTTAATTTTCTCTTTCTCTATTTTCTTCAAATAAGCCTCTAAAGATATAAAATTTCCCCTTATTATTGCTTTAGCTGCATCCCATATATTTTGGTATGATGTCTCATCATTGTCATTGTCTTGGGTGAAATTATTAATGGTCTTTATAATTTGCTGTTTCACCCAGTCATTCTTTAAGATGAGATTGTTCATTTTCCAATTCTTCCTGGTCTATTTACCCCTAACTTCTTACTGAATGTAGCTTTTATTGCATTGTGATCTGAGAAGAAGGCATTCATTATTTCTGCCTTCCTACATTTAATTTTGAGATCTTTATGTCCTAATATATGGTCAATTTTTGTATAGGATCCATGAACTGCTGAGAAGAAAGTATATTCCTTTCTATTGCCATTCAGTTTTCTCCAAAGGTCTATCATACCTAGTTTTTCTAATGTTCTGTTTACGTTTTAAATTTCTTTCTTATTTGTTTTGTGTTTTGATTTGTCTAAATCTGAGAGTGCAAGGTTGAGATCTCCCACTATTATAGTTTTACTGTCTATTTCTTCTTGCAATTCTCTTAACTTTTCTTTTAGAAAGTTAGATGCTATACCACTTGGTGCATATATGTTTAGTATTGATATGGCTTCATTATTTAATGCTACCTTTCAGCAAGATAGTTTCCTTCCTTATCTTTTTTAACTAGATCAACTTCTGCTTTTGCTTGATCTGAGATAAGGTTAGCTACCCCTGCTTTTTTGGCTTTAACTGAAGCATAATAGGTTCTGCTCCAACCTTTTACCTTTACTCTGTATGTATCTCCCTGCTTTAGGTCTGTTTCCTATAAACAACATATTGTAGGGTTCTGATTTTTGATCCAGTCTGCTATCTATCTCCGTTTGATGGGAGTGTTCATCCCATTCACATTTACAGTTAAAATTTAATACAGTTAAATACAGTTAAAATACTAATTCTGTATTTCCTGCTATCATATTATCCCCAGATTATGCTTTTTCCCTTGACCCCCCTGAACCCCTTGCCCGATATTTAATTTATAGACCCCCCTTGTGATGTGCAGCCCTCCCTTTTTTTTAGTATCCCTCTCCCTCCCTCCAAGTTCCTTCCCTTATTCTCCTTTTCCTTTTCCCTTTTCCTCTCCCCCCTTTTAATTAGGTGAGAGAAAATTCTCTGAAAAACAAATATGTCAATTATTTACTCTTTGAGCAGCTTCTGATGAGAATACGATTCACACAATTTTTCTCCCCCTCTCTAAATTCCTTCAGATATGGTGTATTTTCTATGCCTCTTCCTGGGATGTAGTTTCCCCTTTTTATCCCTCCTTCCCCTTTTTCTGAAACTACCCCCTTCCCTTTACTACACCTCCCCTTTTTTTCTTTTATATCAGTAGAATCAAATTATCCATGTGTACTTTCTATATACCCACAACAGAGTTACAGTTCTCAAGGGTTCTGTGTACCTTTTTCTGTTTCTCTTCAGTCTTGTGGATGTAGATCAAACTTTTTGTTTAAGTCTGGTTTTTTTCTTAGAAACATATAGAATTCCTCTATTTTATTGAATGACCATCATCTTCCATGGAAAAAGATGCTAAACTTAGCTGGGTAGTTCATTCTTGGTTGCAATCCTTGATCTTTTGCCTTTCAGTATGTCAAGTTCCAGGCCCTTCTATCTTTTAATGTGGAGGCAGCCAGATCTTGAGTGACCCTTACTGTGGCACCTTGGTATTTAAATTGTTTTTTTCCTAGCTGCTTGCAAGATTTTCTCCTTTGTGTGGTAATTCTGTAGCTTAGCCACAATATTCCGTGGTGTTCTTTTTTTAGGGTCTATTTCAGAAGGAGTTCGATGAATTCTTTCCACATCTACTTTCCCTTCTGTTTTTGTTATCTCTGGACAGTTCTCTTTGATAATTTCCTGTAAAATAGAATCTAGGCTCTTTTTTTGGTCATAGTTTTTGGGAAGTCCAATAATCCTTAGATTATCTCTCCTAGATCTATTTTCCAGGTCTATAGATTTTCCCAGTAAGTATTTGACATTATTCTCCAGCTTTTCGTTTTTTCTGTTTTGTTTGACTGATTCTTGGGTTCTCTTAAGTCGGCCACAGCCACAGTGCTGAGATTTGCTTAGAAACCTACGGGATTGTGGAAGATCTAATCTGGTTTTAAATTTTTAAGGTGGCTTGATTTCTCTTCTGAACTGCTGTTTTATGAGCAGAGAAGAGCTAACAGCCTGTGCCAGATTCTTCTATCTCAGTGGCTTCTCTGATCCCAGAGCCCTCCCCAGCACAATCAGCGCAATGTGCCACCACCCAACCATCTGTGCTGGCCTCTTTTTTTTTTTTCTTCCCCTGGGGACTGACCTTTCCTGTTGAAACTCCAGACTCTCTTCAGCTGGTAAGTAGTGCTTCCAGTCCTTGTGGTTTCTATTAGTCCAGCGCTATTTTTGAGGTTGAATTTATCTAATTGGTTGTGAGGGGATAAGGATGCTCACAGAGTAGCGTGTATCTTCTCCGCCATCTTGGCTCCGCCCCTCCATTATTGTCATTCTTTTGGGTGAAATTATTGTGTCTAAAATTTGCTGTTTGACCCAATCATTGTTTAGGATGAGATTATTCAGTTTCCAATTACTTTTTGGTCTATTTGCCCCTGGCTTTTTATTGAATATAATTTTTATTGAATCATCTGGAAGGGATGCATTTACTATTTCTGTTTTTCTGCATTTGAATTTGAGTTATTTATATCCTAAAATATGGTCAAATTTTGTATAGGTTCTATGAACTGAAGAGAAGAAAGTGTACTCCTTTGTGTCTCCATTCAGTTTTCTCCAAAGATCTATAATACCTAATTTTTATAGTGTTATATTTATCTCTTTAACTTCTTTTTTATTTGTTTTGTGGTTTGATTTATTTTGTTCTGAGAATGCAAAGTTGAGATCTCCCACTATTATAGTTTTCCTGTCTATTTCTTCTTTCAGGCCCTCTTAACTTCTCCTTTAAGAATTTAGGTGCTACACCACTTTGTTCATATATGTTTAATATTGTTATTGCTTCATTATACTATGCTTTAGCAAGATATAGTGCCCTTCCTTATCTCTTTTAATTATATCAATTTTTGCTTTTGTTTGATCTTGGAACAGGATGGCTACTCCTGCTTTTTTGGCTTCACCTGAAGTACAGTTGATTCTGCTCCACCTTTTTACTTTTACTCTGTATGTATTGCCCTGTTTTCTGTAAACAACATATTGTAGGATTCTGACTTTTAATCCAATCTGGTATCCATTTCTGCTTTATGGGAGAGGTTACCCCATTTACATTTATGGTTAAAATTACCAATTCTGTATTTTTTGCCATCTTGTTATGCCCAAATTATGCTTTTATTTTTCATTCCCCCTTTTTTCCCTCCCCAGTATTAAATTTGTGAACACTACTTCCTTCACATAGCTCTCCCCCCTCCATTTATAGTTCCTCCTCTTTCCTTAAACCTTTCCTTATAATTTCTATGTTCCCTTCTATTTAGCTTGCTCATTCCTTTTTTGATTTTCCCCTCCCACTTTTCAATGAGGTGGGAGAACTTTCTCTGTAAATCGAACATGTCTAATATTTTCTCTTTGAGCCAATTCTGATGAGAGTAAGATTCACACTGTGTTAACCCCCCTCCCTTCTTTCCCTCAGATATAATAGGTTTCCTTTGCCTCTTTGTGAGATGTACTACCTCCAGTTTTTCCTTTTTCTGGTACAATTTCCTTTCCACCTCTAACTTCTTTTTTATATTACAACAGTAAAACCAAATCATACATATATTCTCTATGTACACTCATAACAGAAATATAATTCCCAAGATTTCTTTTTACTTTTTATGTTTCTCTTGAGTCCTATATTTGGAATTCAAGCTTTCTGTTTAGTTTCAGTTTTTTTCATCAGAAATAGATGGAATTCACTTATTTCATTGAATGTGCATCTTTTTCCCTGGAAGAAAATGCTCATTTTGACTGGGTAAGTTATTCCTGGCTGCATACCAAGTTCCTTAGCCTTTAGGAATATCAGATTCCAGGTCCTTCGATCTTTTAATGTGGATGCTGCTAGGTCCTGAGTAATCTTTATTGCAGCTTCTCTGTATATGAATTGTTTTGTTTTTTTTTTTTTTCCTTAGCTGCTTGCATTATTTTTCCTTGGTCT